>NC_134093.1:108613709-108961957 GCF_000715075.1 Nicotiana tabacum
TGTCATTCTGGCATACATCGCAAATCGCGCCACATGAAATGCACCCGCGATTTACGACATACTTATTTTTATTATTGTTTGAAGTTATGGTCGGGTCACATGAAATGCACACCCGAATTGGGGATTACGTATCATGACTATGCCACAGGAACCATACCCATAGTCACTACAATTTATTTAATCGCACCTAAAGAAAACTATGATGTGCAAGATTGATTACCTACATTGTGAGATTAATGTATGATAATTGTAAATTAATAACTACTTTATAGATATCGTAATTTGATTTCAGTTCTGGTTCATAAACAAACAAGTGGGCTAAAAAAAAAATTGGGCCTAGAAGGTCGATTATTTCCTAACTTCCCTTTCAATTCATGATACGAACAATGTAACTCAATCGAAATTACAAACGGCCTTCCTAATTGTGTTCGCCAGATGCTAGTTAGCCGAAATCCAGATTTCCGAGCTAAAGTGGCATTCAATTGGAAATCTCGCATTATACAAACAGCTAACCCAACTTAACATTAGTCAGGTTCATGAATATGTTTTAACATGTAGAAGAACAACATAAGCTATCAACGAAATTTAAAGGAGTATAAATTAAAACAACAGAATGTTCTCTTTTCAACATTCGTGACCCCAAGCAAAATAGAAATAAATCGCCATGAAGTTAAACAAGTTTAAATCTTCTAATAGACAAACTACTCAGAAAAGGATTCAATCATGCAAAGGCGACAATGAGTCGAAGTTTCATGGAGAGAACAGAGGAATTAATTCCTGTTTACCAATACAGAGACAGGTTCTCAAATGAATACCTGATTGCACAAACCAATTCTAAAAAAAAACAAATGAAAGCGAGATAAGAGAACGTTAAAGCTCAGTAAAACAGCAATAGCAACGACAGCAGTCCATGGCTCCAAAAAAAAATAGCTCTAATAGCTCAATCGACTTAGAGGTTTCCGGGATTATGAAAAAAAAAAAAAAAAGACATGGAGTATGGGAAACAGTACAATTTTAAAATAATTTCAACTTTATTCAACTAAACAATGATAAGATAAGAACCTACCTAGACTGGAAAGAAGAATACTCAACAGAAATCCACTAAGTAAAGGTTTGGATTGGAGAAGGCAACATTTCTTCACAATTTGTTCTAAACAATTCAAAGTTCTATTCCACATAACAGTGAATCTATTGTTTTAACCCCAAGATATGCAGCTTAATTCGAAAGATAGAGCTGAGCCGACAAAGAAACAATTTCAAAGAAATTTCAGCACTCATTTCACAATGAAGCTAACAAGAATCCACAAAAAATACTCATGAAGACCATAAGGCGTAAATCACTAATTAGATACTCCCTCAACATCCATACCACTAATCTGGTTTGTTCAAACATACCAAAACTAACAAAAGAAAATCAGTAGGATTCACAAGAAAATTGCATTATAAAATAATCACACCTAAACCAACTTGCAGACATTTTTCATTTTTTGACAAAATCTCAACTAGCAACACATTACGAACAATACCATAACACGATAGGAAAGAGCAAAGAGATGAACCTGGATGCGTGTAAAGATTTCAATCAATGCTGAAAGTGAATACAATGAGGTGCGACAACAAAGATTGAGCAAAACGACAGCTATGACTCGAACAAAAACTCGGACTGAAATTTGCTCGGCGCGAATGGAGCCGCAAATGGACCTCAAATAGCGAGCAATGAACAGCTCGAACAATCTCGACTCAGCTTCCGGCCTCAGTTAATCTTCATTTTTTAAAATCAGAAAATCAAAAGAAAAGCTGAAATACTAAGAAAACTAAACTGATTTTTTTTTTATTTTCTGGAATTCGAGAAGGAAATTGACAACTAAACTAAATTTTTTAGTATTCTTGTTTAGAAACTCCAAGAACAGAAGCCCTAGCGAAGAAACTTAAGCCGAAGAAAAGGTTTTACTCTCCAAAACCCTAGAACTTTTCTTCTCTCCCGTTTTGGACTGAAAGATTGTCCTAGAATATTTACCCGAAAATTTTGTCTCTGATCCCTTTTTTTTTTCTCTTCCCCCCTTTCTTCCCTAAGACATTAGATATATATAGCCCTGCCCTCCTTCCAAATCCAAAACCCCCCAACTCTTTGTGTGGACGATATTTCGGGACAAATGGAGGGCATGGATTGATTGTCAATCGATCCATGGCTCCCATTAATCTAAAAATCGCCCCAAAGAGAATCTAGACGCGAAATATTCGGAAGGAATAATCTTGTTGTCAGAGTTAGTTAGGCTATGTGGCATGAGGAGAGAGGAGGGAGCACGTGAGGTGCGCGGGTTTGATTTTTCCGGTGGGTTTCGGGTATAGCAGCAGCGAGAGAAGGTGGAGGGGGCGCCGTTTGGTTAGGATAGAGATAGGGTTAGGGTTTCTTGATATTAGGCTTATATATTTAGGTGAGGGTGAATAATAACCATCAGATGAGTTAGGAGTGAAGGGCCGAGATTGAATGGGGGAAATAGGGGCGGGTCGGCCGGTTTGGGACGGGTCATGGGTTCAGACGTTGAGGCATTGGGCTGGGCGAGCTGGATAATTCGGGGGAATTGTTTGGGCCAGAAATTGTTTTTGGCCCAAATTCAGAACCAAACAGATTTTTTCTTTCTTTTCTTTTCTTTTTTCTTGATTTTAAATCCTAATAAAAATTAATTAATTAAAAACCTAAATTAAGTGCTAAATCAATCTAATTTGTAAAAATAAACCTAGTTATCTATTTTACCATAATTAATGAATTTAGACTAATAAAAGAAGAATTACTAATTTGCAATTTAAAGCTAAAAGTGTAAAAATGACTCATATTTTTTGTGATTTTCGTTTAATAATGCAATTAAATCATGCAATTAAATCCTAAATGCAACTAGACCTAAAATGTTATGCACGAAATACTTTAGATATTTTGGTATTTTTCTTATGATTTTAGCATGTTAAATATGCAACTAAATGCAAGCAACTTTTAACCAAAATTCCTACAAATTCTATAAAACTAAAAACAATTAAGAAAAATCTATTTGTAAATTTCTATAGGAATATTTTAGTCGGGCAAAAATCACATGCTCACAGGGAGCAGGAGAAAAAAAAAAGAGGGAGGAGAGAATTGAGAGAAATTTATTTTTCTTCTTCTAGGATAAGGGAATTTCTACTCGTGTCATTCTTTCTTCGGTTTTTTTTTTCGAAAAATCCAGCAATTCATCACCTAAACTCCAGCCCCTAACCAACTGGAAACCAAGCTAAAAAGCACCACAAAAACGAGCGGAAAACCCAGCGAAACAGTCCCCTTTTGTATAGAAAACAACAGCTCCAAAGTTGAGTCGTCGAGTTCGAGCTCCATTTGTCGATTTTGGTCGAGGCTCCATTTACATCCTTTTCCATTGTCCGAGTTTCAAAACAGTCTTGTAAAGGTCCATTTCTCTCATCATTATTTTATTAAGATATTATGCTTGAATATATAATTTGATCTTTTTTAGATTCATGAAGATTGAATTTTTTTTTTTTCTGTATTAATTGTTAGGTCTCATTAGCTTTGTTAAATTTTGCGACTTTCTTGATGATTAACATGAAGATTGATAAAAAAAAATATAATTTTTGGGCACGTAGTTAATGTTTGAACTTTGGGGATAAAATCTATGTTTACTAGTTGAAATTGGAAAATGAGGTTTGGACTTCAAAAAAAATAATGATTGGGCCTGGTGATTGGGGTTTGCTTAATGAAATATGTACTACTGCAATTGACTAATTGATAGGGGAGTAGCTTGATGAACTAGTAACTGGACATACTCATTAATTGGCTTTAAAGGGCCAATTATACTATGATCCAATTTAATTTATCTGGTCCAAAATAGTTTCTGTCATGCCCAATTTAGTAAGAGCAAAAGCTGACCCATTTTCCACAATTGATTTCCATAGCTCTTGACCTTACACAGATCTCAAACTCGTAAGGAAAAATAAATCATGAACACGTGCTAGTTGCTTTAGGCGCGATTAATAAATCATCGTGACTATGAGTATGGTTCCTATGGCATGGTCACGATACGTAAACCCCAACTCAAGTGTGCGTTTCACGCGACTTGACTTCAACTTCGAATAATAATAAAAATAAACATGTTGTAAATCGCGGGTGCGTTTCACGTGACGCGATTCGCAATATGTACAAAAATAAATGAGTTTGCGATATCACAACTTGTTCAAATAAGTTCCATAAATAATTAAAAGTGGTTAAAAGGAATAAAAATGCACATATAGGTTTAAAACATATATTAAATCGGATAACTAGGCCAATTATTAATAGTTGAGTGACCGTGCTAAAACCACGGAACTCGGGAGTGCCTCACACCTTCTCTAGAGTTAACAGAATTCCTTACCCGGTCTTCTGTGTTCGCAGACCATAAATAAGAATCAAATTTTCTCGATTTGGGATTCTAAAATAAATCGGTGACTTGGGACACCATAAATTATTTCAAGTGGCGACTTTGAATAAATAAATAATCTCATTTCGAATAATGTCACTTAAATTAGAAAAACTCCCTATCCCCTACCTCTCGGAAAAAAGGAGGTGTGACAACACTAAATCAAAAAGATCCACTTAGTCTTTTTCAACACTTTTTAAGGTCCAATAATGGAGTTTCGAGATTTTTATAGTAAATCACTAAAACCTATGTTTGAACTAAAAATTTAAGCACAAATTATCAACAGCCAAATAAGTTTAACAATAATCGATCACTAACTTGTATTTTTCACCACCATACAAAATTTTCAAGCATTAAAAATTGAATAACTATGATGTTCAAGTCAAAAGTGAGGGCATTTTACTAAGACCAGTTAAATGATACATCATGTCAAGACCAGTCCCTTTTTGGTTTAATTCTTGCTTCAATTAGAGACAGGAAAAGCAAACTCTAGAAGCTCCTTGTTATTGTTAAATTCAGACATGACTTCTTTTCCTAAACTAACAAGTACTTCTATTCCATCCCCATTTTTATCATCTGACAACAAAAAGAAGTTTATAGTACCATTAGTTACAACTACTCTTTCAGGCTTACCCCATCCAAAGTCCACATTATATAATTGGTAGTTGCACAAGCTACTACAACAATACACATCCATAGTATCATTCAAATACTCAAGTGCTGAGAGTACTACACCATTTTGATTGACAAGATCATGTTTCATATTAAGTTGTTCTTTTTCTTTTCTCAAATCTTGAACGATTCTTGCAACCTTCATTTGTTCTTCGTCTGTTGATTTTATTAAGATTGATGAAATAAGATTGCCTGCGGAGTTATTGGGGAGAGGGGGATTGAGTCTTGGTCGTAAATTCACAACCTGGATAAGTGCAGATGGTTTAAACAAACCTGATCCTGAACTCGACCTTGATGTAGCCATATTAGCACACTTATAGAGCAGTGCTGTCACAACCTCGTTACGTGTCGGATTTTGCACTCCTCCTGAATCTGATGCCATAAATTTCTTGAGAGCACTGAGTTTAGAAGAGGAGAAAACATACCTTTTTGTTATATAAGGTAGTGTATTAGGGGTAATACGTGATATAGCTGAAGAATGATCATCGTAGGTTGGTGGAAAAATAGACGCACCAATCCATTGTGGTGTTGATAGCCTACTTATCGCATAATTTGATGAAGTAGCAGAACGGGCAATAGTTGCCCAGTCATTCATAAAATTAATCTCTGTACACCCGTCTCCAATCTTGTGCGATAAACATGCACTGACTGCTATTTCTCCACATCTGAAGTGACTTAATTGAGCCACAACAAAATAATTAGTACCCTCATAATATGAAGTACTATTCCAAGG
This sequence comes from Nicotiana tabacum, assembly GCF_000715075.1. Taxonomy (NCBI): domain Eukaryota; kingdom Viridiplantae; phylum Streptophyta; class Magnoliopsida; order Solanales; family Solanaceae; genus Nicotiana; species Nicotiana tabacum. Next base: position 108,619,554 of record NC_134093.1, read on the forward strand.
TAAATTTTTAGGGAAGGCCAAATATTCAGGACCAGTATCCGGAAGATTGACAACTTCAGACATAGAACAATTCAGTTCAACATTCAAGAATTTGGCTCCCATGTCATTGCATTCAATGGATAGATTATCCTTCAACTTTCCTGCAAATGGATAGTAAGAGCTTAAGGTTTTCGATAGAGATTTCTCGAGAGTTTGAGATACTTCTAGTTTGGAACTTTTATTGATGATCTTGTGCTCTAGAGGTCTACGGTAGAAGAAAGCTATGGGAATGTACATGGTACTCATGAGTTGATCAATAAGAGAAAGCTTGTAATGTCTAAGGGGAGATGGGGTGGCAGAGAATGGCTTAATAATCTTTTCTGAAACTGAAATGAGTCTTGAACTAGTCATCTTAATTATTACTCACAATGATTGATATATATATATATATATATATACACACACAAGAGGGTTGCTCTGATGGTAAGCAACCTCCACTTCCAACCAAGAGGTTGTGAGTTCGAGTCACCCCAAGAGCAAGGTGGGGAGTTCTTGGAGGGAAGGATGGTCTATTGGAAACAGCCTCTCTACCTCATGGTAGGGGTAAGGTATATATATATATATATATATATATATATATAATGTTTAATTTGATTTGTTTTAATTATACAAGCACTTCTTGTATACGCAAATCAAGAGAATGTTACTCTCTCCGGTCCACTTTAATTGATTTTTTGACTTTTTTTGTAGTTGACAATATTTGATTTTTTCATATATCAAGAAAGAATTAACTTCTTTGTTCCAAAGTTGCTTTAGGAGTAAAGAGTCCATGAGTATTTGTTATATTTTCAATGAACAAATTAAGGTTCATATGGTCAATTTTATAGCTAATTAATGTTAAAAGGTAGATTCCTTAATATGTATGAAAACAACCAAAAAAATTAATTAAAGTGTACCGAAGGGAGTATATATTTTAGGCCTTCATTAATTTGTATGCATTTAATGAAGATTTTAATCTTAATCATTCAGATTTTGGTCATTAAGTATACTTATCTTCTAGGTTTTGAATCTTAATTATTAAGTGACTTGTTTTTCTTCTTACAACCACTTAATGGTATGCAAATGAGACATTTCACCACTATTTGTCATCACCTCTAGCAATCAACCATCGACAACCACCATCAGCTACCGCCATATATCGCTAACCACTACTACCAATCGCTATCACTATTATTTATTACTATTATTCACTACAATTATCAACCCCCACCAACTATCATTAATTAATCACTAGTGTCGCCTGCTAATGATCATTATCTAATACCCACAACCACCGTCATTAGCCACCACCACCATCAACTGCTACCGTTATTCAGCACCCATAATCAACATTGTTAGCTATCACCGTCTGCACCAACCAGCATATAAATATTTTTAAATATTTTATCAATATAGTATTAAATTAATCAATATTTTATTTAAATTATATATCTATTACTAATTTTCAATAAAGATAAACTTTTATATGTGAGATAACTTATTGTCTTAATTATATTCAGATTGTACTATAATATTTCAATATTTAGATGTGTATTTAAATTTAGTATTTTAATCTTAATAAAAATAAACGGGGTTTTATTGGAGCTAATTAGGACTTATGGTGCAAAAAATAACCTTTAACAAACATTGAAATAGCTGCAGCAAATTAACCATGAGTTGCAAATTGCTAAATACTATGGGTGTGTTTGGTATATAGGGAAATATTTTCTGTTTTCTAAATTTTTTTTTTGTTTGGTTGACCAAGATATCTTGTCTAAGAAAACAAGCTCCTTAAAAATTAGGATAACCCGGGTGAGAGTAGGAAACAACAACAACACCTATTAAACAAAGTTTAGGTTGACGAAATGAGTTTAAGCTTTACTCATATCATCATGCCAAAAATAAAATAACAATAACGAAGATAAGTTAAATATGTATAATAATAATAATAATAATAATTATTATTATTATTATTATTATTGAATTTTAATTTAATAGATTAAATGGACGGATATTTAGGTCGATTCTTCTTATTATTTCCTGTACAAACTAATTGAATTTTAAAATCAGTCTTCAACACTTTATTTCAACCTTTTCGTTCCATATTGTGGACCATTGAAATCATTGCGGAGTTTTTAATTAATCACGATTAATGATTTTGTTTTACTTTTGTTTTTCAATTTTGATTCATTTCCACGTTGAGCGACATGGAGAGCACGTCTTACAAGCTTGTGAAACCTGAAACACGTTAGAAGAAAAAACAAATAAGAAAAAAAGAAATTGCTGGCATTGCGTGTAGTCTCTGAAAAAATTGATCAGTTCTTCGTTCCCGTGTGAAAATAGTATTTGATAAATACAGCACTTTTCACGTTAACTAGTATACTAATTAACGTGTCTAATAAAGAATATTAATCATGTCTAAACTCTAATGTTGACCTGGTTTTTTAGCATATTATAAGTATTATTTAACAAAATTCCTATTGACATCTTGTTTTCCAATACAATCAATCTATATCTATTTATTTTTTATATTATCTTAAAAGCACAAAACATCTTAGAGAAATGTCGTTCGGTTTTTTTTAACCTCTAAAAATGATAAAATCGTAATTAAGTTATTTTCTTAATATTTAGAACTTTAAATCAACTAAAATCCTGCTAATTAAATATTTCCTTATTGAATACTCCCTCCGATCCACTTTATTTAAAATCCTGCTAATTAAATTATTTTCACACATATTAAGAAATTCATATTTTAGCATTAATTAATAATAAGAGTAAACATATTAACCTTAATTTGTTCATTGAAAATATAGCAAATACCCATAGGTTATTTACTCCAACGGCAACTTTAGAAAAAAGAAATTAATTCCTTCTTGATATCTGAAAAAATCAAATATTGTGGGACACAAATATTATTGCTGAATATATCTTCCATGCAATTTGACAACTATCTAAAAAAGAAGTGGCCAGCAATTGATAACTATGTGGATACAGGAGTTGTTGTCACCAGGAAATTCTCTCAAAGTTTAAGCTAGACACCCCTCAAAAGGTGTACAAGACTTAAATGACACTCTTTCACATACTATTGTTTCACTTTGTGAACTTGTGTATTCTTCAAAGGTCTAAGAGGAGCCATTAGGCCACTCTGCTTAACATGGCTTTGATGGAACTGTTGGATATTGCGAAGCCATAAGCCCACCTAGCTTGATGATTCAATACATGACAAGGAATGTTGACACTTCAAAACCCAAGTATGCTATGCTTTATGGATTCATGTTGACTAAGTTGTTTGACAAGCTCAACATCTCCCTGAATGAACTAAAGTTTGGGAACCACAATAATGTACTGGATGCAGTCACACTCAGAAGTGTGGTTATGGTGAGATCAAGGCTAGGGGTCTAATTGGTGCTACTATTTTGCCTAGGAGTAGCAGGGATGCTTGATGGTAGACTAAAAACTCGTATTTTAGTCATAATTTGGACTCTAATCACTGCATTTTACATATGGTTGAACTTAATTAATGGTGATTTATACTTATTACGTATTTTATGCCTAGCAGGAATTGATTCCGAGCTATTAAGATAATCTAGAACTAATTTGAATAAGTTGGAGCTTTGAAGTCTGAGTAAAAGCCCAAAAAATTAAGTCGGGATTACGTTTGGGGGTTGAGGACCAAGTCTGGATGTCAAAAAGTGAGAAAACAAAAATTACTCTGAGAAAATTGCACTACCGCGCCACGCCATGTGTAGTGGGGCGCTAGTGCAAAATTCCTGCAGAGTGTAAAAATCAACTCTTTAAACTTCTCCACAAGAGCACCGTGTGGGGCAACGCGCCATGCGCCGCGCATGTGCAATTTTTACAGAGTATTTCTACTACTTCGGCTTGGAAAGGATAGTTTTGTCCGGGCGCATTCCTACATGATACATCAAAAACATGATTTTTAGAGGACTTTTGACCTTAGAAGCTTTTGGAGAGCATTGGAGGCTACAAGACACAAGATTTCATCATCTTTTCATCAATTCAATACGAGAGTTTGGATTGTAACGTTAGATTGATGTTTTCTTACTCTTTAATCATATTTGTAATGACTTCTTCCATGATTATGGAGTAGTTTCCCTTAGGGTTTGACGGATATAGTGTTTTGATTAATATTTGTGGATTTTAACTCTAGTTCTTGCTTGAATTCGTTAAAGGAGTTTTGAATTGTTGCAACTTTATTCACCGATTTATTTAATCGAAAGACGAATATTTTGGTGATTATCTTTGCATTATTTTGTATATTTTAATTCAGTGATTCTCTTAAGTAATCGAAAGAGCTTGTTGAATTATTGTTTAAACCAAGTTAGGAGAATATTCGAGAGACGTTTTCCTAAAGACTAATTATTAATGCGTGCTTGCATACCTTCACATTGTTTATATTAGTTCACCTCGTAGAGATAAGATTTAATCGAGAGAGAAGTCTTGACTACACGTTTGAACTAATCATCGAGTGAATTCGTGAGAATCATTTGAACATTAGAGTGAATTAAACATGAGTTAAATCCAAAATAGCTATCTTGCACATATCCTGTCAAAACCCTCATTTCTCACATTGATAATAACCCGGCTCTGCGAATCTCTAATTCTTTGAAGTCAATTGTCAATTTGTAACGACCCGGCCGGTCGTTTCGAGAGTTATAACCCCATTTTCCTTATTCCTACTTTTTTTGGTGTTATTCAGCTATATTATGTTATATCGGGTTAGTGGGTTCGAGTCCGGAAGGAACTCGGAGTGAAAGGAGACACTTAGTCTCATAGTTGAAAAACAAATAAGTTAGAAAAGTGGATCGGATATGAACCTATATGTAAACGACCTCGAATTTGAATTTTGATGATTCCAATAGCTCCGTATGGTGATTTTGGGCTTAGGAGCATGTCCGAAATATTATTTGGAAGTCCGTAGAGGAATTAGGCTTGAAATGCCGAAAGTTTTATTTTTGAGAAATTTGACCACGGGGTGACTTTTTGATATCGGGGTAGGAATCCGATTCTGAAAATTAAAATACCTCTGTTATGTCATTTAGGACTTGTGTACAAAATTTGAGGTCAATCAGACGTGATTTGATAGGTTTCGGAGTTGTTTGTAGAAATTAGAAATTTCAAAGTTCATTAGGCTTGAATTGGGGTGTAATTCATGGTTTTAGCGTTGTTTGAGGTAATTTGAAGATTCGAATAAGTTCATATGATGTTTTAGGACTTGTTGGTATATTTGGTTGAGGTCCCGAGGTCCTCGGGTGAGTTTCGGATGGTTAACGGATCAAAAATTAAACTAGAACAGCTGCTGCAATTTCCTTCTGTTAGAAATTGCTTCTGCCCAGAAATCGAGCCCAGATGTGAGCCCAGATCAAGCTCAGGGTTGAGGGCTACCATCGAAGCCCAGATCGAGCTCAGGGTCGAGGGCCACGATCTAAGCCATGATCGAGCCCAGAGTCGAGGGCCACGATCGAAGCCATGATCGAGGGTCACGGTCGAAGGCCGGGTCGAAGACATAATCGAGGGCCAGGATCGAGGGGCAGGACCGAGGACCAGGATCGAGGACCTCGATCGAAGGCCAAGATTGAGGCATAACCGAGGATGTCTGGGCAGAATTATAAAAATAGGGACTTCGTCCCATTTGCCATTTTTGACAAATTGGAGCTTGAGGAGAGGCGATTTTTGATATATTTTCAAGGAAAACTTGAGGTAAGTCCCTTGTGATCATTTCTACTACATAATATTGAATTATCATTGAATAATCCGACTAGATTACATGATTTTGAGGTGTAAATCGGAGATTGGAATTTAGAAATTTGGAAATAAGATTTGTAGATTTGAGGGTCGAGTTGAGGTTGGATTTTGGTAAAATTGGTATGGGTAGACTCGTGGTTGAATGAGCTTTTGGATTTTGTAACTTTTGTCGGGTTCCGAGATGTGGGCCCCACAAGCGATGTTTGAGCTAATTTTCGGATTTTTATGGAACAAATCATTATTATCTTGTGGAATTAATTCCAATAAATTTTATTGACTGAAACGAATTATTTATGATCAGATTCGAGGCGTTTGGAGACCAATTCACGAGGAAAGGGCATTGCAGAATAAGAATTTCGCGGTTTGAGGTAAGTAACGATTGTAAATCTAGTCTTGAGGGTATGAAACCTCGGATTTTATATCATTCTACTATTTTAGTGACGCACATGCTAGGTGACGGGCGTGTGGGCGTGCACTGTTGGGGATTTGTGACTTGGTGTGCCCCGTAGCAACTGTAAAGTTGCATACTTTGTTGAATCATTGATACTTATATGTTTTAGAAAGATTTTCTGTAAATTGGGTTGAATGCCATGTTTGGGCCTTGCGCCAATGCTGTTTGGACCCTTAGGGGCTGTTTCTTACCATCCTCTCACTGTTTTCGATTGAAAATCTATACTCAGTCATGTTTATACTTGTTTATCGCATAACTCAGTTTTAAGATTCTATTTTGATGCATATAAATATTTTGGGCCGAATGCCCTGTTTTACTGAAATGCCCGAGTGGCCTGATTTGTGAGGATGAGTATGGATCTAGGCTGCCCCGCCTGCAACATACTTTATGACTGAGTGAGGCCGAGGTCCTGATTTGTGAGGATGAGTGTGGATCGGGGATGCCCGCCTGCAGCATACTTTATTATTATCGCACGTGAGTTGTCCGTGCAGATTATAGCGCTTGGGCTGAAGGAGCCCCTCCGAAATCTGTACACACCCCCAGTGAGCGCAGGTACCTACTGAGTGCGAATGCCGAGTGCCGAGTGCTGAGTGACTGGGAGGCAAGAGTGATTGTGAGGTATGCCCGAGTGGCAAGAGTAATTGTGAGGTATGCCCGAGTGGCAAGAGTGATTGTAAGGTATGCCCGAGTGGCACGAGTGACTGTGAGGTTTGCCCGAGGGGCTGTATATGAGTGATGTTTTGCCCGAGGGGCTGTTTATGATTTCATCATTTTTGCTCACCTTTGCATTGAGCCTTTGTTTGAAAAACTGTTGGAAAAATATCTTTAAATAATTTTTACTGGAACTGGATTTAAACGAGATGTTTGATTCAAATCCTGATTTTTAAGAGCATGTGGTATGTTACTGAGATTTCCTGATATGAACGTTATATGCTTTATTGCTCGTCACTATTGTTCAGTCTTTATTTATTGTTGTTAGTTACTGAGTTGGCGTACTTACGTTACTCTCTGCACCTTGTGTGCAGATCCAGGTGTAGCTGGACACGGTAGCGGTTATTGAGTGTTCTGATTGCAGATTTTCTTGGAGATAGCAAGGTAGCTGTTTGGCGATCGCAGCCCCTGCTCTTCTCCCTCTTATCTTCCTCTAGTTATATTTAGCTATTTTTCGGGCTGAGTTAACCTTGATATTGTTAGACAGATTGTAGTATATGCTCATGACTAGTGATACCACAATGTCGGGCTTTTCTTTTCCGCACTTCTATTTTTCTTTGATTTGAACTCTTTAAATGAAGGTTTTATGTTAAATAACCTTGAAATTATCTTTGAAATGAAAATATCATTTTGTTTTGGAAATGAGTCGGCTTGCCTAGTTCCACGATAGGCGCCATCACGACAGGGGTTAGTTTTGGGTCGTGACAGATTGGTATCAGAGCCTAGGTTACATAGGTCTCACGAGTCATGAGCGGGTTTAGTAGAGTCTTGCGGATCGGTACAAAGACGTCTGTACTTATCTTCAGGAGGCTGCAGAACCTTTAGGAAACTTCACATTCTTGGATTCTTGTCGTGCGAATTTGTTGATTCTAGTAATTAAACATCTGTTGTTTCATTCTCCCACAGATGGTGAGGACTCGTACTATCGGTCATGAGGGCCAGCCACCAGTACCACCATCTAGGATCGTGAGAGGCCGAGGCCGCGGTAGAGGCCATGGTAGGGGGAGGGGTGCGGCCCGTACAACAGTTGGGGCAGTACCTACAGACCTACCGGTTGTCCCAGATCAGGACCAAGTTCCATTTGTCGATGCACCAGCTCAGGCACCACCTGTGCCTATTGTGATTCCAGGCCTTTAGGAGGCCCTAGCTCAGATTCTGACAGCGTGTACTGGCCTTGCTCAGGCGGTCTCTATTTTGACGGCCGCAACCACTTTTCAGGCCAGGGGAGACACTCAGACTCCCGTCGCTCGCACACCCGAGTAGGTTATTCAGGGACTTCAGACACCAGAGGCACCACCAGCCCAACCGGTTGCTGTTGCTCAGGATTATGTGGTTCCTGCTATGCCCGAGGATAATCAGCGTAGGTTGGAGAGGTTTGGGAGACATCAGCCACCACCTTTCAGTGGCACAGAGAGAGAGGATGCTCGGGACTTTTTGGACAGGTGTCAGAGGATACTCCGTACTGCTAGTATTTTGGAGACTTGTGGGGTCTCATTCATTACCTTTTAGTTTTCTGGGGCTGCACTCAAATGGTGGGAGACTTATGAGAGTCGTAGGCTTGTTGGCGCAGCACCCCTTACTTGGCAGCAGTTCTCCGTGGTCTTTTTGGAGAAGTTCGTGCCTCGATCCCGCAGAGAGGAGCTGCGTAGACAGTTTGAGCGGCTTTGCCAGGGTGATATGTCTGTGACACAGTATGAGATGCGGTTCTCCGAGTTGGCCCGTTATGCTATCTGGTTGGTTCCCACGGACAGAGAGAGGATCATGAGGTTTATTGATGGCCTCACTTATCAGCTACAATTGCTCATGACCAGGGAGCGAGTTTCGGGTGCTACCTTTGATGAGGTTGTCGACATTGCTCGGAAAATTGAGATGGTTCGCAATCAGAAGAGGGTTGAGCGGGAGGCCAAGAGGCCTCGTGTTTAGGGTGGATTCAGCAGTGCTCCTTTTGGGGGTCAGTTCCAGCACGGTAGAGGTCGTCAATTCAAACAGGCTTAGTCAACTCGGCCATTTCATCAGGGTGCATCATCTGGCCATGGTTCTCATAGTTCTCATCAGGGTCACTCATCACTTAGTGCCCTTCCAGTTCAGAGTTCGTCCCGTGCTCCACCTGTTCAGGGCTCTTCCATGCCAGGTTCTTCTACCAGTCATCCCGGTGCTAGGGGTTCCCTTCAATTTCCGCCGCTAGCACCAGGGAGTTATTTTAAGTGTGGGGAGCTTGGGCATATGTGTAGGTAGTGTCCTCATCGTCATGGAGGTCTATCTCAGCAGAGGAGTCAGCCTCCGACTACAGCACCAGCTACCTCACCACCCGCCCAGTCAGCTCGGGGTGGAGGTCAGTCAGCTAGGGGTCGCCCTAGAGGGGGAGGCAGATCAGGGGGTGGTCAGGCCCGTTTCTATGCTCTCCCTGCCAGACCAGATGTTATTGCTTCAGATGCTGTGATTACAGGTATTGTCTCAGTTTTCCACAGAGATGCCTCAGTATTATTTGACCCTGGTTCCACGTATTCATATGTTTTCTCGTATTTCGCCTATTTTTTGGATATGCCCCGTGAGTCCTTAGTTTCATCTGTACATGTATCCACTCCTGTGGGCGATACTATTATTGTGGACCGCGTATATCGGTCATGTGTGGTGATTATTGGGGGTCTGGAGACCTGAGTAGATCTATTATTGCTCAGTATGGTTGACTTTGATGTGATATTGGGTATGGATTGGTTATCTCCATGTCATGTTGTTCTAGATTGTCACGCTAAGTCGGTGACGTTGGCTATGCCGGGAATTCCAAGGGTTGAGTGGAGCGGTTCTGTAGATTATGTACCAAGTAGGGTGATTTCATATTTGAAGGCTCAGCGCATGGTTGAGAAGGGTTGCCTATCTTATTTGGCTTTTGTGAGGGATGTTAGTGTAGAGACTCCTGCCATTTATTCTGTTCCGGTGGTAGGTGATTTTCCGGATGTGTTTCCTGCAGACCTACCGGGCATGCCGCCTGACAGGGATATTGACTTTGGTATTGATTTGGTGCTGGGTACTCAGCCCATTTCTATTCCACCGTATCGTATGGCACCGGCGGAGTTGAAGGAATTGAAAGAACAGCATCAGGAACTCCTCGATAAGGGGTTTATTCAGCCTAGCGTGTCACCTTGGGGTGCACCAGTTCTATTTGTGAAAAAGAAGGATGGTTCCATGAGAATGTGTATTGATTACAGGCAGTTGAACAAGGTCACAGTCAAGAACAAGTATCCTTTGCCTCGTATTGATGATTTATTCGACCAGCTTCAGGGAGCGAGAGTGTTCTCCAAGATTGATTTGAGGTCCGGTTATCACCAGCTGAAGATTCGGGATTCAGATATTCTCAAGACAGCTTTCAGGACTCGATATGGCCATTATGAGTTCTTGGTGATGTCTTTTGGGCTGACCAATGCCCCGGCAGCGTTCATGCATAATGAACAGTGTATTCCAGCCCTATTTGGACTCATTCATCATTGTATTCATTAACGCAATCCTGGTGTACTCTCGTAGCCAGGAAGAGCACGCTCAACATTTGAGGGTTGTATTACAGAGATTAAGGGAGGAGAAGCTTTATGCAAAGTTCTCTAAATGTGAGTTTTGGCTCAGTTCAGTAGCATTCTTGGGGCACGTGGTGTCCAGTGAGGGTATTCAGGTGGATCCGAAGAAGATAGAGGCGGTGTAGAGTTGGCCCACACCGTCCTCAGCCACGGAGATTAGGAGCTTTCTTGGTTTGGCGGGTTACTACCGTCGCTTTGTGGAGGGATTTTCATCTATTGCATCGCCCTTGACCAAATTGACCCAAAAGGGTGCTCCATTCAGGTGGTCGGATGAATGTGAGGAGAGCTTTCAGAAGCTCAAGACTGCTTTAACCACAGCTTTAGTGTTAGTTCTGCCATCAGCTTTAGGTTCTTACACCGTGTATTATGATGCCTCGAGGATAGGCATTGGTTGTGTTTTGATGCAGGAGGGTAGGGTGATTGCCTATGTCTCGCGCCAGTTGAAGACCCATGAGAAGAACTATCCTATCCATGATCTTGAGTTAGTATCCATTGTTCACGCCTTGAAGATTTGGCGTCATTATTTGTATGTGGTTCATTGTGAGATCTATACTGATCACCGGAGTCTGCAGTATCTGTTAAAGCAGAAGGATCTTAATTTGCGTCAGCGGAGATGGTTGGAGCTTCTTAAGGACTATGATATCACTATTTTGTACCATCCAGGGAAGGCCAATGTGGTGGCTGATGCTTTGAGTTACCGGGCAGAGAGTTTGGGGAGTTTAGCATATCTTCCAACAGTAGAGAGACCTTTGGCATTAGATGTTCAGACCTTAGCAGTCCAGCTTGTCAGATTAGATATTTCGGAGCCTAGTCGGGTATTGGCTTGTGTGGTCTCCAGGTATTCTTTTTATGACCGTATCAGGGAGCGTCAGTATGATGACCCTCACTTGCTCGTTCTTCAGGACAGGGTTCGGAGAGGTGATGCTAGGGATGTGACTATTGGTGATGACAGGGTGCTGAGAATACAAGGCCGGATATGTGTGCCTAATGTAGATGGGCTTCGAGAGCTGATTCTTGATGAGGCCCACATCTCGCGGTATTCTATCCATCCAGGTGCTGGGAAGATGTACCAGGATTTGAGGTAGCACTATTGGTGGAGGCGGATGAAGAAGGATATAGTTGGGTTTGTGTCTAAACTGTTAGCAGGTTAAGTATGAGCATCAGAGACCGGGTGGCTTGCTTTAGAGGTTAGAGATCCCAAAGTGGAAGTGGGAGCGGATCACTATGGACTTTGTATTTGGGCTCCCACAGACTTCGAGGAAGTTCAACGCTATTTGGGTTATTGTGGATCGGCTGACCAAGTCCGCGCACTTCATTCCATTTGGTACTACTTACTCTTCAGAGCGGTTGGCTGAAATTTACATCCGAGAGATCGTTCGCCTGCATGGTGTCCCAGTTTCCATCATTTCAGATAGGAGTACTCAGTTCACATCACAGTTTTGGAGGGCCGTGCAACGAGAGTTGGGTGCTCAGGTTGAGTTAAGCACAGCTTTTCACCCTGAAACGGATGGGCAGTCCGAGCACACTATTCAGATATTGGAGGACATGTTGCGTGCTTGTGTCATTGACTTTGGGGGTTCATGGGACCAGTTTTTTCCACTCGCGGAGTTTGCATATAACAATAATTATTAGTCGAGTATTCAGATGGCTCCGTACGAGGCTTTGTATGGGAGGATATGTAGATCTCTGGTTGGATGGTTTGAGTCGGGTGAGGCTAGGCTCTTAGGTACAGACTTGGTCCAGGACGCATTAGATAAGGTGAAATTGATTCAGGAGCGGCTTCGCACGGCGCAGTCTAGGCAGAAGAGCTATGCGGATAGGAAGGTCTGTGATGTGTCTTTTATGGTTGGGGAGAAGGTTTTGCTGAAGGTATCACCCATGAAGGGTGTTATGAGGTTTGGGAAGAGGGGCAAGTTGAGCCCCCAGTTCATTGGGCCTTTTGAGGTGCTTCAGAGGATAGGAGGGGTGGCTTATAAGCTTGCCTTGCCACCCAGCTTGTCGAGTGTGCATCCTGTGTTTCATGTTTCCATGCTCCGGAAGTATATTGGAGATCTGTCCCATGTTTTGGATTTCAGCACGGTTCAGTTGGAGGATGATATGACTTATGATGTGGAGCCGGTGGCTATTTTGGATCGGCAGGTTCGAAGGTTGAGGTCAAAGGATATAGCTTCAGTGAAGGTGCAATGGAGAGGTTAGCCTGTGGAGGAGGCCATCTGGGAGACCGAGCGGGAGATGCGGAGCAGATATCCACGCCTAATCGAGACCCCAGGTATGTTTCTACACCCGTTCGAGGACGAACGGATGTTTAAGAGGGGGAGGATGTAACGACCCGGCCGGTCATTTCGGGAGTTATAATCCCGTTTACCCCATTCCTACTTATTTTTGGTGTTATTCAATTATATTATGTTATATCGGGTTAGTGGGTTCGAGTCCGGAAGGAACTCGGAGTGAAAGGAGATACTTAGTCTCATAATTGAAAAGAAATTGAGTTAGAAAAGTGGACCGGATATGGACCCCTATGTGTAAATGACCTCGGATTTAAATTTTGATGATTCCAATAGCTCCGTATGGTGATTTTGGGCTTAGTAGCGTGTCCGGAATATTATTTTTAAGTCCGTAGAGGAATTAGGCTTGAAATGCCGAAAGTTTTATTTTTGAGAAGTTTGACCGGGGGGGGGGATGACTTTTTGATATCGGGGTCGGAATCCAATTCTGAAAATTGGAATACCTCTATTATGTCATTTAGGACTTGTGTGCAAAATTTGAGGTCAATCGGACGTGATTTGATGGTTCCGGAGTTGTTTGTAGAAATTAGAAATTTCAAAGTTCATTAGGCTTGAATTGGGGTGTAATTCATGGTTTAACGTTGTTTGAGGTGATGTGAGGATTCGACTAAGTTCGTATGATATTTTAGGACTTGTTGGTATATTTGGTTGAGGTCCCGAGGGCCTCGGGTGAGTTTCGGATGTTTAACGGATAAAAAATTGAACTAGAATAGCTGCTGCAATTTTCTTCTGTTGGAAATTGCTTCTACCCAGAAATTGAGCCCAGATCGAGCTCAGGGTTGAGGGACACGATCGAAGCCCAGATCGAGCTCAGGGTCGAGGGCCACGATCGAAGCCATGATCGAGCCCAGAGTCGAGGGCCACGATCGAAGGCATGATCGAGCCCAGGGTCGAGGGTCACGGTCGAAGGCCGGGTCGAGGACATAATCGAGGGCCGGGATCGAGAACCAGGATCAAGGGGCAGGACCAAGGACCAGGATCGAGGACCTCGATCGAAGGCCAAGATCGAGGCAGAACCGAGGATGTCTGGGTAGAATAATAAAAATAGGGACTTCGTCCCATTTGCCATTTTTGACAAATTGGAGCTTGATGGGAGGCAATTTTTGATATATTTTCAAGAAAAACTTGAGATAAGTCCCTTGTGATCATTTCTACTCTATAATATTGAATTATCATCGAATAATCCGACTAGAACACATGATTTTGAGGTGTAAATCGGAGATTGGAACTTAGAAATTTAGAAATAAGATTTGTAGATTTGAGGGTCGAGTTGAGGTCGGATTTTGGTAAAATTGGTATGGGTAGACTCGTGGTTGAATGGGTTTTCGAATTTTATAACTTTTATCGGGTTCCGAGATGTGGACCCCACGGGCGATTTTTGAGCTAATTTTCGGATTTTTATGGAAAAAATTATTATTATCTTGTGGAATTAATTTCAATAAATTTTATTGACTGAAACGAATTATTTATGACCAGATATGAGGCATTTGGAGACCAATTCACGAGGAAAGGGCATTGCAGAATAAGAATTTCGCGGTTTGAGGTAAGTAACGATTGTAAATCTAGTCCTAAGGGTATGAAATCCCGGATTTTGTATCATTCTACTATTTTTAGTGACGCACATGCTAGGTGACAGGCGTGTGGGCGTGCACTGTTGGGGATTTGTGACTTGTTCCGCCCCGTAGCAACTGTAAAGCTGCATACTTTGTTGAAATCATTGATACTTATATGTTTTAGAAAGATTTTCTATAAATTGGGCTGAATGCAATGTTTGGGCCTTGCGCCAATGCTGTTTGGACCCTTAGGGGTTGTCTCATACCATCCTCTCACTGTTTTCTATTGAAAATCTATACTCAGTCATGTTTATACTTGTTTACCGCATAACTCAGTTTTATGACTCTATTTTGATGCATATAAATATTTTGGGCCGAATGCCCTATTTTACTGAAATGCCCGAGTGGCCTGATTTGTGAGGATGAGTGTGGATCGGGGCTACACGCCTGCAGCATACTTTATGACTGAGTGAGGCCGAGGGCCTGATTTGTGAGGATGAGTGTGGATCGGGACTGCCCGCCTGCAATATATTTTATTATTATCGCACGTGAGTTGTCCGTACAAATTATGGCGCTTGGGCTGAAGGAGCCCCTCCGGAGTCTGTACACACCCCTAGTGAGTGCAGGTACCTACTAAGTGCGAGTGCCGAGTGCTGAGTGACTGGGAAGCAAGAGTGATTGTTAGGTATACCCGAGTGGCAAGAGTGATTGTGAGGTATGCCCGAGTGGCAAGAGTGATTGTGAGGTATGCCCGAGTGGCACGAGTGACTGTAAGGTTTGCCCGATGGGCTGTATATGAGTGATGTTTTGCCCGAGGGGCTGTTTATGATTTCATCATTTTTGCTCACCTTTGCATTGAGCCTTTGTTTGAAAAACTGTTGGAAAAATATCTTTAAATGATTTTTACTGGAACTGGTTTTAAATGAGATGTTTGATTCAAACCCTGATTTTTTAAGAGCATGTGGTATTTTACTGAGATTTTCTGATATGAACGTTATATGCTTTATTGCTCGTCACTACTGCTCAGTATTTATTTATTGTTGTTACTTACTTAGTTGGCGTACTCACGTTACTTCTTGCACCTTGTGTGCAGATCCAGGTGTAGCTGGACACGGTAGCGGTTATTGAGTGTTATGGTTTCAGATTTTCTTGGAGATAGCAAGGTAGTTGTTTGGTGATCGCAGCCCCTCCTCTTCTCCCTCTTATCTTCCTCTAGTTGTATTTAGCTATTTTTCGGGCTGAGTTAGACTTGATATTGTTAGACATATTATAGTATAAGCTCATGACTAGTGACACCTCGATGTCGGGCTTTTCTTTTCCGCACTTATGTTTTTCTTTGATTTGAACTCTTTAAATGGAGGTTTTATGTTAAATAACCTTAAAATTATCTTTGAAATGAAAATATCATTTTGTTTTGGAAATGAGTCGGCTTGCCTAGTTCCACGATAGGCGTCATCACCATAGGGGTTAGTTTTCGGTCGTGACGCAATTGCTTCACTTTAGTAGTTAATTGTAGTTAGTAATTACCTCAAATTAAGCATTGATCATCTTGAATAGCGTTTAAGCCATAAATTACTTGAACATTATTTAAATCTAATCCATGTGGAGACGATAATTATATTATACTATCTTTGGCTAGCGAGCATTAATTTCGTATTATGTTTTGCGCTCGTCACCGCTAAACTCTCTAAGAGATTGGAGTTAGCCTTGGAAGAGAATGCCAAGCTTAGGGAAGACAATGATGAGCTGAGGAAGGAATCTAAGCAGCTCAGGGAGGAGTTAAGGAAGGATAGGGAAGCTCATGCTCAACAAATTGCAACTCTTGTGAAGGCCTTGACCCCGTCTAGTTCTCACCCCTGAACTTGGTCCTTGTCCCCTTGTCAGTCGTTTAAGTCCAGTGTTTCTTAGTTGTGGCAGTCGTCTAAGTCCAATCTTTTGTTTTGTGTTTGCTTTTTGATTGTTATGCAGGAATATCTGAACTATCTATGTTTTAATATTGTTTTGATCAAAGACTTTTGGCTTAAATTGGCAATATCTAAATCATATTCCTATGTTTTTCTCCTTGTTTCTGATATGGCTAATATCATCAGATTAATTCATTTATATTATGCTTTTCTTGTGCTTGCTATGTAGCCCAGTGGCCAGGAACCTTATATTGTGTTTGGTTGCTCAGTTTATCTCACAACTTTATACATTTTTGGTCATTCCAAAAGGGAGAAGATATAGTAGGATAGGGAGGTTCATTTACCTATTCTTATTGTTTGTTAAGTGATAATAAAGTTTTGAGTCTTGTAGTTCATAAGCATAGTGTTTGTCATCATCAAAAAGGAAAAAAAACATGCTTGAGTTATATGTTTTGACGATTAACAAGTTTTCATAATGACATGTATTAAGAACAAGATTCTTCACAGCGGTTGTAGAAGGCCCCTTTACAAAGCAGTAACTTTCTCTGCAGCCCGATATTTGTGGAAGCTATATCTGATGCTGTAAGGATGCTTGACCAAGATTTTTGCGGATAGGAGTCACGAAACTTGAGGAGTCTTTATATCCTCACGACTTGTATGTTGATCAGAGTTTGATTGTGTCTAGGATTCCTATGTCTCTGGGCTCTATAGTGGCTTAAATACTCTGCTCAAGGACCGTTCATGATCATCCTTTTACACATATACTGAGTACAATTGAACATTGCTTTTCAACTTACAACACAACTTGAAGTCGTCCGATCAAGTCTATTCGAGTTTGAAGAGCAAACTGGTGGAATTAATTTAGTGCTACTTGAGTCAGTCTAGTTTATGTGTATTAGGTAATTGAGTTGTAATTATATTTTATTCAAAACAATGTTAGTTGACTTACTTTCTCAGTGCACAAGTTATAGTTACTTGTGGTTTTCGTACGATAAGTGGAGTAGTTGAAGTGTGGAGGTATATTACATTACAAGAGTTGTAATATGCACACTTGGTTAATTTGTTTTAGTGAAGTTGAAGCTTAAAATCTTATGTGGTAGGTCGTGATTTTTGCACCTTTGAGCGGGATAATTTTTTACGTTAAAATTGCTTGTTCTTTACATTTCTGTTTGATACTTTCTGAACATAAAGAAGCTAGGTAAAGGACCAAGGTCTTTGGTAATTCAGGAGGGCACTCGAATTAACATTTAGTGAAGGCAATTTTCGAGCTGCATGCATTTTTCCATTGGCAGAAAGTTTCTGAAGTCTTCTTTCAGCAATGACACCTCAAAATCAACCATTAGCAGCGATATGAGCTCTGGTTCCATATGATTGGTTGAAAAGGTTGTTTGATTTGAAAAGTTTGGATAAAGTGTAACATACCCTCTTAAGTACGTCATGTCTATCAAAAACTTCTTCCAAGAAGCTTGCCAACCATTTGATTCAGTTTGATTTAGTCTACTAAAAAATCAAAATTTTCGATTCAATTCGATTTTTGGTGGAAGAATAGTGGTCAAGAGTAGTGGTTTGATGGTGGTGGAAGAATAGGTGTGTGATGAAGATGTTGGTGGTAGTCGGGTACAGAGAGAAGCGGTGGTGGAAAAAGAAGTAACGTAGGGTGTAAAATGGGATATGTGTGATGAGGTGGCATGCCACATGACATTCACCTTAGCGATATGTTAGGTCACGTAGGATAATTTTTCCATAGTGAAGGGTCCTAACAAGGTATTTTTGCATCAGTTTTATGACATCGGGGGCTTTCGTAGACCAATATTATAATGGATAAGGAACATTTTAGACCATTTCCCATAGTTTAGAGGTAAATTTGAATTCAATCATCCCAAGAAAAGTTAACGTAAGGGAAGGGAATGAGTGTATTAGTAGCAGTACGAAGGCTATCAAAAGTCGAACAAACGTGACAATGCCATGCCTTAAAACTGCTATTGGATGGAAAAAAGCTAAGTGTCAGTTAAAGAAGAAAGACGTACCACAATACCAGTCATTTATGATCCATGACCTAACAGTAAGATTCGGTTCCACCTTACCCAACCCAAAATGTTTCTTTTTTATCGAGAAATGCAGTAATTTGCTTTAATGTACTGCTCCTCAACGAAGAAAAGATTTGTACTCTTCTGACACAAAAACGAATAAAAAAATTGGACCAGTAAATGCTGATGAATTTGATACTGAGTGAATAATTGTTGCGAATCTTAATTAAGTACTAGCTTATTTACTACGGAGTATGTGTTTGAGTTTAAGAACTTGACATGGATTTATATTCAATTTATAAAATTTATATTT
Source organism: Nicotiana tabacum (assembly GCF_000715075.1). Lineage (NCBI taxonomy): Eukaryota > Viridiplantae > Streptophyta > Magnoliopsida > Solanales > Solanaceae > Nicotiana > Nicotiana tabacum. The sequence goes on from NC_134093.1 coordinate 108,638,148, forward strand.
CTTTCAAAGTACAGATAAATGATGCTAGATTAAAGAAACTAATAGAAGAAAGAAAAGAAAAAGCAATAGAAAAAAGATGTCATATCCCATTAAATTTTAAGTTTAAGAAATTGACGAATTAAAAAATATTTACACAATTATGTAACTTAAATGCAAGTAACATTATTTTTTATAGTATTAAAGTAATATAAAATAATAAAATTATAGATAACTTGTTGTATACACTAATGATATAAAAGTTTCATTATGCTATCAGTTTATATAACTTAAATCATAGTATTTGATAATTAAGCCTAAGGAACGAAAGCATTACCAATCTACCATGAGATGAAAGCTTAACATGTCCGAAGAGTTCAAAATTTTGGTATGACACGTTACATAATGTAAATAAAGTATTCAGATTAATTGAAATGTTCTCTTCAGCTATGCATGAATCTAATTGTCATTAACATGAGTTGCTCGAGAAGGCTAGTAAAGCCTTTGTTTCACCCCAAACTTTTGGGGCTCAAAAGTACTTTTTAATAGATTTTACATTATTTTGGCTTAGATAATATTAAAATTCGTAGAAAAAAAATACAAAATATTTATTAAGAATGATTGAAAGACCGTCTACTTTTTTATAGTAAAATATTTTAGAATCTGAATTAAGCTACTCAAATCGTCAAATTACTAATATATTTTACAATAAGATCCAAGATAACGAATTGTAAACACATGGCTAACATCTTATTAACTTGGATTAACCATCACAATATGAACTTAATATTACTATTAGATGTTTGTTGTGAACGTAAAGCCTTTATATCTTATAAAAAATACTAAGTTATAAAAAAAATACATTAAATATGAAAGCCCTCTTATTTAAATTTGACTTTAGGCCACTAGTTTGTTGAACTGCAATTATTGACATACATAATTCTTGTCCATGTTCATCAATTTTTGACATATTAAAATAGCTAAGCAAAACATGAATCCTCTTTGAAAGACATGAACTTTATAAACAATGAACAAAATAAACAAGAAATAACCATGGCCAAGTAAACATATAACTTGATAGTCCAAACTGCAAAAACAAGTTCCCTCTCTTCTATACCAATTGTAGAGTATTTGACCTTTTTTATCCCGTTGTTTTATCTCAACTTTCACTACATCCTAATAATATCCCACTTAATTAAAAACATTCCTTAAGTTTTTCAAACTTAACCGAGAACATCCTTTCGTTAACTTTTCCATTACTTTCTAACGGAGCTTTCTTTTTCTCATGTGCATTGCTTCTTCTTCATTTTTTTTTCCCGATAATTTCCAGCAAGCTGACAAGCTCTTTAAAAAATAGAAATAATTGACTACCGACATCAAACCAGCAACACACCTTCTCCAAAAATTTCTCATTCTTTTTAAGTTCAAAACCTCACGGATTCAACACATATCACTAGATTCCTCATATGCAAGGTTAGCCCATGTGTGTGAGAGAGAGTAAGGTTTTTTTCCCTTTTTGGGAGGAGGGGGAGGGGGGATGAAGAATCACAGGGAGTGAATGAAGGAGAACAACAAGAACCTGCAGGAAAGATAATATGAAATTTGATCTTTAGTTTCAATAATTTAAGTTAATATCTTTTCTCTTATTTTATTAATGAGTTAGTTTCTTCAATAAGAATATAAATATCTTAGTGGAGTAATTAGTTTTGGGTGAGTATAAAATATAAAGCATTTCACGGACAATTAGTTTGGCAATCTGCAGATGAAAATAAGAGTCGTTCTCTATAAATCTGACAGCATTTGTGATGCAAGAATGCTTCAGATACAGAATTTCAAAAAAGCTTTCTACAGTGGAAAACATGAAGTGCACGTGAGAAAAAGAAAGCTCTCTTAGAAAGTGATGAAAAAGATAACGGAAGGTTGTTCTTGATTAAGTTTGGAAAGCTTAAGGGATGTTTTCGGTTAAGTGGTATATTATAAGGATGTAGTGGAAGGTGAGGTGAAACAACAGGGATAAAAAAGGTCAAAAACTCCAAATTGTATACCCAACCCTTTTCCCCTGTACTATAAAGATGAGGAACTTCTCAAAAATGAAAAAAGAAAGTATTTAAAAGATACTATAAAGATGAGGAACTTCTCAAAAATGAAAAAAGAAAGTATTTAAAAGAACAAGTAATTTCACTTGCATGAGGATTCCAACATTGTAACACACATCCCAAAATCTAATACACATCCTAAAAGAAACATCATAAGCTTCAATGTCTTCATCTATGGACATGCAAAATAAGATCGTAAAAACTCACTGGTATTGCAAAATGTACCAGAGTTCTCCTTCAAAGAAACTATGTATGTATAACTTGTTCTCTTCTTAGGAAAAACTTGAGATGACGAGAAGAAAATGATCCAAAGTTCGTCTCCTTCAAAGCCGCGTTAATGTAAACTTCATTGTTCTAAATCTGAGAACCCAACGAAACTCCAGACTCAGCAAACCAAACAAAAGCAGTTACTTAGGAAAGATCACGACCATCTAATCTAAAAGTTTAAGGATTAAGAAAAAATATATTATTATTAACTTAATCATGTCTTCAACACGTCTTTCTTTATATACAAATCAGATTCTTTTCCACCATCAAAACACATGAAACTTCTTTTTGATAACAGGCTTCAGTAGCGAGACTCAAGCCTAGGACCCTCTCGAACAAGCAACTTATGTCTACTTGGATACCATAGTATAACCGCGCACCCATTATAGAAAAAACATTCACATATTTAATCCATTAAAAAAATCGAACACACTCATGTAAAGAGACATGTTGAACATAAATTAAGTAAATAAAAAACGTATTGTAAGCTGTTCAACGAGATGGTCACACAGTAGTATAAGAGACCCTAATTAATAAAAAGGAAGGAGAAAATGTAGGAGAAAAAGGAAAAGCCAAATGCTTTAATTTGACCTAGATCAGAGAACGGACTGAAGACTCTATATTTGAAGGATCAACATAAGTACCAGCCCAAGAAAGAGAAGGATCAACAGAATTAATCTGTTCAATCTGATTGATCTGATGGTTAGAAATGTTCCAATCCAACCTGTTTTGGTTCTCACCTTCCATTTTCACTCCTTTCAACATTATCCAATTTCCACCTTCACAACTATAAGGACACAAATCCTGGAACTTGTTATTGTTTGAAATGAAGTGTTGTTGTTGAAGATTAGAAGCTATAAGGGAGGACAAAGTAGAATTTAAGATGGGGTAACTTGAAAGATGTGAATTAGAGTTAGTAGTAGTCATAGCATCTTGGATCTGACCAGAAGAAAACCCTAGTCCAAGATTTTCAGTGTTAGAAACCCTAGAATTGAGCAATCTTGGAAATTGAGTATTAAGATCAGAAGGGTTAGTTGGAAATCCATAAAACAAATTAGGATTACTATGATTTGGGATTATAGGAGGCAGATCAATTATTTGAGGTTGATGAAAATTATGGCTAGGATTTGTAGTAGTAATATTTGGTTTCTTGATTTTCTTGTTTTTTCTACAGCCACCTCCAACTGGGACATTTCTTATGGTACCACCTCTAGTCCAATACCTTTTACAACTTTTGCAAAAGTGTCTTGGCTGAGACAAACTATAATTATTGTAGTAACAAAATTTGGTATTTGATGAATTACAACGAGGACACTTTAGGGATTGTTGCTGTTGTTGATCTTGGCTAATTGATTTCTCTATGTCCCTACTCTCATTATTCTGCAAAAAAGAGAGGAAACAAACAATAAAAGAGAAAGAAAGAAAGGTATCGAGTGATGGATTTAGGGTAAAAAAAATAGTAGAAAAACTAATGAATATTCTCTTCCAAAAGCTAAGAAACAAAAATGGGGTCAAAAGAGATAAAAGAAAAGAACCTGCTGTGGCCATATTTCATTAGTAGTGGAAGAGATTTGTACCATCTTTTCACAGTCTCCTACTAACATTTTTCTTCTTCTTCTTCTCTCTCAAAGAAAGGAATCCTTTGAAACAAAGAGTAAGCAGACAAAAGGCCGGTTGACGGGTTGAAGAAAAACTTAAGAGAGAGAAAAAGATATAAAGCAAGAGAATTTGATTTATTATTATTATTATTATTATTATTATTATTATTTATTTCCTAATTTCACGTGAAGGGTTCGGTCTAGAAGAAGCGTACGTAAGTCGATTTTTAAAGCATTTAAGTGGTATATACCGAATTTCTTTTATACTATCAAATATAATTTAAGCGTATATGAAAGTAAATAATTAGTGGAGTATTATTTTTATCAAGTTATATAGGAGTATCAATCGAAAGGGATAGTAGATATGTTGAAGAAAAATGTGGAATATGTCTTTATACCTTGAGCATATTTCTTTTGTATATATACCTACGATGTTTAATTATATTGCTCATAATCGCAATTTTTATTTTCTTTAGTACATGATGTTTCTTGGAAAAGTATGTATTCTCTAGTTGGGTTGTAAATGAGGTTGTACGCTCCTTTGGACATATCTCGTCCTTAATCCATTAACGAATCAATGTTTTCGATGAAAAAGAATATAGGAGTATCAATTGTTGTTTGTCATAAAAATATACATGTAATTATCGTAAAAGTGATTTGAATGTGTTAAAAAAATGTTTTTTACATCACTAATACAAATATCTTAAACTTATTGTTTACACAACTGTCAGTGTGTATAAGAATATTTAGACGATCAAATCGTTTACGATGTAAGTATAAGCAAAACTCTAAATTATGTTAATTAATAACCTGCTAAAAATAATAAACAGCCTATTATATTGATCGTGTAAAAACAGCCTATTATAATAATTAGTTAAATTATGTTGATAGTGTAAAAACAATATAACAATAGATACAACATAGTAAATCTTTTAGATAATGTTTGGGAAGTGATTAAAGATTTAAAGTATGGGAGACAATATTCTTTTAGTCTAATTAGAAGCTGACAGAGGAATAAAGCAGCACATGACAAATGAATCTCGAGACGTCCAAGAAAAAAAGAGAGATATTTTTTTTATAGTTTAAAGCAGAACCCAACATCAGTACACGTAAGTCTAACTCTACATTCCTTTTTTGTTGTTTATATTTAGATGGTTACACACAATCAGACAGACAATATAGAGGGAATCCCTAGAGCTCCATATCCGAGGTACAAAACATAAATACATCAAATCCCACTTACTACTCCCACAATTCACTTTTGCTCGACACATTTTAATTTTTTACTCCCCTTAATAAATAATAAATAAAGTGTATAATTTATCATGATACTCATATTAATTGATGTATATTTTATTAGATTTTAAAAAAATAATTTGAAATGAGTAATAAATACTATGTGTATAACAGGGAAAAAAATTTGTCTTCTCTTGATATGCGTAAAGTAACAAGTAAAAATGAAAATCTATTTTTGAGTATATCAGTAAAATTGAACGCACAGAATATTTCTTTATCACAAAATCACTACTCCTATTACTATAAAGTAAAGCCTAAATGTAACTATAGTTAAAGTGCAATAAAGTAACGAAATGTAATGTAGTAAGATAAATGTAACGATCGTTTTGAGTATTATAATTCTGTTCCTTTATTTACTATTCAATTTATGCTTTATAGTTGTTTTATGACTTACCGAGTTAGTTGGTTCGGGTTCGGAAGGAATTCGAAGTGAAATGAGACACTTAGTCTCATAATTAAAAATTTAAGTTAGAAAAATTGACCGGATGTGGACTTATGTGTAAACGACCTCGGATTCGAATTTTGATAATTTCAATAGTTCTGTATGGTGATTTTGGACTTAGGAGCGTGTCCGAAAAATTATTTGGAGGTCCGTAGTAGAATTAGGCTTGAAATGACGAAAGTTGAATTTTTGGAAAGTTTGACCGGGGTTTGACCTTTTGATATCGGGGGTCGAAATCCGATTATGAAAATTGAAATACCTATGTTATGTCATTTATGACTTGTGTGCAAAATTTGAGATCAATCGGACTTGATTTGATAGTTTCCGGCGTCGTTTGTGAAAACTTAAAATTTCAAAGTTAATTAGGCTTGAATTAGGGTGTGATTCGTAGTTTTAGCGTTGTTTGAGGTGATTTGAGGGTTCGACTAATTTCGTATGATATTATGGGACTTCACGATATGTTTGGTTGAGGTCCCGGGGGCCTCGGGTGAGTTTCAGGAGGTTAACAGATCATTTTTGGACTTGGCATGTTGGCTCAAGATTGCTGGTGTGTTTTTCTGGTTTCCTTCTTCGCGTTCGCGAAGGGGAATTTGAGGCAGGCAAGATTTTCCATTCGCGTTCACGAAGAGGAGCTAGCTTGTTCATCGCATTCACGATTGGGTATCGCGTTCGCGAAGGGAAAATTTTGCCTTCGCGTTCGCGAAAGGGAGCTCGCGTTCACGAGCAGTGTCTCGCGTTCGCGAAGAGTAATGTTGGGCAGCCTGATTTCGTGCTTCGCGAACGCGAGGGACCTGTCGCGTTCGCGAAGAAGAGAGGTATGGACAGAAAGTTTAAGTTCTGAAATTTTTTAACGATTTGGAGTTCGGATTGAGGCAATTTTTTGGAGGTTTTCAGAGAAAATAATGGGGTAAGTGTTCTTAACTCAATATTGGTTAAATTACCCGAATCCATGGTTGTTTTTATCATTTAATTGGTGAATTAAGTTGGAAAAGTTTGAAAATCCACTTGGATAAATTTGAGGATTTGAGAGCCGAATTGTTATCGAAATTTAGTAATTTTTGTATGGTTAGACTCGTGGTTGAATGGGCGTTCATATTTTGTAACTTTTGTCGAGTTCTGAGATGTGGGCCCCATAGGCAATTTTTGAGCTAAATTTCAGATTTTTATGAAAAACTTGCATTTTCTTATGGAATTAATTCCAATAAATTTTATTGACTGAATCGAATTATTTATGGCTAGATTCAAGATATTTGGAGGCCAATTCACGAGGAAAGGACATTGCAGAATAAGAATTTCACTGTAAGTAACCGTTTTAAATTTGGTCATGAGGGTATAAAACCCATGTGAGTGGTTTTGAGGTGACGCACATGCTAGGTGACGGGCGTGTGGGCATGCACCATAGGAATTGTAACTTGGTCAAATTCCATTGAATTGTATAGTTGAATTATTTGTTGATATCCATACATTCTCTACGTGATAGGGAAAATTGAGCTAAGACTCGTATTAAAAATCATATTTAGACATATGTTGTTAATATTGGTACCCACTGGGGTCATTTTTGTGGTTGAATAATATGTTCAAATTGTAATTTTTTACTTAGTCGTGTTTATTCATTTTATATCATACCTCAGTATCTCTTATTTTTTATTGATGCACCATATCACTATTTTTGGGTTGTTTTATCATGATTTTTGAGAGCCCGAGAGACTGGAGAGGTTGATGACTGAGTGAGGCCGAGGGCCTAATTGTGAGAATATTTATGGATCGGACTGTTTATTGATTTATGCCATGATTTGCTTGATATAGCGCTTGGGCTGAAGGAGCCCATTCGGAGTCTGTACACACCCCCAGTGAGTGCAGGTACCTACTAAGTGCGAGTGCCGAATGATGAGTGACTGTGAGGAAAGTGTGACTGTGAGGTTGGAGTGAATGGGAGGACTGAGTGAATGTTACTCTAAGAGGATGCATTGATTTCATTATTTGTTGCATTTCACCTGTCATATATCACTATTTGAAGATTTTGGAAAAATATTATTTTCAATTTCAGTCAAACTTGATATGAAATTTCAGCGAAATCTTAAATGTTGAACTTGCGAGCATGCCTACTCTTTTATATAAGAAAGTATTGTATTTGGACTTAGCTGAGATGCTCGTCACTACTTTCAGTTCTTTATTTATTATTGTTACTTACTGAGTTGGTTGTACTCATACTGCACCGTGCATTTCGTGTGCAGATCCAGGTGATCTCGGATACAGTGGGTGTTGATTCTTCCGCACAGTTAATATTTCGGAGACTTTGAGGTAGCTGCCATGTTTCGCAGACTTTGTCTCTTCTTTCTTATCTTCTTGTTCACTGTATTTGGTCTTAGACTATTATAGACCGCATTTTTTCTAGACTTGTAATATATAGATGCTCATGTACTCAGTAATATCAGGTTTTGGGAATATATTTTACCTAGTATTTGTGGGAATTTCTATTAAACTTAATTATGATATTTTCTGTATTTAAAAGAAATTGTAGTTTATTGAGGTTGTTGGCTTGCCTAGTATCGAGATAGGCGCCATCACTACGTGTGGTGGGATTTTGGATCGTGACAATAAGTGTGACCTATGTACTTATACAAGATAGTTTATATCTTGTTTGGATGGTTGTTACCTATTATATCGTATTATTACTGTAAATATAATATTTGTTTTGATTGTTTACTAAATTTTATTGTATTGTATCGTTAAATTCATCGTTTCGTAACGACGAAAAGTGTCACTTTATGGAACGACGAATTTGGTGTGGTGACATCGTTTTCTTGCTTTTTTCTCTCATCTTGACCTTCTTTATTATTAAGTAATCATATTTTATCATTTATCCTACCTTTTATATATTAATTTTACTATGTATCCTATTTTTTCTTAATAATATTGTAAGTTTATTCTTCGTATTGTTGGTGTGTGACATCATGAAACAACGATAAACGATACAATCTATCCAAACGTTATATTCATCAAACAATACAGTACAAAATAATACGATACATTATGAAATGATACGTAACAACAATCCAAACAAGTTGTTAATTAGGCAGGAATAAGTAGATGTGCTTTACTTTTACCGTCGTCGAGCATCATACAGGATGATGGATCAAGAAAAGTGACGATTTAATTAGCTAATATTACTTGCTTAATCTGAATCAGTTAATTAGCCAATTAGATAACAACAAATAAGCTTAGCAAAAAAAGATCATTAGTAATAGTATGCAGGCCCATGTGGTGGCAGCAAAGCTGCTAGGGCAAAAAGAAAGAAAAAACAACTAGGCAAATTGTTAAGGGGAACAAATGGATTTTGTAGTTTCCCAAGGGATTTTCTTATTCTCCACACATCCCACGAGATTCTACTTCTTTTTTGTTTTTTGATTTTCATTCCGTATTTAACATCGGTATTGATGCTCGATTAAATTTGATTTTTTGTCGAAAAATATTATATTAGAAGTAAATAATTTCTTAACAAAGACGATTTTATGTTCACGATTCGAATTTAAGATCTCAATTAATAATAATTGAATATTTACCAATCCACCACAACTTTTATTAGAACATGAGATTCTACTTTGCAGCTCACTCTCTTCTCTTCACCATATTTGGATCTGATTTTCATTATCCATTGTTTGGTTTATAAACCAGTTATTTATAATACAACGATTATTAAAATAATACTTAAGTTGAGATATAAGTTATTCATGTATAAATTGTATTAGTTATATGGAAAATTAAAAAGACAACCAAACAAAAGACAAACAATACAAAAGTAGTTATACTGAAATTACTTTTCTTAATCCCTCCAAACAAAGGAGTATTATTTGGACAATTATGTAAACAATGACTGATCACAAATCAATGTCGGGTCACATAACAAACGAATATTGTAGAATTACAAGAAAATTACTTTTTATTATGATCTTTATCTTCTGTACAATGTGTATATTTATATAAGTATTTGAAAGACAATAGAGGACATCTATAACTATATTTAATTAGAAGTGCTTAATTCCTATATATTTGCCCATAAGCATATGTATTTGCTCATAACTCTTTGTAGTTTGCATTTGGATAAGATAGTTCTGGAAGGTTTGAGTGCCTTGCAGCTGTATCCAAAATGCTACATGAAGTGGACCGGATTTTGGGCTGCGGTAATAGGCCAGTTCTCTATTTGAATTGGGCTCTTGACTGCCCAATTATTTATTCTTATTTGGGCTGCTAACTTTGGCCCAAATGAGTAATATACCCGATAGACACATGCATTCTAGGTCATTTGAGACTTTGCTTGGCTTTCTCTTTTCTTCGTCTTCAATTATGTATTGTCTCTTTCTTGCCCAAGGGTTTTCGGTCCAACACCCCCACTCAAGTTGGAGGGGTGAGAAAGCACACCCAACTTGGAGATGATTGAGCGGTGCAGAGGTCCAGAAAGAGATTTTGTAAATACATCTGCGAGTTGAGATATTGAAGGAACCAAAAGATAAAGAGATTAAACCGGCGAGGAACTGTTGACGGACGAAGTGACAATCAATGTCCACATGCTTCGTCCGTTCGTGGAAGACCGAGTTCTTTGCTATGTGAAGAGCTGCCTGGCTATCGGAATGAAAAGAAACTGGGGGGGGGAGGGGGGGGGGGACTGAGAGATTTGTTAGAAGGCATACAAGCCATGTGAGTTCTGCAACAACCTTCTTCATAGATCGGTACTCGGCTTCTGCAGAAGAAAGGGAGATGGAAGATTGTTTTTTTGATTTCCATGAAACAGAGGATCCTCCGAGGTTGATGTAAAATCCACTCACTAAGCGACGTGTCTCCGGACAGGATACCCAATCAAAGTCACAAAAAACGAGCAATTGTAAAGAGGGGTCTGGATTCATAAAGAGGCCAAGCCCCGGCGAAGAGAGCTGATATCGGAGACAGTGTAGACCGGCATCAAAATGAGGTTGACGCGGATTTTGCATATATTAGCTTAAATGCTGAACGGCAAAAGATAGGTCAGGGCGAGTATGGGTTAAAAAATTGAGCTTGCCCACCACTAGTCGCCTGTAGATGGTTGGATCGTGAAGAGGCTTACCAACATCGACACGAAGCTTGCAACTAGGATCTAGTGGAGATGAAGCTGGACGTGAATGAAGGACACCAAACTCAGAAAGGAGGTCTAAGGTAAACTTTCTCTGACTGATAATTAGTCCCTATTTTTCTCGTAGTATTTCCATTCCAAGAAAATAGCTTGCCTCTCCAAGATCTTTGACTTTGAATTCTGAATTGAGAAATTCCTTTAGATTAGAAAGTTCTGTAATATCATTACCCATTAGAAGTATGTTATCTACATAAACAGTAATAATAGAAATGCCGGAAGCTGTCTTTTTGAAAAATAAGGAATAGTCGTTAAGAGAGTGGGAATAGCCTTTGAAATTGAGGGCACCAGTAAGTCTTGCATACCACTAGCGCGAAGCCTGTTTAAGTCCATATAAGGACTTTTTTAATCTGCAAACATGATTAACAGAGGGTGAAGTCATTCCTGGTGGAAATCTCATGTATACCTCTTCCTGTAAATCACCACGAAGAAAAGCGTTATTGACGTCTAATTGAAAAAGTTTCCAATTCATTTTGACTGCAACTGCTAAAATACATCTAACAGTGGTCATTTTGACCACGGGACTGAAAGTCTCATTGTAGTCGATTTCTTCCCTTTGTATATCTCCGCGTACAACTAGTCGAGCCTTGAACCTTTCAATACTGCCATCAGATCTATATTTAATCTTATAAACCCATTTACATGGTAAAGATTTCTTACCTTTTGGTAATTCAACCATTTTCCAGGTTTGGTTGGCCTCCAAGGCTTGGAATTCTTTAGCTATTGCATCCTGCCAAACTGGATGTAAAACTGCCTGGGAGAAACTTGTAGGTTCAATGATGTGAGAAATAGAGGTTAAATGTGATTGATTTTTAGGGAAAAGGACTATGAAAAGCAGGGTAGCAGGTGAGACTGGTGCTGCAAAACAAAAATTTGTTTGATTAGTCAAGTACACAGCATTGCACACATAATCTGCCAGATAAGAAGGTGGATTGTGTTCCCTAGCAGATCTCCTTAATCCAGTTTTAAGGGGAATAAGAGATGGAGAAGAAGTGGTTCGGAAGATAGGGGATGAATGTGGAACTATTCTAAGTGATATTATTATAGAAGGGAGAGTAGGGCTAGGACTGGATTCTGAGGAAGAGGGGTAATCAGTCTGAGGGAAAGAGTGAGTTTGGTCTGATATAGTAGAAACCTCTTTAGGGAAAATGGGTAGTTCAGGTGTAGGAGAGGAAAAAGGGAATATATCCTCATGAAAAATTACATCTCTAGAAATGAAAATGGTTATAGATTGAAGATTCAACAATTTGTATCCTTTCTTGCCAAAAGGATATCCTATAAACACACTTTTGACTGATCTATATTTAAGCTTTGATCTATGATGAGGTAGGGTAGAGGCATAACATAGGCAACCAAAGCATTTGAAAAAAATCATAAGATGGAACTTTTCCAAAAAGAATTTCATAAGGTGTTTTGAAATTAATCACTTTGGAAGGAAATCTATTGATTAAAAAGGTAGTAGTTAACAAACAATCACCCCAATACATAGTATGGAGTTTAGACTGAAATAGTAGAGCCCTACATGTCTCTAGAAGATGTTTGTGTTTGCGTTCAACCACTCCATTTTGTTGCAGGGTAGCAATACAAGAAGTTTGATGAAGGATTCCATTAGAGGAGAAGAATTTTGAAAGAATGGATCCTGATCCTAATTCCAAAGCATTATCTGAACGAATGATTTTGACTTTTGTTGCAAACTGCCTTCCGACCATTGTTATAAAAGATTGTAAGACTAAAAAAGCATTGCTTTTTGTTCTTAAAAGGTAAGTCCAAGTTTCTATACTATAATCATCTACTATCATTAAGAAATACCTATAACTATCATGAGTTGGTACCTTGTAGGGTCCCCAGGTATCAACATGAATGAGTTGAAAGATTGAACTTGTGCTGATATTGCTTGAATGAAAAGGTAATTTTGCCTGCCTAGCTTGAGAACATATATCACAATGATAATTAAATTTGGCGAGAGAAGGAAACTGAAAACTGGATATATTTTGCATACTAGAGAGAGGCATATGTCCCAACCTTTTGTGCCATAGGCTTACATTAGAATGGACTTTAGCAGAATAAGAAACTAAATGAGAGACAAAGTCTTTCCTAAGTTTATTACAAGTCAGATAAGACTGCAAAACTGATGGACTTCCATAAACTGGTCCAGAACTAAGAGAAGCTAGATTTAAGTAGATATAGGCCTTCCTTCATTTTACCAATTACCACTGGCCTCTTCAGTGAAGGGCCCTGCAAGAATGTACCAAAAGATGAAAAAAACAAGGTACAGGTGAGTTGTTGAGTGAGTTTGTGAACTAAAATTAGGTTAAATCTGAAATCTGAAACTTATAACACATTATGTAGGAATAAATCTGGCAGAACATGCACACTACCAACTTGACTGACCTTAACTTTATAGGAATTTGGGAGATTAACATACAAAGATTTGGTTAGAGGTTTCACATTGAATAAAATGGAATACTCAAAAGTCATATATTCTGAAGCCCCTAAATCTATTATCCAGGAGGTAGAATCCATGTAAAGGAAACAAGAAAGACAATATAGGTTAGGAGTAGTGATTGTTTTACCAGCACAGTTGGCACTAGCATGTGAATCAGAAATCTGCTCACCCTGTTGGCCAACCTTCACCTGCTGAAGAAGCTGGTAGAGCTGACTTAGCTGCTCTTGAGTGATGACCTTTCCTGCTGCGTTTTCTTCCATTATGTTGATTGACTGAGTTGTGTTATCTTCATTCATTATTTCTACATTGATGTGAAGAGCTCCTTGATACCTCTTGGATTTGGTGAACTTGAAAGTGGAGGGAAACCCAATGATTCTGTAGCATTTGTCAATGGAATGTCCAGGTTTCTTGCAGTAGTTGCACATTAAGTTACGCTTCTTTCCTTCAAATGTTGCTTTGAAATTTCCTTATGCATTAGCATATTTCTGAAAAATGGGCTGCTGATTTTGTACCAGGAAAGCAATCTCGACTGGGTGTTGTGCAACATGAATTTTTCTTTGCTTCTCATCTTGAATGAGAAGAGAATAAGCTTGATTGACACTCGGAAGAGGGGTAATCATCAGAATGTTGCTCCTCACAGCTGAGTAGGCATCATTAAGCCCCATGAGAAATTGAATGAGCCTACCATCTTGAAGGGATTTCAAGGTTCTGGACTTTCCTCCACAGTTACATTCACAGGTGCAGTGTATACAAGTATTCAAGGTATCTAACTCATCCCAAATCTTTTTTACCTTTGTATAGTATCCTGCCACATCAGAGGTCCCTTGCACTAGATCACTCAACTCCTTTTGTAACTGGTAAAGTTGAGCACCATTGCATTATCCAAATCTAACCTCAAGCTCTTTCCAAATTTCATTTGCAGTTTTAGAATAAAGGACACTTTCAGCTATGTCCTTAGACAGGGAGTTCAAGAGCCATGATATAACCATATCATTGTAATGATTCCACTGTTTGAAGTCAGTGGAAGAAGAATCAAGTTCAGAATAGGTTCTATCGATAAAACCAAGCTTGTTCTTAGTAGAGAGTGCAATAACAATGGCTCTACGCCATCCTCCATATTCATTTCCATCAAAGAGTGAGTTGACAAGAACCATACCTGGTGAGTCAGATGAATGAAGATAATAGGGGTGAGAGGAGTCGATAATTACAACAGCTGGTTGAGTGGCTGTGCTACCGGCAAAAACATTGGAGGAGTTATCTATGGAATTTGTTGCCATTTGAAACAGAGAAAGAGAAGGCAGATAACTAAAAAAATGTAGGCTAAAAAATTTCAGATAGCTACTGCTCTGATATCATGTAGAATAACAAAAAAATTACTTTTTATTATGATCTTTATCTTCTGTACAATGTGTATATTTATACAAGTATTTGAAAGACAATAGAGGACAGCTACAACTATATTTAATTAGAAGTACTTAATTCCTATATATTTGCCCATAAGCACATGTATTTGCCCATAACTCTTTATAGTTTGTATTTGGATAAGATAGTTCTGGAAGGTTTGAGTGCCTTGCAGCTATATCCAAAATGCTACATGAAGTGGACCGGATTTTGGGCTGCAGTAATGGGCCCAGTTTTCTATTTGAATTGGGCTATTGACTGCCTAGTTATTTATTCTTATTTGGACTGCTAACTGTCACGACCCGAAATTCTAACCTATCGTGATGGCGCCTATCTCAGTACTAGACAAACCGACAAAATCAATAACCCACGATTTCCTTTAAATTTAAAAATATAACGTTTAATACAATACCAAAGATGTAGTAATTTCCGATACAACACTCCCAAAATCTGGTGTCACTGAGTACATGAGCATCTAATATGAGTACAAGTCTGGAAAATACGGTCTATAATAGTCTGAGACCAAATATAGTAAACAAGGAGATAGAAAAGGAGAGACAAGGTCTGCGAAACACGACAGCTACCTCATAATCTCCTGAAAATCAACCGCGCGAAAGGATCAATACCCTCTATATCCGGGAACACCTGGATCTGCACACGAAGTGTAGGATGTAGTATGAGTACAACCAACTCAGCAAGTAATAATAATAAATAAGGAATTGAAGATAGTAACAAGCTACACAGTTATGGTTCATTTCCAGTAATTCCAGCAAATAATAGACATGCTATCAAATCTGGCAGTTTAATGTCAAATTAATTTTTTTATACAGTTCCTGTTCATGTAATCTGTATATCAACAATCTTTTAGAGATTTCACAATAATGACAGATAGCAACTAAGTGCAACAACAAATGGAAATCAAGTACAACCTCTTAGGACAACAATCACTCACTGGGCTCCCAGCCCTTATCACTCCCTGGGCTCCCAGCTCTCAACACTCACTTTCAATGGGTACCCGCGCTCACTGGGGGTGTACAGACTCCAGAGGGGCTCCTACAGCCCAAGCGCTATAATCTGCACGGACAACTCACATGCTGTACGGACAACTCACGTGCCATAATATAAATATCTGGATTCGCACGGCCAACTCACGTGCTGCACGGCCCACTCACGTGCTATAGTATAATATAAGAATCCGCACGGCCAACTCACATGCTGCACGGACAACTCACGTGCTATAGTATCAATATTTTACAATCAGACCCTCGGCCTCACTCAGTCATAAATCTCTCTAGTCTCTCGGGCTCTCAATAATCATGAAATCAGCCCAAACAATAATGATATGATGTATCAATAATAATAACAGAGACTGAGATAAAATATGCAAGTAATAACTGAGACTGAGTACATATAACATTTAGCAGGCAATTCAACAAGTACGCGACTTCTGTGGGTCTCAACAATACTATCACATAGCCTAAGCATGATTTTTAACATGATTTACAGTCAAGTTTTATCAACACATAGAGAGCATATAGCTAACAACAAATTATTCAACTTTACAGTTTCCCAGGACGGACCAAGTCACAATTCCTTCGGTGCACGCCCACACGCCCATCACCTAGCATATGCGTCACCTCCAAAATAATCACATGATACCAAAATTCAGGGTCTCATACCCTCAAGACCAGATTTAAAACTGTTACTTACCTCAGAGCGTAAAATTCTTTACTCTGCTATGCCTTTGCCTCGCAAATCGGCCTCTGAATGCCTCGAATCTAGTCACAAATAATTCGATTCAGTCAATACCAATTATTATAATTAATTCCATAAGGAGATACTAATTTTTTCAATAAAATCCAAAATTAATTAAAAATTCGCTCGTGGGGCCCACGTATCGGAACCCGACAAAAGTTAGAGAATATGAACGCTTATCTAACCACGAGTCCAATCATACAAATTTCACCAAAATCCGACACCAACTTGACCCTCAAGTCTTCAATTAAAGTCTATGAAGATTTCTACCATTTTCAATCCAATCCTTACCCATTTGGACTTAACAATCTTTCCACAACCTTATTGGTATGTATACGTGATACTTTATACCCAAGAATCATACTATTAATCATCCATCTTTACTCCAAACGCGAAATTGAAGAATTAGGGAAAGAAATTCTTACCTCTTTGAAGCCCTAGCAAGATCCTTGTGAAATCTTCAAACCTTGAACAAGAATTGATGGATAAATGACTAAGTCTTCACTTTCTCTCTCTAAAATGCTCTCACCTCTCTCTAAAATATCAGATTTTTGGCTAAAAAATGAGCTTCAAGGGCTATAAATCGAAGTTGGGTCGGGTCAAAAATTAGAAAGAATGGAAGCTCCGACCTAGTTATGCGATCGCATAACTGCGGTCCGCATATCCGCCGCATAATTTGGCCTCCAAAGCTGGGCGTTACCGACCCGGTCTGTTGTCATTATACAGCCCGCATACTTATTCTGCGGTCGCATAATGCACCGCAAAATAGGTCTGCAGTCGCATAGTACACCGCAATTTTTTCTCAAATCTTGCCCCTCTCCTGATCCATTTTGCGACCATTATGCGGTCCGCAGAGTCTTGACACATCAGTGCATTGTTCAACCCAAAAGGTCCGAGCCGCGGCGAGAAATTTCTATAATCTTTGTACTAATTGATCTACCTCGGCACCACCAAACCTTAATTTTCTTAGCAAAATTCCTCCGGGGTCGTTACACATAAGTCAACATCCGGTCAACCTTTTCAACTTAAATTCAAAACCTTGAAACTAAGTGCTCCAAATCATTTCAAAACATCACCGGACCCAAACCAGTTACCCCGGCAAGCCAAATAACAACTGTAATACATAATTAAGCTGAAAAATATATTAAAAAATCATGATTGAGGCTATGTGCTAGTATTATTGGACCCACAGAGGTTATATTTCTGTGAATTATTTGTTTTAAATTGAAAATTCATACTCAGTCATATTCATTTCATTGCATATCATAACTTAGTTTTATGACTCTATTTTGATGCATATAAATATTTTGGGCCGAATGCCATATTTTACTGAAATGCTCGAGTGGCTTGAGAGATTTATGACCGAGTGAGGCCGAGGGACTGATTTGTGAGGATATTTATGGGATCGGGCTGCACGCCACAACATGTTTGATATCGGCCGAGGGCCTGATTGTGCGGATGAGTGTGGATCGGGGCTGCCCCGCCTGCAACATACTTTATTATTATAGCACGTGAGTTGTCCGTACAGATTATAGTTCTTGGGCTAAAGGAGCCCCTCCGAAGTCTAGTGCGAGTACCTACTGAGTGCGAGTACACACCCCTAGTGAGCGCAGGTACCTACTGAGTGCGAGTGCCGAGTGCCGAGTAATTGGGAGGCATGAGTGATTGTGAGGTATGTCCGAGTGGCAAGAGTGATTGTGAGGTATGCCCGAGTGGCACGAGTGACTGTGAGGTTTGCCCGAGGGGCTGTATATGAGTGATGTTCTGCCCGAGAGGCTGTTTATGATTTTATCACTGAATTGTATCGCATTGGCATGCACACATGACATACAGGCATAGAGATGTATTTTTCCTCATGCTGTACAACATCACATCATTCATGATTTCTCACACAGTTTTGAAAGATGGGCATAGTGATGCATTTGTTTTACACGGGTTATCCGGAAGGAAAATGAAACATATTATTTATTATTGAAAAGATTTTTGGAGAAATTTATTGTTTTCAAACTATTCATATTATTGGCAACTTCGGCAAATGATTTGGGTTTTCACTGATATATTTGAAAGAAAGAACTACTATATTTTTTTGAAATCATTATTTGGCTGAGTATTTTATCCCTGAGTTACTTCTGGTATTATTTGCTTTATATTGTTATGGATTATTGTGGACTATTGATTTTGGACCCGACCTTGGTGGAAGCTCGTCACTACTTTCAATCTACGGCTAGGTTTGTTATTTACTCAGTACATGGGGTCGGTTGTACTGATACTACACTTCTGCACATTACGTGCAGATGTTGGCTGCTGTTGTTGCTGTGCTTGATTGTTACGGGATCTGAAGATGTACTTGTATTCCTGTTGTAGCTGCCTCTTGTTCAGGGTAGCCTTAGATTTATAAAAGCTCTGTTTATGTATTATTCAAACAGACTATGTATTTATTTCATTTCCGCTTTGTATACTCTATTCTTGGAAGCTCATGATTTGTACTACCAGTTCTTGGGGAGATGTATTGGTTTTAGATATTTTCTTTTAATTAATTTTATTGAAATTGGATAGTTAGAAATTGGCTTACCTAACGGGTTGGGTTAGGTGCCATCACAACTAGTGGGATTTTGGGTCGTGACAATATATATAAAAGTTATATTCGATATTAAATATTGAATATTAAAATTTATGATGTTAAATAAAATTTAGGTCACAATTCTATAATAAAATTTACAAAACATTGCCTTAGATATTTTTTTTTAACATCCTTTTGTCTCTAATATCTATTTATTTTTATTTATTTTAAAATCTGTTGGGCCCACTTAGCCCATTTAGCCCACGGGCCGGGACCGTTTAGCCTGGGACCAAACGGTCCCGGTCCCGGGCCGGTCCCTACAAAAAAACCGTTTAGCCCGGGACCGTTTGGCCCGTTTAATTTGAGACTGGCCCGGGACCGGGACCAGGACCGTTTGGACCGGCCCACTTGGCCCGTTTAGGCCCGGGACCGGCCCACTTGCCACCCTTACCCGCAACCCATTTAAGACACTCACAATTATGTCAATATATTCGCAATTTAAACTCTATGGATTCAATATTTAAGGTTCCAAGAAATGAACTCATTTTATTTTTAAAATTACTGGTCTCTATGAACGTGCCTTGCACGTTTGCACATCAATTATCACAATTTTTTTTTATAGGTAATTCTTATCTTTTTTTTTTGGAAATAAGTAAACTTTTTGTTAGGGAGAGAATTTATGCTTTCTGAAAAAGTTCATCCGATAAAGTTATGTAACTCTTGTAATTCTTTTTATTTATTTGGAAAAACCAATCAATTATTTGTTAGGAAGAACATATATAGATTCTTCTCACCTTTTTAGCTAATTAACACCATGTATATTTTGTTAACACTATTCTTTGTGATTACTTATGTAAACAAAATGGGCAAGATTTCTAAAAGCATATGAGAAGACTCACATAGGAATTTGTTGAAAGATCTTAAAAGGTGACTGTTTTCATTCAAATTTGTTCTGATATTTGCTTCATGTCGTGACTTCTTACTACATGAAGAAGAAGAAGGCTTTTGGATTATCTACACGTGTTACTTTTAATATTCTTCTTATTAATTGATCTTCGCTCTTTTTTTTTTGTGTGTGCTTTTTCTCCTTTATCTGATACTTAAAAATTTGAATTTTGGCATGTTATATTACTATATTATATATATTCTCAATGAAACTAACATGTGTTTAATGGTTTGTCTCGATTAATAAATTCACTTTGAGAATTTATTTCACCTCGAAAAATCAAATAGATGTTATTCTAATGATCATAGCATTTGATGTTCCTATCGTACGCCCTTCAACTTTAAGCATTTGAAAACTCCCGACTTTGTTTAATTTTAATTTGAAATTTATATGGTATTAGTTGGCTATTAAGAATAGGAATCTTTTGTTGATTAGTATCTCAAATTGAGATGTCATGTTTAAATAGAAATATATATTTACCCGTGCGAAAGATATGAAATGGGATGAAGTTAAAGCCTAAACCTAATATCAAACTAATTGCTTATGAAATAATTTAAGGAGTTACAACAATTAATATTATATGAGCATATATTTTTGGGTTTGATTCACGAAAATTCTACCAATTATGTTATTTGGCAAAGAAATTTGAATCCAAGTGCAATTCGAAAAAAATGAAAGTTCAGGCGAATGAGAATTTTCAATTTTATCTGATTTGAAAAGCTCTAGATTCGTCATACTTTTTGCTCATTGTGTGATGGTCATCTAATAAAATCATATTCAAAATAAAATATGATCTTCAAAATAGTTGCTAATTGTAAATTATAATTTTATTCAACATACTATAATTTTTAAGGAAATAAATTTATTTGTGAAGGGTATAAAAGTTGATTAATATTTTGAGAATATTTTTGTTAATTAACATTCCAATTCGAAGTTTGTAGTAATATGTATTTATTTATATAATCATGTCATTTATTAGGTAATTACAAAACATTCTGAAAAAAATTAATTGCTAATCTGATAAAATGCTAACAATTATTAGAAGTTCACTCAAATAATGCCAAAAAGAAACCTGTGCACTATCAATATATATGACTTAAAATACTAATTCATAATCTAATAAAAATACTAACTAATATGTGGTCCACTTATAATGCGAAAAAAACCTCTAGACTACCAATATATCCTATTCAAAACCCATCAGGTAAAGAAAGGCAATAATAATAGCTTATTTGGCCAACCTTCTAAAATCAACTTATTTTGAAAAGTGTTTTTTAAAAAAGTATTTTTTGTGAGAAATAATTTGTGTTTGGTTAATTAATTTGAATAGTAACTTTGAGCAGCAATTGGTGTTTGACCAAGCTTTGTAAAAGAGCTTTTAAATGTATTTTTCTCGAAAGTGCTTTTCAAAACGTACTTTTGGAAAGAAGTTATTCTTTTTTCTACTTCTCAAAAACTGTTTTTGCTTCAACTCAAAAATATTTTTTTCTTTCTAAAAGTTTGACCAAACATCTTAAATTTAGAAAATAATTTGCCCCCCAAAAGTACTTTTAGCAAAAAGACTATTAATAGCATGTTTGGCCAAGCTTCTAAAATCAACTTATTTTGAGAATTGCTTTTTCTCAAAAATACTTTTCTCAAAAGTACTTTTGGTGATAAGCAATTTGTGTTTGGCTAATTAATTTGAAAAGTATTTCTGAGCAGCAATTAGTGTTTGGCCATGCTGTTAAAAAGTGTTTCTAAATGTATTTTTCTCAAAAATATTTTTTTTTTTAAAAATGCTTCTGGAGAGAAGCTACTTTTTTCTGCTCTCCAAAACTGCTTCTTCTTCTTCTCGTAAGTACTTTTTCCCCCTCTAAAAGTGTGATGACCCGATAGGTCATCTAGAGTTTTAACCCTTAATTCTATATTTTGAAACCTCAAATAGCTCCTTTTAGCCTTTCTCGATTTGCATGCACAGTCCGTGTCTTTTTTCGGAAGGCTTTTATGTAAAAAATCGATTAAAATATGAATTCGTGCCTTAAAAATTTATTTGAGTTGACTTCTGTCAACGTTTTCAGCAAATGGACCCAGATCCGTATTTTGACGATCTCGGGGGGTCCGTATCATGATTTGGGACTTGGACGTATGCCCAAAGTCGAATTCGGAGGTCCCTATATCGAGTTATCGCAATTCGTTGAAAATTTAAAGTTTAAAGGTTTAAAGAATTTATAATTTTGACTAAAGTTTGACTTTATTGCTACAGGGTCCGAATTTTGGTTCCGGAGCTTGGTATATGTTCATTACCGTATTTATAACTTGTTTGCAAAATTTGGTGCAAAACGAAGTTGATTTGACGTGGTTCGGACGTCCGGTTGTTAAAATGATAGTTCTTAAGTTTTATTAAAAATTTCATTCATTTTAGTATCCGATTCGTAGTTTCAAGTGTTATTTTGGAGTTTTGATCGCGTGAGCAAGTTCGTATAATATTTTTGGACTTGTGTGCATGTTTAATTTGGAGCTCCGAGGGCTTGGGTGAGTTTCGGGTAGGCTACAGATGGTTTGAACTTAGAAAATTCTGGTTTTCTTTAGCTCGTGTAGTCATCTGGTGTCTTCTTCTTCGCGATCGCGAAGGTACTCCCACGATCTTGAAGAGTAAACTGGCCTGGGATGGACTTCCTTAATCGTGAATGCAAAACAATAGGGAACATACCCTTTGCGAACGCGGCCAGCTGCTCGCGAACGTGTAGGGCTTTGGACCTGGGGAGAGGGCAAGTGTGTTACTCTACGAGAATGCGAGCCCAGGCTTGCGAACACGGAGATGTGGGGGACTAAACCTATGCGAATGCGTAGAGTACCTCGCGACCACCTAAGCCAAATAGGTAGTGCTCTTCGCGAACGCGTAAGGTTTCTCGCGATCGCGATGAACACCTGACGCCCAGTCATTTTAACATTTCAAAAACGGGATTTCACCCATTTTTCACCATCTTTCCATTAGAGCTCGGTCTAGAGGCGATTTTGAAGAGAAAGTTCATCACCAATTCATAGGTTAATATACTTTAACTCATTTTCTTCCATTTCTAACATCATCCATTAATTTCTAGCCTTAATCTTTGTTCTTCCATGGTAGAAAATTAGGGATTTAGGAAGAATTGGTTTTTTTTTTTTTTTTTTTTGCAAATTCGGGATTTAGAACTCAATTTGGGGTTAGATTTTGAAACTAATTACATAATCGGGCTTGGGGAGTGAATGGGTAAATGAGTTTTGGTCCGAATCTCGAGTTGTGACCAAGCGGGCGTGGGGTTGACTTTTTATTTTTTGACTTTTTGGAGAAAATGTAAAAATCCTAACTTTATGTATTGAAATTGATTCCATTAGAATTATTTGACGTAATCGAGTCGATTTTGGTTTGATACGATTGGTTTGGAGGCGAATTATAGAGGAAAGGCCCCGGTAGAGCTTTGAGTTGATTGCGGAGTGAGGTAGGTGTCGTGGTTAGCCTTGACTTGAGGGATTATGACTTGTTTGCCTATTTTTTACGTGTTTAAATATTTGGGTACAACGTATATGTGAGGTGACGAGTACTTATGTGTTGTTGTTGGGTTAAAGCATGCAGATGAGACTTGTTTCCTTGTAATTTATTGCCTACTTTACTTATGATATCCATGCTTAGATTAGTTTATTTCTTATTTGATCGTTCTTTCTGCATTTATGGATGAATCGTGATGGTTGAGTATATTTGGAAGTTGAGGTTTGGCATCTTGGATCCATTATTGATGTAAGGTTTATTATTGCATTATCTGTCATGACCCAAATTAACCCTCCGTACGGTGTCGTGATGACACCTAGTCTTTACGACTATGTAAGCCTAATATTACGAAAAATATAAAGAAAATACAATATCTTAAAAGATAAACAGCATATTATGAATAGCCAAGAGTAGTATCACTCGTCATATACAAAATAATTTTTCCCAAGACCCGGAATATCACTAAGTCACAAGCTGCTATAATCTATGTAGCTCTATACAAAAGTCTGAAGATAATAAAAAAAGCCTATAGGAGAGGGAGGACAAGGGGACTCCGAAGTTCTGCGGACACAAGCAGAAGTACCTTGAAGTCTCCTAGAATCAGCAACACGCAATAACTCCAAGGCCGATAGCTCGTACCTGGATCTGCACACGAAAATATGTGCAGGAAAGGGCATAAGTACACTACAATGGTACCTAGTAAGTGCCAAGCCTAACCTCGATCGAGTAGTGACGAGGTCAGGTCAAGGCCCTACCGGAGTAAATATAATAAATTAAACAGTAAAAGATACAAGCAAATTTACGGTAACGCAGTTAAAGAAATTCTCGAAAATTTAACAGTTAAGGGAGTCCTCGGCTCAGAACAAAGTAAACACAATGGAGAATCTCCCGGGATACAGTCCCGTAGTTCCGAATGAATATGCAGTACAGGGGGATCTCCCGGAATACATTCGTAGTCCCAAAGTAAATATGCAGTGCTGGGGGATCTTCCGGAATACGTCCGTAGTCCTAAAGTAAATATGCAGTGCTGGGGGATCTCCCGGAATATGTCCGTAGTCCCAAAGTAAATATGCAGTGCTGGGGAATCTCCCGAAATACGTCCGTAGTCCCAAAGTAAATATGCAAGACAGGGGGATCTCCCGAAATACGTCCGTAGTCCCAATTAATATATGCAACGCAAGATGAAATGGCAGGTATGGCATCGAGTTATACAGTTTATACTGAACATAGGCAAGGAAAATAGAGATTTAACTAAGCATGGTGCACAGAATGTCAAGTAGGCAGTTAAAACACGTAAGCATGCTTTTTTAGTCTAAACTAAACAATTAAGCATATTAGTGCAAATTAATAAGAGGAACAATTTATGATTAAAAAAAAGGATAAACGAGATTTTTGAAATAACAGCACGTGTACGTACTCGTCACCTCGCGTACACGGCGCTCACACACCAAATAATATCGAAATATCCTAAAGGGAAAGTTCCCAACACAAGGTTAGGCAAGCCACTTACCTTGAACCGCTCAAATCACCTCGATAACACGTTCTTGCCATGAGTATCCGACTCCAAATGGCTCAAATCTATTCAAATAAATTGCATAATGTAAATATAACTACAAGTAACTAATTTAGCTAATTAATTCGAAGCTAAAGCGTAAAATTAGGAAAAACGCCCAAAAGGTCACCCTGGGCCCACGTCTCGAAATCAGGTAAAAATTATAATTTATAAACACCCATTCACTCACGAGTTCACTCAAACAAAATTCATCTAAATCTGACGTCAAATTCCCATTCAAATCTCAGATTTTCAATTGGGGAACCTTTTCCCCCATTTCCAAACTTCTACCCTCAATTTCCTTAATTAGACGAGGAAAACAACAATAGATTATTGTATTATGATCAAAATAGAGTTAGAATTCGTTATCCAATAGTTCTCCTTCAAAATCCCTTGAGAAATCGTCTCATACCGAGCTCCAAATCGAATTTTGTGTAATGAAATTTCAAACCCTCGAAATCCCCTTTTTTGCCCAGCGATTTCCGCATCTGCGCTCATGGGGCCGCATATGCGGTCTCGCACCTGCGGAAAAATCAACGCAGGTGCGGAAGTCACTTATTGGGTTGGGTCCGCATCTGCGACCCCTGGGACGCATCTGCTGCTCCGCTTCTGTGGACGACCAGCCGCACTTGCGAGCCCAACATGCCCCGTCCATTTCCGCATCTGCGAACTCTCAAGTGCACCTGTGAGTCCGCACCTGCGGACTCCCCTCCGCAGGTGCGAAACACCAGAACCAGCAATGTACCCGATTTTCCTAAGTCCAAATTTCTTCCCGTTAAGCACCTGAAACACACCTGAGGCCCCCGGGATCCCAACCAAACATACCAACCACTCCTAAAATACCATACGAACTTAGTCGAGCCTTTAAACCACGCCGAACAACACCAAAATCATGAATTAAGCACGGATTCAAGCCTAAGAATTTAAAATTTTCCAAATTCTACAAATGACGCCGAACCACATCAAATCTAGTACGAACGACCTCAAATTTTACACACAGGTCACAAATGACACTATGAACCTACAACCACTTTCGGAATTCCATTCCGAGATCGATATCAAAATTTCCACTATCGGCCGAAATCGCCGAAAAACTAACTTTCGCCAATTCAAGCCTCAATCTACTACAGACCTCCAAAATACATTCCGGATGCGCTCCTAACCCCAAAATCACTCAACGGAGCTAACGGAGTTGACGGAATTACATTCCGGATCCATCTTCACACAGTTCTGACTACGGTCCAAACTCTAAGGCTTAAACTCACAACTAGGGACTAAGTGTCCCAAAACTCCCCGAATTCCATAACCAAACACTTAGAAAAATCCCAAAAGCAGAAACAAATATGGGGAAAGCAGATATTAAGGGATCAGGGCTCAAATTCTCAAAATGGCTGGCCGGGTCGTTACATCCTCCCCCTCTTAAAATAATCATTCGTCCTCGAACGAGTATAAAGACATACTTGAAACTGTGAAAAGATAAGGGTACTGGCTGCGCATATCCTGCTCGGTCTCCCAAGTTGCCTCCTCGACCGGCTGACCCCTCCACTAGACCTTTACTGAAGCAATATTCTTTGACCTGAGATTTCTGACCTGCCTATCCAAAATGGCTACTGGCTCCTCAACATAAGATAGATCTTTGTCCAACTGGACTGATCTGAAATCCAATACATGAGTCGGATCACCGTGATAATTTCGGAGCATAGACACGTGGAACACCGGGTGAACTCCTGCTAGGCTAGGAGGCAAGGCAAGCTCATAAGCAACCTCCCTAACTCGCCGCAATATCTCAAAAGGACCAATGAACCTCGGGCTCAACTTTCCCTTCTTCCCGAACCTCATGACACCCTTCATAGGCGATACCCGAAGCAAGACCCGCTCACCAACCATAAATGCCAAATCACGAACCTTACGGTCTGCATAACTCTTTTGCTTGGACTGGGCTGTGTGAAATCTCTCCTGAATCACCTTCACCTTATCCAGGGCATCCTAGACCAAATCTGTACCCAACAATTGGGCCTCGCTCGGCTCAAACCATCCCACTGGGGACTGGCACCGCCTGCCATACAAAGCCTCATACGGTGCCATCTGAATGCTGGACTGGTAACTGTTGTTGTAAGCGAACTCTGCAAGTGGCAAGTATTGGTCCCATGACCCTCCTAACTCCATCACAAAGGCACAGAGCATATCCTCAAGAATCTGAATCGTGCGCTCGGACTGCCCATTCGTCTGAGGGTGAAAGGTTGTGCTCAACACCACCCTAGTACCCAACTCCTGCTGTACGGCTCTCCAAAATCGTGATGTGAACTATGTACCTCTGTTTGAAATGATGGATACTTGAATACCATGAAGGCGGACAATCTCTCTAATATAAATCTCATCCAACCTCTCAGAAGCATAAGTGGTCAACACTGGAATAAAATGATCTGACTTGGTCAGCTGATCCACGATCACCCAAATAGCATCGAACCTTCTCAAAGTCCGTTGAAGTACAACTACAAAGTCCATGGTGATCCGCTCCCACTTCCACTCTGGGATCTCTAACCTCTGAAGTAATCCACCCGGCCTATGGTGCTCATATTTGACTTGCTGACAGTTGAGACACTTAGCCACAAACCCAACTATATCCTTCTTAATCCTCCTCCACCAGTAGTGCTGCCTCAAATTCTGGTACATCTTCGCGGCACCGAGATGAATGGAGTACCGCGAGCTGTGAGCCTCCTCGAGAATCAACTCTTGAAGCCCATCTACATTGGGCACACAGATCCGACCCTGCATCCTCATCACACCGTTATCACCAATAGTCACATCTTTGGCATCACCTCGCCAAACCCTGTCCTGAAGGACTAGAATATAAGGATCATCATACTGGCGCTCCCTGATACGGTCATAAAGAAAAGACCGAGCACCCACACAAGCTAATACCCGGCTAGGCTATGAAATGTCCAATCTCACGAACTGGTTGGCTAAGGCTTGGACATCCAAGGCTAAGGGACTCTCAGCTTCCAGAAGATATGCCAAACTCCCCAAACTCTCTGCCCAGCGACTCAAGGCGTCGGCCACTACATTGGCCTTCCCCGGGTGGTATAATATAGTGATATCATAGTATTTAAGTAGCTCTAACCACCTCCGCTGACGTAAATTAAGGTCCTTCTGCCTGGACAAGTACTGCAAACTCCGGTGGTCAGTGTAAATCTCACAGGGAACACCGTACAAATAATGACGCCAGATCTTCAGGGCGTGAACTATAGCTGCTAACTCGAGATCATGAACCGGATAATTCTTCTCATGCACCTTCAACTGTCTAGACGCGTAGGCAATCACCCTACCATCCTGCATTAATACCGCTCCAAGGCCAATCCTCGAGGCATCACAATAGACAGTGTAGGACCCCGAACCTGTAGGCAATACTAATACTGGGGCTGTAGTCAAAGCTGTCTTGAGCTTCTGAAAGCTCTGCTCACACTCCTCGGTCCACCTGAACGGGGCACCCTTCTGGGTCAGCCTGGTCATAGGTGGTGCAACGGATGAAAATCCCTCCACAAAGCGATAGTAATACCCCGCCAAACTAAGGAAATTGTGGATCTCCGTAGCTGATGATGGTCTAGGCCAACTCTGCACTGCCTCCACCTTCTTCGGATCTACCTTGATCCCATCACAAGACACTATGTGGCCCAAGAATGCCACTGAATCAAGCCAGAATTTACACTTAGAAAATTTTGCATATAACCTCTTCTCCCTCAAAGTCTGAAGCACGGTCCTCAGGTGTTGCTCATGATCTTCCCGAGACCGGGAATATACCAGGATGTCGTCAATAAATACAATGACGAAGGAATCAAGATAAGGACGGAATACACTGTGCATCAAATGCATAAAGGCTGCTGGGGCATTGGTCAGCTCAAATGACATGACAAGAAACTCATAGTGACCATATCTGGTACTGAAAGCAGTCTTCGGGATATCCGGCTCCCGAATCTTCAACTGATGATAGCCAGAACGTAAGTCATTCTTGGAAAACACCCTGGCACCTTATAACTGATCAAATAAATCATCAATGCGTGGTAAAGGATACCTGTTCTTCACTGTAACCTTGTTCAACTGCCGATAATCAATACACATACGCATAGAACCATCCTTCTTCCTCACAAATAAGACCCGAGCACCCCAAGGTGATACACTGGGCCTGATGAAACCCTTATCAAGCAACTCCTGCAACTGCTCCTTCAACTTAGGAGGAGCCATACGGTAAGAAGGAAGAGATATGGGCTGAGTGCCCGGCAACAAATCAATACCGAAATCAATATCTCTGTCGAGCGGCATGCCCGGAAGATCAGCTGGAAACACATCTGGAAAGTCCCTCACTACTAGAACTGACTCAACTGTATGGGTATCAATACTGACATCTCTCACATAGGCCAAATATGCATCACACCCCTTCTCAACTATTCGCTGACCCTTAAGAAATAAAATGACCCTGCGGGGAGTATACTCTAAGGTACCTCTCCACTCTAATCTCGGCAAGCCTGGCATAGCCAGCGTCACGGTTTTAGTGTGACAATCAAGAATATCATAATGAGGAAACAACCAGTCCATGCCCAAGATAACATCAAAATTTACCATACTGAGTAATAACAAATCGACTCTGGTCTCAAAACCACTAAGAGCAATCAAACACGACCGATATACGCGGTCCACAATGAGAGAATCTCCCACAGGAGTAGATACATAAACAGGGAAACTCAAAGAATACCGAGATATCCCCAAATATGGAGCAAAATAAGAAGACACATATGAATACGTTGAGCCTGGGTCAAATAATACTGATGCATCCCTATGACAGACATGGATGATACCTGTGATGACTGAATCTGAAGCAACAGCCTTTGAACGGGCTGGAAGGGCATAGTACCTGGCCTGGCCTCCCCCTCTAGGGCGACCTCGACCTCGACCTCCTCGACCTCCACCTCGAGCTGGCTGAGGAGGTGGGGTGGCAACTGGTGCTGGAAGAATGGACGGAGGACCCGGTGGAGCACGTGGAGGTTGATAAGTCTGTGGAGGTGCACCCCTCCTGGCTCTGGGGAAATCTCTAACCAGGTGATGAGTGTCACCACACGTCGGCTGAGACTGACTCGGACCTGGCCTGCTGGACTGGCCAGTGATAGCACCTCGAGCAGGAGGCATAATGGATACTGGCGGTGCATAATATGGCTCCTGAGGTCTAGGAGGAGCTGGGATACCGCTAGTTGCTGGAAGAGCTGAATGAACAGGGCGACTCACAAAACCCCTACCATAGTGTGCTGCTGGTGCACGAGCTCCTGAATAATGGCTAGTCTCTCGAGACCTCTTGGCCTCTCTCTCCTCTCTGTCCCGGGCAAACATGCCCTTCACTCTCCTAGCAATGCTCACTGCCTGCTGATAAGTGATGTCCATCTCCAACTCCCTGGCTATACTGGTCCGAATACTGGGGTGGAGTCCCTCAATGAAGCGACGAACCCTCTCTCTGACTGTAGCAACCAGAGCTGGCGCATGGCGAGCTAACTCATTGAAACAGACTGCATACTCCGACACAGTCATAGCACCCTGACGTAACTGCTCAAACTTTGCGCGCCAAGCGTCCCTGAGGCTCTGAGGAACATACTCACGCAATAACATCTCTGAAAACTGAGTCCAAGTAAGTGAGGTTGCCTCGTCCAGACTACTCAGCTCATAGGCACGTCACCACTGATATGCCGCTCCCCTTAGCTGGAAAGCAATGAAAGAACCCCCACTCATCTCCACAATGCCCATAGTGTGGAGAATACGATGACACTCCTCAAGAAAACCCAGAGCATCATCTGAAGCTAGTTCGCTGAAAGTAGGTGGGTGGTACTTCTTGTACCTCTCAAGTGTGAGCTGCTCTGCCTCAAAAGCAGCTACCCTGATCTCATGCTGAACCGGAACCACTGGGGGCATAGGAATATACTTTGGGGCCTGATCAACCTGGACCCTCTGCTCAGGAGTGCGGGCTGCGGGAGTCTGTGCCCCTCCCCCGGCCTGAGATGTAGCAGGAGCTATCACAAATAGTCGAGCCCTAGCCAGAGTGCTAAACATGATCAAGAACTGAGCTAAAGTCTCCTGGAGGGCTGGAGTAGCAATAGGGATCTCCGGTACTGGAGCTGCTGGGGGCTTCTCTGACACAGCTCTCGCAGGTGCTCAGGGTGCACCGTGTGGTCGTCCTCTACCCAGACCCCGGCCTCTGGCGGCTCTGACAGGGGGCTCACCATCTGTGAGAAAGAATAGAATAGAATCTTAGAATTTCTGGTGTCAATAACTCGCACGACAAGGAAATCAAAGAAATATGATTGTTCTTAACAGTTACATAGCCTCCTGAAGATAAGTACAAACGTTTCCGCACCGATCCGCGAGATTCTAATAAACTGACTTGTGACTCCTATGAACCTAGTGCTCTAATACCAACTTGTCACGACCCAAATTAACCCTCAGTACGATGTCGTGATGGCACCTAGTCTTTACGACTAGGTAAGCCTAATATTACAAAAATATAAAGAAAACACAACATCTTAAAGATAAACAGCATATTAAGAATAGCCAAGAGTAGTACCACTCGGCATATAGAAAATAGTTTTTCCCAAGACCCGGAATATCACTAAGTCACAAACTGCTATAATCTATATAGCTCTATACAAAAGTCTGAAGATACTAAACAAAGCCTATAGGCGAGGGAGTAAAAGGGGACTCCGAAGATCTGCGGACGCAAGCAGATGTACCTTGAAGTCTCCTAGAATCAGCAGCACGCACTAACCCCAAGTCTGATAGCTCGTACCTGTATCTGCACACAAAAACATGTGCATGAAAGGGCATGAGTACACTACAATGGTACCCAGTAAGTGCCAAGCCTAACCTCGGTCGAGTAGTGACGAGGTCAGATCAAGGCCCTACCAGAGTAAATATAATAAATTAAACAGTAAAAGATATAAGCAAAATTTACGGTACCGCAGTTAAAGAAATTCTTGAAAATTAACAATTAAGGGAGCCCTCGGCTCAAAACAAAGTAAACACAATTGGGTATCTCCCGGGATACCGTCCCGTAGTTCCGAATAAATATGCAGTACAGGGGGATCTCCCGGAATACGTCCACAGTCCCAAAGTAAATATGCAGTGCTGAGGGATCTCTCGAAATACGTCTGTAGTCCCAAAGTAAATATGCAGTGCTGGGGTATCTCCCGGAATACGTCCGTAGTCCCAAAGTAAATATGCAATGCTGGGGGATCTCCCGGAATACGTCCGTAGTCCCAAAGTAAATATGCAAAACAGGGGGATCTCCCGGAATACGTCCGTAGTCCCAATTTAAATATGCAACGCAGATGAAATGGCAGGTATGTCATCGAGTTATACAGTTTATACTGAACACATACAAGGAAAATAGGAATTTAACTAAGCATGGCGCACTGAATGTCAAGTAGGCAGTTAAAACACGTAAGCATGCTTTTCTAGTCTAAACTAAACAATTAAGCATATTAGTGCAATTTAATAAGAGGAACAATTTATGATAAAAAAAAAAGGATAAACGGGATTTTTGCAATAACAGCCTGTGTATGTACTCGTCACCTCACGTACACGTTGCTCACATACCAAATAATATCGAAATATCCTAAGGGGAAAGTCTCCAACACAAGGTTAGGCAAGCCATTTACCTCGAACCGCTCAAATCACCTCGATAACATGTTCTTGCCATGAGTATCCGACTCCAAATGGCCTGAATCTATTCAAATAAATTGCATAATATAAATACAACTACAAGTAACTAATTTAGCTATTTAATTCGAAGCTAAAGCGTGAAATTAGGAAAAATGCCCAAAAGGTCACCCTGAGCCCACGTCTCGGAATCAGATAAAAATTACAATTTATTAACACCCATTCACTCACGAGTTCACAAGAACAAAAACTATCTAAATCCGATGTCAAATTCCCATTCAAATCTCAGATTTTCAATTGGGGAACCTTTTCCCCCATTTCCAAACTTCTACCCTCAATTTCCTTAATTAGACGAGGAAAACAACAATAGATTATTGTATTATGATCAGAATAGAGTTAGAATTCGTTACCCAATAGTTCTCCTTCAAAATCCCTTGAGAAATCGTCACCCACCGAGCTCCAAATCGAATTTTGTGTTATGAAATTTCAAACCCTCGAAATCCCCTTTTCTGCCCAGCGATTTCCGCATCTGCGCTCATGGGTCCGCATCTGCGGTCTCGCACCTGCGAAAAAATCATCGCAGGTGCGAAAGTCACTTATTGGGCTGTGTCCGCATCTACGACCCCTGGACCGCATCTGCTGCTCCACTTCTGCGGACGACCAGCCGCACCTGCGAGCCCAGCATGCCCTGTTCATTTCCAAATATGCAAACTCTCAAGTGCACCTGTGAGTACGCACCTGCGGACTCCCCTCCGCAGGTGCGAAACACCAGAACCAGCAATGCACCAGATTTTCATAAGTCCAAATTTCTTCCTGTTAAGCATCTGAAACACAATCGAGGCCCCCGGGACTTCAACCAAACATACAAACCACTCCTAAAACACCATACGAACTTAGTCGAGCCTTTAAACCACGTGGAAAAACACCAAAATCATGAATTAAGCACGGATTCAAGCCTAAGAATTTATAATTTTCCAAATTCTACAAACGATGACGAACCACATCAAATCTAGTCCGAATGACCTCAAATTTTACACACAGGTCACAAATGACACTACGAACCTAGAGCCACTTTCGGAATTTAATTCCGAGCTCGATATCAAAATTTCCACTATCGGCCGAAATCGCCGAAAAACTAACTTTCGCCAATTCAAGCCTAAATCTAATACAGACCTCCAAAACACATTCCGGACGCGCTCCTAACCCCAAAATCACTCAACGAAGTTAACAGAGTCGACAAAATTCCATTCCGGATCCGTCTTCATATAGTTCTGAGTACGGTCCAAACTCTAAGTCTTAAACTCACAACTAGGGACTAAGTGTCCCAAAACTCCCCGAATTCCATAACCAAACACTGCGGCAAATCCTAAAAGCAGAAACAAATATGGGGAAAGCAGATATTAGGGGATCGGGGATCGGGGCTCAAATTCTCAAAACGACCGTCCGGGTCATTACATTATCTATCTCCCAAAATTTTATCTTCATTATTACATGGTAAGGGAGAGTGTTAAAGAACGAAGGGTGATGTCGTGCCGTTTATTGCTTCATTTATTGATTTATACATAGCGAGGAAGAGAGTAAAAGCATGAAGGGTGATGTTGTGCCGTATTTATCGTCTCATGGTGAGGCTGAGAGTAAAAGCACGAAGGGTGATGCCGTAACATTATTATCATTTCATGGTAAGGTTGAGAATAAAAGCATGATGGGTGATGACGTGCCATCTTTATTCATTATGTTTATCCGTTTTCATTGGTTGATAATTTATTTGACTGTCTTATGTTGTCATTCCTGTTAACGTATCTTGTTCCCCTTTCGTATGTCCCCTCCCAATCGTACATATTAAATCTTTATTTGTGACTATGTTGCACATATATCTACATTTGTATAGGTTAAATTACGTGAGTGTCCTATCATAGCCTCGTCACTACCTCATCCCGACTTGTCGTTTTGTGAATGAGCTTCTCGTTCAACGACTTAGGGTCCCAAGCAACTTTGTGATGTATATTATGACTTGCAGGTGTGGTCGAGTTTGGTTTTCAGATTCGTGATGAAATTTAAAGAACAATTCTTATTTTTGAAGCTTAAATGAAAAGAGTTTACCGAAGTTTGACTTTTGAGCAAACGACTCCGGAATAGGATTTGATGATGTCAATAGCTTTGTATGGTAATTTCAGACTTAGGCGTATGTTCGGATTTGGATTTGGAGGTCCGTAGGACAATTTGACGCATTTTGGCAAAAGTTAGAAATCGCGAAGAAGAAATTGATGCTGCACAGGGCTGACTTTGGAAGCTTATATCACGAAATCTATAAGGAATTGGGAGATGAGAAAACATGAAAGTAGTAGCCCTTGATATCAGTTTTCAAAAAGTCAAACCATTCATCATTTGGAGCTTTGTACAAAGAGTTATGACCATTATACTAGAGGCTGTCTGAGAAGAGTTTGAAAATGGATGTTGAAGAGTTTGTTCATCGCGAATGCAAGGGGAGGGTCGCAAACGCGAAGAACAAATCCCTGGGCAGCAGAATAAAGTCAAAAAAATGAGACTTCATCTCATTCTTCCATTTTTGGACGAAGAAAGCTCGGGTGAGGCGATTTTTCGAGAGTTTTTCAAGGAAAATATTGGGGTAACAATTCCTAACTCGATTTTGGTTTAAATACATGATTCTATTGTTTTTTTTAATTATAAAATTAGTGAATTGGGTTGAAAATGCTAGAAATATTCTATACTTTAAATTGAAGATTTGGAAGTCGATTCGTTATCGGAATTTGATAAAATTAGTATGGTTGAACTCGTATTAGAATGGGTGTTCGGATTTCGTAAAAATTCTGTCAGGTTTTAAGAGGCGGGCCTCGCGTTGCCTTTTTAGAATAAAATTTTAAGTCTATATTTTATTATCCGGAATTAGTTTTGATAAATTTTAATGAAGTTAGACAATTAATTTGGATATATTTGAGTTGTCCGTAGGTCAATTCAAGCAAGAAGGCTATTTTGGAATATCGCCTAACTTCAAAAAGGTAAGTATCTTGCCTAACCTTGAGTGGGGGAACTACCCCTTAGGCATTGAGTCTTATGTAGAAATTATGTAATTGAAACCATGTACGCGAGGTGACGAGTACGTACTTGGTTTATATGTGCAAATTACATTGGTTGAAATTCGTAGACGCCCTTATGTATTAAATTAAAAAATTATTGGAAGATAGTAAATCCTTTATTTGTCATGCCTAAATCCTTGTTTGTTGAATTTGTTTTTATATGATAATTTGGTGTGTTTGCCACTTTAAATTTTATGTGAATCCCGTATTTTTGTTGAGTTGATATTTTCTAGAATTAATTTCATTATGGATTATTCATTTGCAAATAATTTATTATGTAAGTTTAAAAGGAGGCATTAATCTATTTGCCAAAAATTTAGATTAAAGAAGGCATTGTTCCTTGATGTATTACTTTCTAGTTCATGTTGCTGAAATTGGTATTGAATTATAAAGGCCGTAAATCATATTGAG
Source organism: Nicotiana tabacum (assembly GCF_000715075.1). NCBI lineage: Eukaryota > Viridiplantae > Streptophyta > Magnoliopsida > Solanales > Solanaceae > Nicotiana > Nicotiana tabacum. The sequence goes on from NC_134093.1 coordinate 108,674,350, forward strand.
GCAAAGTGTTAAATTGTGAAATATTATTTTGTTGAGTTGTTCACTCCCGGATATTTTTGTTAAGATTTTGTGAACATTATGGTCAAGCCATGGGCTCCTTATTGTGGAAAAAAATATATTGTTGGTTTCTGTGGCAAGTTGTAATATTTTAGCACTTGAAGTGCAATTTATGAGATGTTGTGATATTGGCACGTGATATTGTTGGGAGGTTTGTTCGGGTATTGCACGAGGTTTCTATCGTGCTATTGTTACTGTTGATATATGCATATGCGGCGTGACAAGGCGAGCTATAAATGTGAGTTCGCGCATGTGACGAGACAAGGTGGGAATATTATTATGCGCGTGCGGCGAGACAAGGCGGGCATTTACTTTATTATTGCGTACGTGGTGAGACAAGGTAGGCTATGTCGGGGATTGATTTGTGATGACTTGTGATGGTGTGGGGGCCTTGTTGTTGTTGAAATTTGTGTTGGGACTACGAGGCGGTACCTCGGGAGTGCCCTTTTTGTTGATATTTCTCTATGGCTGCACTTGCCTTTGGTTATTTTATTTTTCCATAATATGTAAATTCTTGTGTTCTCTGTGATGTATTATTTGACTTAATATTAAGTGTTTTGTATTTCTTGTTGTATTGTGTTGGTTTGGCTTTTTCGTACGAGACTCTGAGGATTTGTGTTTCTGGTTTTCGAGGTTTGAGTTGTATCGAATAAAAGAAATTGCTATTATGTTTTAATTTAATAAATTTTATATCCAAATCAGTAGTTATTAGATGCTTCATTTTAATTGAAATGTCATTTTATTCACCCAAACGAGTTAAAAAATAAACTCATTTCTTTGTTGATTTCTTACTTGGTTAAAAAATTATAAACTTACTTTATTAAAAATAAATTGATCCAGCGGATCTTATATACATTGATATTTTGGTACGTGAGTTGTCCGTGCGATTGTAATCGAGATATGGCCACGAGGTGCCGTAAAAATATGAAAGTGGGTTGAGACCCATATTTTATGATTATGAAATGAGGTGTCACAAAGTGACTTTTATTTGAAAGAATTATACTCGAAGGATATTTATTTGAAGGACTTGATTAATTGGTTGTACTTGTGTTCCTTATTCGTTTGAGCAATATTTATGGTGTTCTTGTTGCCTTGTCGTTCATATCCCTGATTGATCTTTGTTGTCATCACTGCTACTTATTTTCCCTGTATATTACTATATTGCACAGGTTAAATGACTAGTGAGTGTCTTGACTGTACCTCGTCACTACTCCACCGAGGTTAGTCTTGATACTTACTGGGTACCGACTTTGATGTACTCATACTACACTTCTGCATATTTTTGTGCAGAGCCAGGAATTGGAGATATCGGATTCGGACAGAGATTAGAGTGTGATTGATCGCGCCCAACTAAGCCTTATAAAAAGGACAAGCGGTCGTCGCAAATATATTCCAGCTTATAAGTCCAGAGTCGATATTTGAATAATAATTTGGATGTTTATTAACAAAATATTACGTAATGAAAATGCACTAACAAATGACTAACTAAGAACCATTTGTAAACAAGAATTGGAAAGATCTAAGGTTCTAATTTTCCCTATTGTCGGAATCTTTTCCGCTACGTTTTCTGTAAATTCGCCTAAGTTTTCTCTATCGATCATGAGCACTATGACTGTCGTAACTCTATCTCGAGTAATTACCACAAGTTACTAGACATATTCTCCCGAATTACGCTAGCTGGCATTAAGTATGGCTCACTTAGATCGCATTAAGGTTTCGTTATCCCTAATCCCACCTTTAAACCATTCGTATTGATCTCTCATATACGTTAGGAGTGATGTTGTTCAACAACTACCTAAATATGCACTCTCTCCCGAGTAATACATACTAAATAGGCACAACTAATTGAGGGCCCTTCAATCAACCACATGAATAATATAGTTGAACAAATAGAGAAAATACTACGGCAAATTTATATTAACATAACAAGAAAAGCATTCTTCAATAGGTTCCATCAAAACCCTAGATTAGGAATTTGGCTACTCATACTCATAGTAACAATATCCCAAATATTTTGCATAATTAGAGTACAGAGTAAAGATGAAAGGATGTAGAAATAGATCATTCTAACTCCCAACGGGTGATTCCACAAGCTATTCTTGCCTCATGTTGCAAAAATCCTCTAAAGTTGCATTTTTAGGTCTATTTATATGTGTAGGAAAAGACCTAAACGTCTAGGCAAAGTCCTAGTCAAACCCGGAGACAAAATAAGTCTTCAAAACTCGGACTGTGTGCGCCCAGACCTGGCCTCGCGAGGCCTAACGCCTGGTAGAACTCGCCCCTGGCCTGGCGTCGCCAGGTATAAAGCATGGTTAATCTCGCTTCTGCCTCGCCTCGCCAGGTCTATCGCCCGCTACATGCCTAGCGTTGCCAGGTATAAGGCCTGCTCTAGGACTGGCTTTGCCAGGTATAATGCCTGGTGTAGGCCTGGCTTCGCCAACTTCTCCTTATGAACTGCTCTCGAGCACGCTTTCTAATTTTAAGTATCCCTTTTTCTCTACTTTTATCTCTAATTCACCTACACATAAAATGACCTTCATTACGAGCAAATAAAGTATAATTTATCATTAAAGCGTATAAAATGCAAGGCGAATAGTGTGCTAAACCATGAATTATAGCCACACATCAATACTCCACACTTAAACATTGCTCGTCCTCGAGCAATCAGACCATACTTACATACACAACCTCACTAAGCATTTCCCTTAACTCCTTGCACCAAGAATATTTAAAATAGTCTAAGCACCACAGTGTAACATCCTCGCCTCAAGATTTGACTCACATACCATGACTTATTCAAAAATCACTTACTTACTCTAACATGGAGGTCAATGACATTACCTTTCCTTTATGAATCACGTGCCCTTACCCAACAAAGAGCTCAGTTCCACATACGATGAATTTTACGAACGTAGGAGCTCAAGATTGGAAAAATTCACTTGCTCTCAGAAATAACATTCATATGCCACAAATGATGTACCATAGGCTTGCCCGTAGTGTAATACTCTATTAATCGATCTTATTCAGTAATATGACTTTGATTGGTTGTAATGTAAGCTACGGGTTGGGTAGGATACATTTGGATATAAGTGACTACACCTCCCTTAAGAACTTTAATACATACACTTTAACATTTAAGCCCATACTTATGTCTAACCAAAACTCCACCTTAACTTCACTTTATATTAGCCCCTACTTCTTTAAGCACCAGTATATCACTAGCCATCACCATCAATAATTATATTTTTCTTAAAATATATTGACTTTTGTTTTTTCAAACGGTGCACCTTTCTCCTTATTTCAATTGTTCCACTCAAAAGCCAATCCACCACCCCACACTTTAACTTTTTCATAGTTCATCACAATTCAAGTGCTCGTGAGAGGTGATAAGGTTCAAATATATGGTCGATTCAAACAAAGGGGTACGGCTTGTAATGTGGTTACCAAAGAAAAAAGATTATAGGCTCAAAGGGGTTAACTACGATACATAACTTTTAGGTGGGTAAACTATATATATCTGGCTTAACAAAGAAATGCATATATCACTTCTCAGACTGAACAAGACTACTATTTCTCTTTGCACACACACAACGCAAGTTCTAGACATCAAATTCAATGCACAGAATACATACAAAACTCACACAGACATGACACATAACTCACTCAGGATTGGTTTCATCGCGACACTCCAGTCAAAGAAATTAAGCAAAATTAGGAATCTACGATTTAAGGTACTTATGCTAGAGTCAAAAACCGAGCCTAAGCGTCACAACCATAGTACTAACTATTCTCAAGGCATAACAAAGCTAAGAGATATTGCTACAACTAAATGCATAGTTTCGTGGTTCCTACTACTAAAAATTAAAACTAACTACACCCGGGGGAATTACTACACTACCTAAAAAAAAATCTTTTTTTGGTGTTTTTCTCTAGACTTACTTCTCTCAAGAAAACTGTTTAGGAGATCCATCGTCGGGAAGAAATCCAGTTATTTTTTTATTTTTATTTTTTATAACTAAACAAATAACAAAAACAAATCACTAAATCAAATTATTAAAACAAATAACTAAAACAATTATCTAACGGAAACGACACTTACTAAAACAACAAAACAACAACTACAAGTAATTTCTACAAGTCCCCACCCCATACTTAGATCATGCATTGTCCTCAGTTCATGCACAAATTGACAAAACAAGACAAATGAGTAGGGTGCAAGGAAACTCCCTGATAAAATTGTGTCCTCCTCCTATGAGGCTCTCCACTCTTCATCATATGCTTCCTCCTCCTCCTCATCATCGTCCTCCTCATCTGATTACTCTGGCTTGGCCTCAGACTGCTCAGGAGTGTTGATATCCTCATCGTCGAGTAGTCTGTAGCCATCACCGATCCCAACCAGCTGCTGGGCATGAGCATTGAGCGGGTACCGCTGCTCCAATAAGGTCCTCTCCTCAGATGTGGCTGGCCAACCCCCTATCCTCAGCTGCAAATCCATCATCCCATAGAGATGGGCCATAAAACTATCATCTCGAGCATTGCGCTCGGTACCTATCAAAGATGTCATGGTGGTCTCTTCTTTCAGTCGGAGACTAATGATGTCTGTTTGTCGTAGAGGCTGATTGATGGTGTGGTCAAACTCTGGCTCCTCCTCAACCTCCTCGTGTCTTAAGTACTGAGTTAGAAAATTGGCAAATGACATTCGATCGACCTTTTTACTCGTTCTGACTAAAGACATCTGGTAGCGGATCAAATAACCCATATTTACCCTTTGACCCGTCATGAGGAAGTAGAGCACACATGTCCTCTCATGGCTAATGAGCGTGTCATGATTGCACGGTATGAGTAGTGCATTTATCAGTTTAAGCCACACTTGAGCCTCCGCCCTCATCTTCTTCTTGGGGAACCTCTTGTGCCGATTAGTTTTCTTATCCTGGACCCATGCTACCGTAGAATCGACACCACAAAGCGTGTGTCTCAGCTCTCTATATGTAGGTCAGCGAATGAAGTGGTCCTATGGCTCCACAGGAACATCCGGAGCACCTAAAAAGTTACATATGGCCGTGGCTGAAAAATCTATCAATCGCCCACGAATTGGCACCAGCTGTTCAGTACTCTGCGGATCAAATCCTGCATAGAATTCTCGGACTAAGTTGAGATTAATGTCCCCTATGTTCTTGAATACATAGCTCAACCCCATATCCTGAATGCCCCTCCAAATTGCCTGATACTTTGCTTTCTAGCTGCGTTCGTGGATAGTTGCTTCCGGGTGTACATGTTTAGGCCTACAACGCCTATATCAATCCTTAGTATGCGGTGGTATGCTGTTGATGCCAAACTCACGTTGGCCTTGTGGTTGTTGACGCATGGCTGCTATAGCTGCCACAACTTGTACTCCACTTAGATTGGAGGTAGCTTCTCCCCCTTTTCTCTTGTTTGGGGGAGGTGCGGAGGTCGCCTTTGCTTTAGCCGGCGCAGTGGAAGTAGCCTTTCCTTTGCTTGTGCCTTTTCTCGGAGGCATCTTCGTTCCTACATAAGTAATCATTAATCAGCTAAAACTGTAATACACATTACACACATAGTGTTGCCCAACATTCCGAGGTTACTCAGACTTCACCTCGTATTTTCTTAACATTAGCATCAAATACCAACCCATGGGATACCCGTGAGCCACCCCACACTTAAGATTTTAACGTGGTGCATGAATACACACCACTAGTCTATTAATCCCGGAGACTCGTGCTCCAATGGGGACAAGGAATGCCATTGAGGCATTATAGCAAACACTTAGCATGCAACTAGTGCCATGGGAATGCTTATAAGGGTGAGGGATTGCCTCAACCTCCCAAATCGGCTTGGGAGTTTCTTACTACCACTTATTTACACAATAACAATACCATTCCTATGGGGTTCATGGAGTTGGGACACAGAAACAAAATATTACAATGAAGAACAACCCCAATTTTTTGTGGATAATCTCATACCTTCATCAAACTCGAAATGAGAAAAAAAGGAAATGAAAAATCATACCTTAGATGTTGTAAGATGTGGGCTTTGCCTTTGTACTGTTGTTTCCAGTAATTGGAGGAGGAAAAAAAACTTGCTTGACTTCAATGGGGTTGGGATGGGGATGGATGTCAGTGTACGTGTGTGAGTGTTTTGTGAGGAGTGTAGTGATTTAGGTTAAGGTTTTATTCTATATTAGTTTAGGCATTTAAGTTAGAGTCCAAGAAGGGAGGGGTTAAAAGAAATAAGGGACAAAAATTAAAATAAGCTGAAGAAAAATACTTACCTGGCCTTATCCCATGAGGCGCCAGGCTTAGAGCCTGGTGCACATAGCCTTAGCCCAGGCGACGCCAAGCATAGCGCCTGATGCACCTAGCCTTAGACCAGGCATAGCGCCAGGTGTGCCTGGCTTTACCCCTCGTGGCGCGAGCTATTGCGCCTGGTTTCCTTCATGTGATGCTTAAAGCTCTGCTCGTCTCGCCCAAAATCACCTGCAAACTTGTTAGTACCTAAAAATCAACTACGAATTAGATTGCCTCCCAACGAGCGCCTCAGTTAACGCCGCGGTACGACAAATACAAAATTATAATAGGTTGCCTCCCATGAAGCGCCTGATTTAACGTCGCGGCATGACACAAATAATTTCCCTTAAGGCTTGTTTAATCTTGGTGGCTCGAGCAAATGAGTCACCGACACTACTTTCGCATCTTCCATGCCCAAATAATGTTTTAACCTGTGCCCATTGACCCTAAACGCGCGAGAGTCATTTACTGCAGCAATCTCCATGGCTCCGGTCTGGTGAATCTCTACCACACTAAATGGTCCTGACCATCTTGACTTTAATTTACCCGGAAATAACCTCAATCTTAAATTGTATAGCAATACCATATCTCCGGGTTTAAAATTCCGCTAAAGAATATTTTTATCACGCATCATTTTCATTTTCTCCTTGTATAATCTTGTGCTCTCAAAAGCGTGGTAATGAAACTCATCAAGCTCGTGTAACTCTGTGACTCTACTTGTACCCGCAGCTTCCATATCAAGATTAAGCTGCCTCAATGCCCACAAAGCTCTATTCTCCAACTCCACTTGTAAGTGAGACGCCTTCCCAAACACTAATTTATATGGCGACATGCCAATTGGAGTTTTAAAAGCGGTACGGTATAGAGTGCATCATCTAGTTTTCTCGCCCAATCCGTTCTTGTAGTATTCACAGTCTTTGTTAAAATGCTCTTTATCTCTTTGTTACAAACTTCCACTTGCCCACTCATTTGTGGATGGTATGGGGTGGCGACCTTGTGACGTACATCCTATTTTTCTAACAACTTTGCGAAGGCTCGATTACAGAAGTGAGTGCCTCCGTCATTGATTATTGCCCTTGGAGTGCCAAATAGGGTGAATATATTCTTTCTCAAAAAACCAATTACCCATTTTGCATCATTTGTAGAGAGCGTTGCAGCTTCTACCCATTTGGACACATAGTCCACAGCTACGAGTATGTACTTGTTGCCATATGAGCTGACGAAAGACCCCATGAAATCGATTCCCCATACATCAAACTTCTACCTCCTGAATTGGGTTCATAGGCATCTCGTGTCGGCGAAAAATATTCCCGGTTCGTTGGCATTCATTACAACCTTTCACCCATAAGTGTGCATCTTTGAACAATGTCGACCAGTAGAAGCCCGACTCTAAGACTTTTGCAGCTGTCCTTACTTCCCCGAAATGGCCACCATATGTTGACGCGTGACACGCCTGCAAAATAGAAGATTGTTCCCTCTCGGGGATACACCTCCGGATCATGTTATCAACACAAATCCTGAATAGATAAGGCTCATCCCAATAATACATGCGACAGTCGCGAAAGAACTTTTTCTTTTGAACAAAAGAAAGGTCATAGGGGACAATACCGCTTGCCAGGTAGTTTGCAATGTCTGCATACCATGGCGCTACCTCAAGAATCGTGGCTAGTAGTTGTTCATCTGGGAAGGTCTCCACAATCTCTTCCACTTCAACCTTTTTCTCGGCTCCTTCCAGCCTGGACAAGTGATCAGCTACTTGGTTCTCCATTTCCTTTCGGTCACGAATTTCTAAGTCAAATTCTTGGAGTAGTAGCACCCATCGAATCAGGCACGACTTTGAATCCTTCTTATCAATTAAGTACCTGAGAGCAGCATGGTCTGTATAAACAATTACCTTAGAGCCTATCAGGTATGACCTGAATTTATCAAATGCGAACACCACTGCTAGCATCTCCTTCTCGATCACCGTGTAATTTAGTTGGGCACCACTCAAAGTTCTACTAGCGTAATATATTGGATGCATGACTTTGTCTTTGCGCTGTCCAAGCACTGCTCCCACAGCATAGTCGCTTGCGTCACACATCAGCTCAAACGGTTGCTCCCAGTCAGGTGCAACTATGATGGGTGCTTTCACCAGCCTCTTCTTTAATTCCTCAAAAGCTACCCTGCAATCATCAGAAAACACAAAAGGGTCATCTTTTTCAAGCAATTTACACAAGGGGTTAGCAATTTTAGAAAAATCTTTTATAAATCTTCTATAGAAGCTGGCGTGGCCCAGAGAACTTCTTATTGCTTTGACGGATGTGGTGGTGGAAGCTTTTCGATCACATCAACTTTGGCACGATCTACCTCAATGCCCTTACTCAACACTAGGTAACCCAAGACTATACCTTCTTGTACCATGAAATGGCACTTTTCCCAGTTGAGTACCAGATTCGTCTCGACACATCTTTTCAGCACTCTTTTCAAATTCCTTAGGCAATCATCGAATGAGTTTCCCACCACCGAGAAATTATCCATAAAGACCTCCATGATGTTCTCAACCAGATCAATGAAGATGGCCATCATGCACCTTTGAAATGTGGCAGGTGTATTGCATAGACCGAACGACATCCTCTGAAAGGCGTAGATGCCATATGGACAAGTGAATGATGTTTTCTATCTATCTTCTGGGGCAATGGAGATTTGATTATACCTCAATTATCCATCTAGAAAGCAGAAGTGGGACTTCCCTGCCAATCTATCTAGCATTTGATCAATGAACGACAAGGGAAAATGGTCTTTTCAGGTGGCTTTGTTCAATCTTCTGTAGTCCATACGAATTCGCCATCCCGTGACTGTTCTTGTTGATATCAACTCATTGTTCTCGTTTTGCACTACAGTCATTCCACCTTTCTTAGGCACACATTGGACTGGGCTGATCCAGTTATTGTCGGAGATGGGGAAGATGATTCCCACATCTAACCACTTTATCACCTCTTTTTTCACAACTTCCTTCATGTTGGGGTTCAGCCTTCTTTGATGTTCTCTACAAGGTTTGTGGCCATCTTCCAGTAGAACCTTGTGCATACAGAAGGCCGGGTTGATACCCTTAATGTCTGCGATGGTCCAACCAATTGCAGTTTTGCTCTCACTCAATATCTGCAAAAGTTGTTCTTTCTGCACATCTAACATACCAGATGAGATAATAACATGTAAAGTTGAGCTAGGTCCCAAGAAAGCATACCTGAGGTGAGGTGGTAGCGGCTTTAGCTCCAACTTTGGTGGCTCTTCTATCGATGGCTTAGCTGGAGGAATTTTTCTTTCTTCTAAGTGCAAAGGCTAAAATTCGAGCTCTCTTTCCCAAAACCCTTAGCCTTCAAGAGCCAGTACCCATTCCTCCAAATCCTCTCCATTTACTTTATCTAAGTTCATGAGACAAGCTGCTAGAGGGTCTTTAGCGTTCAAGGTTTCATCTCCCTCCTCTAAAATTACATCCACGACTTCTATTAGAGAGTAGTTAGTAAACTCACCTAGTCGCTGCATAGATTTCTGCACGTTGAATGTTATTTCTTCATCATTTAGTCTCATTTTGAGCTCTCCAGTCTCACAGTCAATTAAAGCTCTCCCAGTGGCCAAGATTGGTCTTCCCAAAATTATGGGAATCTCTTCATCAACCCGGCAGTCTAGAATGACAAAATCTACTGGGAACACAAACTTCCCAACCTGTACTAATACATCATCAAGGATACCAGAGGGCCTCTTCACTGTCCTGTCGGCCAGTTGTAGTAACATGGACGTGGGTCTAGCTCTTCCAATGCCTAACCTTTTATAGATAGCCAAGGGCATCAAGTTTATGCTTGCCCCCAAATCACAAAGTGCCTTAGCAAATGCATAGTTTCCAATTGTGCATGGGATTGTGAAACTCCCTGGATCAGATAACTTCTCAGCTATGGGTCTCGTCACAATAGCACTACATGCCTGAGTTAGTGTAACTGTGGCCAAATCTTGAAAGTCGAACTTACGAGACATCAAGTCCTTCATCATTTTTGCATAACCAGGCATTTCCTTTAAGGCGTCAATCAATGGAATGTTAACCTGAATTTGTTTCAATATCTCCAACAATTTCTTATACTGCTCATCGTTTTGATATTTGGCCAATCTCTGGGGGGAAAGATGCTGGAGGCCGCTTCTTTCCTGTGATTTGATTTTGAACCTACTCAGACACTGCTTCTACTGACGTTTCTTATGCTACCTCAGTCTCCTTCGCAACCTCTTTTTCTTTGCTTGTGCTCTCTTGTGCATGTTGTACCGTTACCTCTATCAACCATGTTGAATCATCTATCTCAATGGGTACTGGCACAAGTGTTTCAGTAGGTCAGCTTTCACGAGCCATCTTTTTCTCTAGATCTAGGTCTCTACCATTTTGTAGACTCACTGCCATAAGCTGTTTCGGGCCCTGTTCTTTTGGATTGACTTGTGTGTCTACAGGTAACGTCCCTTAGGCACGATTGTTTAGAGCCATAGAAATCTGTCCTAATTGAATATCAATACCCTTTATCGCTGATTCATGTGAGTCTACTTCCTGTTGTATTTTTCCCGTGGACCCAATCAATTGTTGCAGCATTCCCTTAAGTTCAGTGAAACCATCATCTTGTCCCATAATCTGTTGTTATTGAGGTTGTTGATAAGTTAGCTGCTGGTTTTGCGGTCGTAACCCTGTTGCCTTTGGTAAGGCACAACTTGACCCAATGGTCGCATAGCTCAGGGATTGTTGTTGTTATTGTACTGCTGTTGCGGTGGTCTATATTGTTGATTCTGTTGACCCCAATTATGACCACCTTGCCTCTATCCCCCATAGTTGGCTACATAATTCATATCTTCTTGATAGTGTCGGTTGTCACCTTCCGCACTCCACGAGCAAACATATGGTTGATTATGTGGTGTACATAAGCCCCCATTAGTTGCGTCAACTATGTGAACCTGCTGCTTCTGGCCTGGTTCATCAATCTTCTTGGTGAGGATACTCATTTGTGTCATTAGAGTGGCTATATTCTCAGCTATGGAGCTATTTGGGTCCAAAGCCACTGAGTGAACTACCGGAGTGATCATAGAGGCTCTTGTCATCCATCCTGAGTTTTGGGCCATTTTATCAAGTAGGATCTTGCATTCTCCGAATGTTTTACTCAAAAATGCTCCACATGTTGAAGCATTAACATTGGCCTTTAAGCCGTCAGCTAGTCCCATGTAGAATCTCTGCCCCAACATCTGATCTGGAATGCCATGATGTGGATACTTAACCAGCATACCCTTGAACCTATCCCACGTTTCATGTAGTGATTCTATTGGTCTCTGCCTGTAGCTCAATATATCCTCAATCTGTTGGGCAGTTTTATTAGGTGGGTAGAATTTGTTCAAAATTTGCTTGACTAATTCCTCCCAGGTAGTGATGGATTATGGGGAGTGAATTAAGCCAAGTCTGAGCTTCTCCTTTCACCAAGAATGGGAACAATAATAGCTTTATTGCGTCAAGTGTCACGTTAGGTTGCCTTTGCGTGACACATATCGATAGGAAATTCTTCAGATGTTGCTGAGGATCTTCAATGTGTGACCCTGAGAACAGTCCCTTGTTGTGCAACAAATGTAGCATGTTGTTTGTGATTTGAAATGATTTCGCTTGTATTTGAGGGACTGCGATTGCGGTTGACAGATTGTCGGCGGTGGGTTGTGCCCAATCATATAATACTGCTTCTGGTACAAGAGGCACCACACCCTGATTGTTTGGTTCATCCACATTATTTCTCTAGTTGATTGGATTTTCTATTCCGTCATCCATGTATGGCTCGATTTGTTCTGTCAAGTTTTGTTGTTGTTTGCTTTTCTTGCTTGCACAATTTAGTGCCTTAAAAACTTTCTCAGAATCTGATAACGCTTTGAGCAGTTCATCAGTTCTTGAGGAGTTCCTAGGCATGCACCTGTAACACCCAAGACTAAAAACGTTAGAATTTTAATGTATTTGATTTAGAATGAAGAAAATCGACTACAATAGGAATTCTAGCACATCTTTTAGCTGCAATTAATAACACCGTTAATACCCCGACAACGACGCCAAAATTTGATCGCGCCCAACTATACCTTATAAAAAGGACAAGCGGTCATCGCAAATATATTCCGGCTAATAAGTCCGGAGTCGAATCCCACATGAAATTAACCTATCAACCACAGCTGCTAGACCCGCACAAATTCACGCAATCAATCTTCAGAAAATATTTGAATAATAATTTGGATGCTTATTAACTAAATATTACGTAATGAAAATGCACTAACAAATGACTAACTAGGAACGGTTTGTAAACAAGAATTGGAAAGATCTAAGGTTGTGATTTCCCCTATTGTCGGAATCTTTTCCGCTACATTTTCTGTAAATTCGCCTAAGTTTTGTCTATCGATCATGAGCACTATGACTGTCGTAACTCTCTCCCGAGTAATTATCATAAGTTACTAGACATATTCTCCCGAATTACGCTAGCTAGCATTAAGTACGGCTCACTCAGATCGCACCAAGGTTTTGTTATCCATAATCCCACCTTTAAACCCTTCGTATTGATCCCTCATATACATTAGGAGTGATGTTGTTCAACAACTACCTAAATATACACTCTCTCCCGAGTAATACATACTAAATAGGCACAGCTAATTGAGGGCCCTTCAATCAACCACATGAATAATATAGTTGAACAAATAGAGAAAATACTACGGCAAATTTATATTAACGTAACAGGAAAATCATCCTTCAATAGGTTCCATCAAAACCCTAGATTAGGAATTTATCTACTCATACTCATAGTAACATTATCCCAAATATTTTACATAATTAAAGTACAGAGTAAAGATGAAAGAATGTAGAAATCGATGATTCTAAATCCCAACGGGTGATTCCACAAGCTATTATTGCCTCCGATTGCAAAAGTCCTCCAAAGTGGCATTTTTAGGTCTATTTGTATGTGTAGGAAAAGACCTAAACGTGTAGGGAAAGCCCTAGTGAAACTCGGAGATGAAATAAGTCTTCAAAACTCGGACTGTGCGCGCCCAGACCTGGCCTCGCGAGGCCTAACGCTTGGTAGAGCTCGCCCAGGCCTGGCATCGCCAGGTATAAAGCATGGTTAATCTCGCTTTTACCTCACCTCGCCAGGTCTATCGCCCGCTACATGCCTGGCGTTGCCAGGTATAAGGCCTACTCTAAGCCTGGCTTCGCCAGGTATAATGCCTGGTGTAGGCCTGACTTCGCCAGCTTCTCCTTTTCAACTGCTCCCGAGCACGCTTTCAACTTTTAAGTATCCCTTTTCCTCTACTTTCATCTCCAATTAACCTACACATAATATGGCCTTTATTACGAGCAAATAAAGTGTAGTTTATCCTTAAAGCGTATAAAATGCAAGGCAAATAGTGTGCTAAACCATGATTTATAGTCACACATCAGTGATCGTAAGGATTCAAGGTAGAATTGCTTGGTCGTCGTAGTCTCTTGGAGTCTTTCTATTTTTATTGTACTGTCCACTCTTATTCAAACAATATTGTATATTCGATCCTTGGGATCACTGCATTTACTCAGTTAGAGTTCGTGACTCAGTATTACGAGTCTTGGAAATTTTTATATTTGTTTCCACTTTTGGTGTCGACACTTGTATTAAATTATATGTTTAAAAAAATAGCTTAGTCTTAGAGACTAAGTGCCATCACGACACCTGTGGTGGGATTTTGGGTCGTGACAAGTTGGTATCAGAGCTCTAGGTTCATAGGTTCTACGAGTCACGAACGAGTCTAGTAGAGTCTTGCGGATCGGTACAGAAACGTCTGTACTTATCTTCGAGAGGCTCCAGAACTGTTAGAAAATTTCTGCTTCTTTCATTTTATGTCATGCAAAATTTGTTGATTTTGGAGTTTGAGCCTTTGTATATCTATTCTCTTACGGATGGTGAGGAGACGCACTATCGGGTTAGCTGAGCAGACACCCGTGCATTCTGCTAGGGCCGCAAGAGGCCGGGGCCGAAGTAGAGGCCGAGGAAGGGCACGTGCCGCTGCTAGAGCACCTATCAGAGCAGCAGTTGAGGAACCACCAGTAGCTCCGGTTGGGGGACAAGTACCAGAGACACTTGTTGTTACCCCCGGACTTCAGGAGACTTTAGCACAGTCCCTGAACATGTTTGGTACATTGACTCAGGCAGGATTGATCTCCGTTTCTCCAAATATTTCACAGATTTAGGGAAGGAGTTCAGACTCCTAGCGCCCGTACTCCAGAGCCGCAGGTACACATTGGTCAGGTTTCGGGTATAGTACCGGTACAACTACCGAGGATGCCTAGGGATTTCAAAAAATAAATAAAATAAATAAATAAAGTCACCGTATTCTCCGCATCATGGGGCATTGTGGAAGTGAGCGGAGTTGCCTTTACTACATTTCAGCTGTCAGGAGCAGCGTATCAATGGTGGCAAGTTTTTGAAGACGATAGACTAGCCGATGAAATACCACCAACTTGGGCTCAATTTTCGGAGATTTTTTTGAAATAGTTTGTTCCTAGACTCTTCGGGATGCATGGCGCATAGAGTTTGAACGGTTGTGTCAAGGCACCATGACAGTGTCAGAATATGCTATCATGTTCAGTGAGTTAGCCCGCCATGCACTTATATTGGTTCCTATAGTAAAAGAGCGAGTGTGTAGATTTATTGAAGGGCTCGATTAAGATTTTAAAATATGTATGGCTCAAGAGTTGCAGACTGACATTCCTTATCAACAAGTAGTAGAGATTGCCAGAATGTTAGAATGTGTTTGTAGCACCCCGAAAATATTTCAAAATACTTAAGCGCTATTAAGAAGGTTGATATGCACTAATTTTATTATTTTGTGTGCAGACGAGGACTATTAATATGATGGATATCAATTGGATATGATAATAAGTGTATGAGGTATATTATAAGTGATGTGGGGTCTAAGGAGAGCCCTAAGTCTAAGTGAAGTTGGAAATTACATGATATACTAAAATTCCAAATGAGTATGCACAAGACCAAACTTTGAACGAGTATATCTACATATATATAAATGGTTATGTGATGTAAAACCTATCAAATTAAAGATCGTCGAGTCTAGTTTCTAACGCTTTAAACCATTTGTCATTTGGACATTCCTACAAGAAGTTATGATCAAATTACCAAAGGATCCGAGGCCGCATCCGAAAGAGAGGCTGGCAGTGAAGTGTTGCCATAGCGTCCAAGTCCGCATCCGAACTTCAAAGAGGAGTGAAGTGGGAATGCGAAGCATACATGGCCACATCCAAAACCCAGAATTCTAGGGTTATAAATACAAAATTGGGGGAAAAGGGTATTTTGTGTATTTGGGGGTTAGGGTTCTTGAAGTGAAGGGCGATTTTGAGCTCAAATCAAGTCCAATCAACCAAGGTAAGTTGTTAATGATATTTTGGGTTGATTATTACTCAATATACATGAGTTCTAATATCATTCTTAAATCCAAATACAAGATTTCTTTATCAAATCCTCAAGAACACAAAAATCACCAAAGTTGTGATTTTTCAAGATTGATCTACTAGAGGTAATTCCAAAGCTTCAAAATTATTTATTATGAGTAGTTAGAAGTATTTGAAGTATTTGTTACAAGTTTTAATGGTTTAAAGATTGGATTATAAAACTCTAGTTCTTGGCTTGAATAGTACTTTTGAGAAAATAAGGGAGAAGATGAATGGTAATCTTGACGATGAAATTTATGAATACAATGAACCTATGGAATTATTTGTTAGCAAAAGATGGAAGTGATCAACTAAGTAATCACCTGAATTGTATATTTTGCAGGTGTTGATTATGGAAGATAGTAACTTGGTGGCAATGGACAAATGATGTAGTATCATTAATGACTTCGAATGGGTATTAAAACATAGCAATGAAGTTGAATGGTCTAGCATGCAAAACTATTTGGCGATTTGAGTTGTTGGAGGCTTGTAGCCAACTTGTGAGCCATATATGGATATTGATCAATATCTTAGGTCATATTTTGACGTAATTGGGATATCTAATTATAGGTATCTACTTGTTGGTGATGTTGAGCATTTTAATCAACATTGGAATGATGGAGGAGGATTGAAATCTTGTGAATGTTAATAAAGTGAAAGCGAGGTAAGTTGATTAAAACTTACACTTCTTGAGGGACTTTCTCTAAAATCATGTTTCGAGTTAATACTTAAGTTGTTTGCAAATGTTCTTTAGTGCTTGTGGGGACAAACAAGTATGGATGTCTCCATGTACTAGAATATTATGTTGCATATGTAGTGTCATGCCGTTTTATAAAATTTTATTTTAAATCTTGTTGGCAAAGTGACACTCAAGGTAAATGTTATAAGTTTTTATCAAAACTTACGTATTGAAAAGAGTATACATATTTTGTAAAGATTGATGTTAAATTTCTAAAGGCTTTAGCATGTAAAAGGTTATTTATTTAAATTTTGTTCAAAGGATTTAGATTTTCTATAAATGCTATGATTTGATAAAAATAGATCATTTGAGGCTACTATGCTATGAATCTATTTTGAAGTATAAAATATTTTGGGAGGTACTTGTGTTCACCGAGATTGACTTCGGAAATATCATGTTCGTTGTTATGAAACTACACGTACCGGTGTAGGAGTAGATGGCCACTTTATAGTATAGACTACGACAGAGTGCTCTCCCTCGAGAGGGTACTATTTTGTGCAATTATTAGCATGGCTGAGTCGATTCATACGACACTACGATGAGACGACCTGAGCAAGTAGGGTATATGATACTTGTCGCTAGGTACATAACCTAGTTGACCTTCTTGTGTCGGTGATGGTATAGTACTCCCCGTGAAAGGTAAGGATGATTTTCTTGTGTTTAGGCCTAAGGAGCCGAAAGTGATTTCGGAGACTTAAAGCAAATGGAATGATTTTGTACGGTTTTATCCAAAATCTTGGATTGATGTAAATATTTTTAAAGTTTAAATTGTGGGTTATATTTCACTTGGTTGTTATTTAAAATAACAAGGGTCATGAATTGATAAAATTTCTTATCGTTTTATATCAAATATTGGTGCATTAGTTTTATAAAGTTTGTCCCAAGAACTTGAGTTAGAGAGAGTCTATGACATTTATTGAGTACCGCTGTGGTGTACTCAGCCCTTAGCCCCCCCTTCATGGGCCCTGCTTACTTTACATGTTTCAAGATGATGTATGATACGTGGCATGTGGTCAGGCCAGGATGACTCTCTTTCCGAGGTATTATGAAGCACCACTTTTATTTCGTGGTAGCTATCATGTTCTTCCTTATTTTATTTTGTTAGAACTACTCTAACCGTTGGTACTATTCTTTGGTATAGAGTCTCCATAGATAGTTGTGAAAGGTTGTAATAACGGGATTGTACACGACATACATGAAAGTATATTTATTTTACTTAGTCTCATTATAATTAACATGAAAGACATCATGTGTGATTCTGAATTGAAAAATGTTTTATGATCTAACTTGAAAATGTGTATGAATTTCAAGGAGCTTCCGCAGTTAAATCGGTTTTCATGCATATGATTTGGGCGCATCACATGGTTTGGTTCGCTCGGTTCGGGTAGTGTGTCGGGTGTCGGTCACGTGGATTTTGGGTCATGACAAACTTGGTATCAGAGCACTAGGTTCTAAGTCTAGTCCTAGGAAGTTTATGGGGCCGTGTCAAGTAGAGTCCCTCTTATCGATGTGTTGCCGGCCACACTTATATCGGGGAGGCTACAATGACATCTAGGGAGTTTTATTTTTTTCATACTCTATATCGTGCGTTTGTTCTTGAAGTAAGAGTACGGATTCTCGATCGTATTGATTTCCTGTTGAGGAAGATATTGAAGTGACGAGAATGAAGCTCAATGTTCAAGTTATAATATGAGATGTTTGGGCTAATAGCCAGAAAGTGTCAGATTTACTTAAAATGGAAGGATAAGTTGAGAATAAATTGGGACTGATACAGTCAACAAGTATGACTTTGGTGAATAAGAATTATCAGTCGAATACTGAGAAATTATGGAAGAAAATAAGGTGATGATGTCATCATAGTATTGTCAGGATGGTGTCCTGACTTATAAAGAATTTTACTAAAGGATGCGAATAAGGGAACATATGTTAGGCCCTAGATTTCAATTCAAGATCGTTGGTCAAGATGTTGGAGGGACTGTTTAATATGGTAATCACCATTAACGAATTTAGCAAAGGTACAAAAAAAAGAATATTGTAAATGAAGATGTTGCATCTTAAATTTATCATGACAAGATATAGAGAGGTGATATGGATCTAATTGATAAGTGAATGTGAATCAGTCAAGTTTGTGGTAAACATAGTATGACTCATAAGAAGTTTGGCATAGTTAAGACACTGTCAATAATGACCAAAGACACATTTTGTTAGCCTGTGTCTATCATTTTGTTTTGTATACTATTGAGGGCTATGAGTCCATAAGTGAATTTCTGTTACTCACTGCAGTGGGTTTTGGTGTAATTTAGGGATAATTGATTATAATTTTATGAATTATATGCCCTATCAGTATGGGGTTCATTATGTGTTGTGAAATTATTTCACGGAATTTATTAAAAAGAAGAGAAAAAAATGGAAAATTTCAGTTGGAATAATGTGCAAAGTACTTGTGATTCAGAATTGAGGATGGGATCCTCGCGGTTTAATGTGATTTGATTTGTTTAACCTGCGCTGCATGCCGTGGTGGAAGTTATATCAGGATGAGATCCTTGTGGTTAAATTCATGTGTTTTAAATTCTCCCTTTGTGAAATTTAATTTGTACTATAGCACTAATAGGGAGTCATGCCTGTTAGACTTATTTGATAATTCTTTTATGTGTTTCTGTGCATATTTAGCCATATTCGTGCTGTAATTATTAAGTTTTAGCCTACAAGGTGAGTGCCCTGGTGGCGTTAAATGTGACTCGTTAATTCGGGTAAGTAATTATGAGGTCTTCATGCCTCGTGTCTCATTGTTAGTAAAGTAAAGGTTTGAAACGAGATTTTAGTGAACATGGGTTAATTGACGATGTTGTAATTGATTATGAACAACTATTATGAATAGAGCTATGGTTATGGGCATACGTATGTTGTGTGCGTGTGTAGGCACGAATTGCTACAGCCGGCTGAGACTAATACCGTGTGTTGATATGAAAATCGGACCTTTTAAAAATGTTTGGAGTGTAAGAAAAATTGGTTTTAAAGTTTATAAGTGTGGATAAAAGAAATAGTCTTCAATTGAGATGGTGTTGTCGGACTTATGTCGATTGGGGTAACGTGGGATCACCCGTGAACATATGTATAGTAAATACACTCAGTAAATTGAAGTCCTTAGAATAATTCTCGGCACGTTCGATGACGAATGTATGTTTAAGAGGGGGAGAATGTAACAACCCGACGTGTTGTTTGGTGAATTAATTTCTCGTTCAGCGACGTAAGATCCCGAGCAGCTTTGTGATGTGTAATATGACTTGCGTGTGTGGTCGAGTTTGGTTTTCGGATGATTCGTGATTAAATTTAAAGAACAATTCTTATTTTTAAAGCTTAAATGATAAGAGTTGACCGGAGTTTGACTTTTGAGCAAACGACTCCGGAATAAAATTTGATGATTTCAATAGCTTCGTATGGTGATTTTGTACTTAGGCGTATGTCCGGATTTGGATTTGGAAGTCCGTAGGACAATTTGACGCATTTTGGCGAAAGTTGGAAATCACGAAGAAGAAATTACTGGTGCATAGGGCTAACTTTGAAAGCTTATATCATGAAATCTATAAGGAACTGGGAGATGAACAAAACTTAAAAGTTGTAGCCCTTGATGTCTAGTTTTCATCAAGTCAAACAATTCATCATTTGGAGCTTTGTACAAAACGTTATGACTATTATACTAGAGGCTATCTGATAAGAGTTTGGAAATGGCTGTTGAAGAATTTGTTCATCGCGAACGCGAGGGGAGGGTCGCGGACATGAAGAACAAACCCCTGGGCAGCAAAATAAAGTCAAAAAAATGAGACTTCATCTCATTCTTCCATTTTTGGACGAAGGAAGCTCAGGTGAGGCGATATTTCGAGAGTTTTTCAAGGAAAATATTGGGGTAACAATTCCTAACTCGATTTTAGTTAAAATACATGAATCTATTATTGTTTTTATCATGAAATTAGTGAATTGGGTTGAAAATAATAGAAATATTTTATACTTTAAATTGAGGATTTGGAGGCGATTCGTTATCGAAATTTGATAAAATTGGTATGGTTGAACTCGTATGAGAATGGTGTTCGTATTTCGTGAAAATTCTATCGGGTTTTGAGAGGCGTGCCCCGCATTGCCTTTTTAGAATAAAATTTTAAGTCGACATTTTATTATCTGGAATTATTTTCGATGAATTTTAGTGAAGTTAGACAATTAATTTGAATAGATTTGAGCTTTCCGGAGGTCAATTCAAGCAAGAAGGCTATTTTGGAATATCTGCCTAACTTCAGAAAGGTAAGTATCTTGCCTAACCTTGAGTAGGGTAATTACCCCTTAGGTATTGAGTCTTATGTGAAAATTATGTAATTGAAACCATGTACACTAGGTGACGAGTACGTACTTGGTTTATATGTGCAAATTACATTGGTTGAAATTCATAGACACCATTATGTATTAAATTGAAAAATTGTTGGAACATAGTAAATCCTTTATTTGTCATGCCTAAATCCTTATTTGTTGAATTTATTTTTATATGATAATTTGATGTAATTACCACTTTGAGTTTTATGTGAATCCCGTGCTTTTGGTGAGTTGATATTTCCTGGAGATAATTTCATTATGAATTATCCATTTGTAAATAATTTATTATGTAAGTTTAAAAGGAGGCATTAATCTATTTGCCAAAAATTTGGATTAAAGAAGGCGTTGTTCCTTGATATATTAATTTCTAGTTCATGTTGTTGAAATTGGTATTGAATTATAAAGGTCGTAAATCATATTGAGGCAAAGTGTTAAATTATGAAATATTATTTTTTTGAGTTGTTCACTCCCAGATATTTTTGTTAAGGTTTTGTGCATATTATGATCGAGCCATGGGATTCTTATTGTGGAAACAAATGTATTGTTGATTTCTGTGGCAAGTGTTAATATTTGAGCACTTGAGCTACAATTTATGAGATGTTGAGATATTGGCACGTGATATTGTTGGGAGGTTTGTTTGGGTATTGCACGAGGTTTCTGTCGTGCTATTGTTACTATTGATATATGCACATGCGGCGTGACAAGGCGAACTATATATGTGGGTTCGCGCATATGGCGAGGCAAGGTGGGAATATTATTATGCGCGTGCGTCGAGACAAGGCCGGCATTTACTTTATTATTGCGCACGTGGCGAGACAAGGTGGGCTATGTCGGGGATTGATTTGTGATGACTTGTGATGGCATGGGGGCCTTGTTGTTGTTGATATTTGTGTTGGGACTACGAGGCGGTACCTCGGGAGTGCCCTTTTTGTTGATATTTCTCTATGACTGCACTTGCCTTTTGTTATTTTATTTTTCCGTAATATGTAAATTCTTGTATTTTCTGTGATGTATTATTTGACTTAATATTAAGTGTTTTGTATTTCTTGTTGTATTGTATTGGCTTTGGCTTTTTCGCACGAGGCTCTGAGGATTTGTGTTTATGGTTTTTACTGGTTTTCAAGATTTGAGTTATTTCGAATAAAAGAAATTGTTATTATATTTTAATTTAATAAATTTTATATCCAAATCAGTAGCTATCGGATGCTTCATTTTAATTGAAATGCATTTTATTCACCCAAACGAGTTAAAAAATAAACTCATTTCTTTGTTGATTTCTTACTTTGTTTAAAAATTGTAAACTTACTTTATTGAAAATAAATTGATCATACGGATCTTATATACATTGATATTTTGGTACATGAGTTGTCCGTGCGGTTGTAATAGAGATATGGCAACAAGGTGCCGTGAAAATATGAAAGTGGGCTGAGACTCGTATTTTATGATTATGAAATAAGGTATCACAGAGTGACTTTTATTTGAAAGAATTATACTTGAAGGATATTTATTTGAAGGACTTGATTAATTGGTTTTACTTGTGTTCCTTATTCGTTTGAGAAATATTTATGGTGTTCTTGTTGCCTTGTCGTTCATATCCCTGATTGATCTTTGTTGTCGTCACTGCTACTTATTTTCTATTATCTCTGTATATTACTATATTGCATATGTTAAATGACTAGTGAGTGTCTTGACTGTACCTCGTCACTACTCCACCGAGTTTAGTCTTAATACTTACTGGGTAGCGACTGTGATTTAATCATACTACACTTCTGCATATTTTTGTGCAGAGCCGGGTATTGAAGATATCGGATTTAGACAGATATTAGAGTGTGATCGCAAGGATTCAAGGTAGGGCTGCTTGATCGTCGCAGTCCCTTGGAGTCTTTCCATTTTTATTGTACTGTCCACTCTTATTCGAACAACATTGTATATTCGATCCTTGGGATCACTACATGTACTCAGTTAGAGTTCGTGACTCAATATTACCAGTTTTGGGTGGTTTTTATATTTGTTTATGTTTTTGGTTTTGACACTTGTATTAAATTATATATTTTTTAAAAAAATGGCTCGAAATATAATTGTAATTAGTTTACCTAGTATTAGAGACCAAGTGTCATCACGATGCTTGTGGTGGAAGTTTGGGTCGTGATCGTATCTTGTTCCCCATTTGCATGTCTCCTCCCAATCGTACATATTAAATCTTTATTTATGACTATGTTGCACATATATCTACGTTCGTATAGGTTAAATTACGTGAGTGTCCTGTCATAGACTCGTCACTACCTCGTCGAGATTAGGATCGGCACTTACGGAGTACATTGGGTCGGTTGTACTCATACTACACTCTGCATTTCTTGTGCAGATTTTGGTACTGGTCTCAGCTGCACGTGAAACGCATCAGCTCGGATTATCACATTTGGAGACTCAGGGTAGATCTGCTGGCGTCCGCAGACCTTGAAGTCCCCTTCTTCTTTCCTCATTTATGTTCATGTCATGACCCAAAAACCTAACTTGTCGTGATGGCGCCTATCGTGGTACTAGGCAAGCCGACTCATTCCAAAACAAACTGGGAGTTCAAATTAAAAAAAAGAGCGAAAAAGAAAAGCCCGACATCGAGGTGTCACTAGTCATGAGCATCTACTACAATCTGTCTAACAATATCAAGACTAACTCAGTTTCGAAAATAGATAAATACAACTAAAGGAATATAAGAGGGAGAAGAGCAGGGTTGCGATCGCTAGGCAGCTACCTTTCTATCCCCGGGAAAATCTGCAACCAGAATAATCAACAATTGCTACCGTGTCCAGCTACACCTGGATCTGCACACAAAGTGCAGGGAGTAACGTGAGTATGCCAACTCAGTAAGTAATAACAATAAATAAAGACTGAGCAGTAGTGACGAGCAATAAAGCATATAACGTTCATATCAGGAAATCTCAGTAAAATACCACATGCTTTTAAAATCAGGATTTGAATCAAAATATCTCGTTAAAACCCAGTTCCAGTAAAATCATTTAAAGATATTTTTCAACAGTCTTCAAACAAAGGAAAAACGCAAAGGTGAGCAAAAATGATAAAATCACTCTTGCCACTCGGGCATACCTCACAATCTGTGATGACCCAAAAGGTCATCTTATGTTTTAGAACTCGAATATGTGCTCTTAAGCCTTAAAAATCTCATTTTTACCCTCCTCGATTTGCATACACAGTCCGGGCAGGTTTCCGGAAAGTTTTTATGTTGAAAATTGATGAAAATAAGAATTTATGCCTTAAAAATTGATTTTAGTTGACTTCGGTCAATATATTTGGCAAACGGGCTCGGATCCATGTTTTGACGGTCCCGGTGGGTCCGTATCGAATTATGGGACCTCGATGTATGCCCGAAATCGAATTCGGAGGTCCCTAGCTCAAGTTATGAATTTTTGATAAAAATTAAAAGTCTAAAAAATTAATTATTTTTAAGAATTGATTGATGTTTGGCATTGTTAGTGTCGGGTGCGTATTTTGGTTCCGGAGCTCGGTACAGGTTCATTATGATATTTAAGACTTGTCTGTGAAATTTGGTGAGAAACGGAGTTGATTTGACGTGATTCGGACGTCCAGTTGAGAAAATAGAAATTTTAAAGTGTTCATGAGAATTTTATTTTGGCGATTTTAAATTTTAAACTCGGACGTCCAGTTGAGAAAATAGAAATTTTGGCAATTTGATCATGCGAGCAAGTTCGTATGATATTTTTAGACTTGTGTACATGTTTGGTTTGGAGCCCCAAGGGCTCGGGTGAGTTTCGAATAGGCTACAGAGTGAGATTTGGCTTGGAAAACACTATTGGGCATCTGATATTATTAAAGGCCTCTGATCTCGCATTTGCGAGATCAGGCATCGCAATTGCGACCTCTGAGTGGTTCGTATTTGCGAGCTTCTCATCGTAAATGCGAAGAGAAGCTGGGCCAATAGTTTTTGCATTTGCGAGTTTTCTTTCGCATTTGCGAAGGGAGTTGGGGAAGGAAGGTGATCGCAAATGCGATCGTTTAGTCGCATTGGCGAAGATTCAGTGGTCGCAAATGCGACACTTACCTCACATTTGCGAAGGCAGCGGGACTGTGAAGGGCATCGCAATTGCAAGTGTTCCTTCGCATTTGCGAAGCTCAGGTCGCAATTGCGACACCTGCAGCTAAGTAAAAGGGACTTAGACGGGATTTTTCATCCATTTTTCATATTTTCCAAACCCTAAACCTTAAAAGGCGATTTTTCAAAGACCAAATCTTCCCCAAATCATAGGTAAGTGATTCCTAACTCTTTTCTTTCAATCTTTTACATTTTATAACAAGATTTCAACCTAGAATCTAGAATTTTTATGGTGAAATTAGGATTTTTGGGTAGAACTTAGGAATTTCGAAATTTGGGGATTTAGACCTCGAATTGAGGTCGGATTTTAAAACTAATTGTATATCCGGACTCGTCTCGAAATGGGTGTTCGGATTTCATAAGTTTTTCCGAGATTTGAGATGTGGGTCCCACTACCGAATATTTTAACGAATTTTGGATTTTATTTGAATAATTAGTAAATTCATTTGGAATTAATTCCTATGATTCGTATTGAGTATATTGAATTGTTTGTGAATAGATTTGAAGCTTTCGGAGACAAATTTAAAAGGAAAAGTTGTGGTTGAGTAATTGATTGGAATTTGCGAAGCGAGGTAAGTGTCGTAGTTAACCTTGACTTGAGGGAATAGAACCCTTAAATTATTTGTTATGTGAAATGCATGTGAACGACGTATAGGCGAGGTGACGAGTGTCTATACGTCGTCAAATTAATTGTTTGCGTATTTACTTGAAAAATCATAAATTGTTTTAAATCATGAATTAATTGTTATAATAATTGTTTCTCTCCTATTCTTTGTCAAATATTAATTCTTGAATTCCTGCATTAATTGTTACATGCTATTTGAATTATGTGCCCTAAATTGTTATTTGACATTTAGCATATTAAATATTAATTTGCATATTTTCTCTCTGATTTCCATAATAATTTGCTATTTGCCTTGTTTGTTTCATAACTAAATCATAATTATTGTATGCTTGTTGTCTTATAATTTTATATTAATTGTTGCATTTATTGGGGAAATTTCTTCTATAAGAATTGGTAAATGAACATGTTGGAGGATCGGGTTGCACGCCGCAACAGAATTGATTATAATGAATATAATGGAGGATCAGGTTGCACTCCGCAACGAAATTGATTATAATGAATATATTGGAGTATCGGGTTGCACGCCGCAACAGAATTGATTATAATGAATATATCGGAGGATCGGATTGCACGCCGCAACAGACTTATTAAAAGTCCATATTAGAGGATCGGGTTGCACACCGCAACAGACTTATTAAAAGTCCATATTGGTGGATCGGGTTGCACGCCGCAACAGACTTATTAAAAGTCCATATTGGAGGATCGGGTTACACGCCGCAATAGACTTATTTAAAAGTAGACATACATATATATATATATATATATATATATATATATATATATATATATATATATATATATATATATATATATATATATATATATATATATATATATATATATATTGGGGGATCGGGTTGCACGCCGCAACAGACTTGATTAAAATAAATATATTATGAAAGCAGGTTGCTCGCTGCAATAGAACTGAATGTGAATATATTGTGAGAGCGGGTTGCACGCTGCAACAGAACTGAATGAGAATATATTGTGAGAGCGGGTTGCACGCTGCAACAGAATTGAATGTGAATATATTGTGAGAGCGGGTTACACGCTGCAACAGAATTGATGGAAATGATAATTGGTTATGACTGCTGAGTTGGCTTCAATTATTATAAACGAGTTACCCGATTTATTTCTATTATTGTTGTTGTTACTAATATTGCGCACAAGAAATGTAAGTGACCCGCCTTAGCCTCGTCACTACTTCGTCGAGATTAGGCTCAGCATTTACCAGTACATGGGGTCGGTTGTACTGATACTACACTCTGTAATTCTTGTACAGATTTTGGAGTTGGTCCCAGCGGCGTACTATAGACTTGCTCGGATTTTAGCTACTCAGAGGATACTTGAGGTATAATTGCACGACGTTCGCAGTTCTCAAGTCTCCATCTACTTTACTTTAGCTATGTGTTTGTTTTCAGATAGCTTTATTTTATTCAGACCTTTATTTATATTTATATTAGAAGCTCGTGCACTTATGACACTAATTCTGGGATGATATTTAGACACCGTTGTTATTTTAGGGATTATTTATTATATTTCAGACTTTACTTCCGCAATTATTCTTTGTTATTAATAAATTTAAAAATTGTTTTAAAAATGGATAATATTATTCTAACATTGGCTTGCCTAGCAAGTGAAATGTTAGGCGCCATCACGGTCCGAAGGTGGGAATTTCGGATCGTGACAGTTGGTATCAGAGAACTAGGTTACATAGGTCTCACGAGTCATGAGCAAGCTTAGTAGAGTCTAAAGGATCGATACAGAGACGTCTGTACTTATCTTCTAGAGGCTACAGAGTTTAGGAATAATTCCACTTCTTTCATTCCTTATCGTGCAACATTGATTTATCTTGAAACATAGTATCTCATATTCCTTTGTATCCACTAGTGTATGACATTGCGCACTCGGTGCGTCGACGGTTCGTGATGCCTCAGATGGACTACGAGAGAGCTAGAGATGCTCAACATTGCCTCAACGTGTGGTTTCAATTGAAGATGCGGACGTATTGAGATATCAACCAGTGAATCATGTGAGGGGTGCAACGGACCTTGGCATCTGGTTGATTTATACGAGTTGTGAAGGGTAATATTATGGATCATCGGATGTGGTGAACTATGACATCGCGCCGACTATCAATGGATGGATTGCGGGGTCATGTGTTATATCAGTTTTGACCTGAAATGTATATATGTGGTACTGAAAGGTTCTCCAAAATTTATACATGTATAAGACCTGAGATTTTGTAGAGGATAAGGTTGGGACTTGCGGTATGTCTGCCTACTTAATAATCCTATACTTCAGTACCAAAAGAGTTAGAGAAATAACTTAAATTTTTAGAAAGTCTACTCAGCGTGGACGTTATGGTTGCGGATTTTGGGGTGCTTCGAAGAAAGTACAGTGGTTGACGAGATTTTGGACCAAGATTTGTCTGTATGGAGCTCTACTTTTGTGGTCGTTGTGTATAAATAGGGGTGTTAAGAAATGGGTCAGCTCAACAGTGTAGAGTCAGCATAACAAAAGAATAAATTAGCCTTGGGAGAGATAATTCTCCACATGTCCGTGGCAAGCCTATGAAGAGGGCAGACCAGACAATGCAACACTGCCCACTTGGCTCAGTTCTCAGAACGCTTTTGAAAGAGTTTGTTTCCCAGACTCTCTGTAATGCGTGGCACATAGGGATTGAATCGTTGCGTCAAGTCACCATGACGGTGTCATAATATGCCATCGGGTTCAATAAGTTTTCCCGTCATATTCCTACTTTGCTTCCTATAGCCAGAGAGTGAGTCCACAGACTCATTAAAGGACTCAATTATGATCGTAAAATTTTGTATGACTTGGGAGCTACAAGCTGATACTTCATTTCCACTAGTGGTAGAAATTTCCAAGATATTAGAACATGTTCGGGGTGAGAAAAAAGAAACTAAGGAGGCCAAGACGTCTCGAGGTTCGGGGGATTCAGTGGATTCTACTCTGCGAGTATAAATTATTATGGCGGGGGGCTCGGGCAATCGGCCAGCCCAGTTCGCACATCGGATTAATCGAGGTGCTCCAATAAGTTTTTTTTATGCACCACCGACATAAGTTTCCTACAATGGTTATTCTAATTATCTGGCACAGACTCAGTATGAGCAGCCAAACCCGCAAATGGGTTGTTATGAATGCGGTGATACTAGGCATATCATGAGAAAATTGTCCCAAACTTGGGAGAGGCATATTTCATCAAAGCACTCAGGCTACGTGCCCCATTGCAGTTACTACACCACCCATACGACCAGTTAAGGGTGGAGGACAGTCGGGTAGAAGGCGTCCTAGAGGTGGAGACCCAGCCGTTGTTATATTTGTTTTATGGTATGGCGGAGGTCGTTACATCAGATGGTGTCGTTATAGGTACGACCTCGATTTAAAATAAAGGAATAATTTCCTTAACTTGATTCGGTTCTGAGTATCAAGACGAGTCCTCCTATTGTGCTCCACTTATGAGTGAGCTTTGTAATTCTATAATCTACTTATGTATTTACTTCTGTTGGGAGGTTTTATGGAGATAACTACACCTATCATTCCATGATGGACTCTAATAAGATTTGTTAGGCTAAATGTGCATTTCTGGTACTTATTTCGGTATGTTTTGACGTATTTTCGAATAATTAAATACAAATTGTGAATTATATGCCCTACTAGTGTGGGGTTAATTATGTGTTATGATTTTGTGTAACCAAAATTATTTAAAAGGAGAAAATGGAAAGTATCGATTGGCAAGATGTGCATATTACTTGTGATTCAGAACTGAGGCCTAGGTCCTCGCATTTTAAAATAAATTGATATGTTTAAACTGGCTATGAGTTGCGGTGGAAGTTATATAAGGACGAGATCCTTGTAATAAAAATTCTTGTGTTTAAGTTCTCCCTTGTGAAATTAAATTTGTACTATAGTAGTAATAGGAAGTCATGCCTGCTAGGCTTATTTGAAATTTTTTTGTATGAAATTCTCTGTGCATACTTGCCAAATTCGTGTTGTAATATTGAGTTGTAACCTACGAGGTAGGTGCTCGCCCAGATGGCGTTAAATGTGACTCGTTAAATTGGGTAAATAATTATGAGGTCTTCATGCCTCATATCTCGTTATTAGTATTGTGAATGTTTGAAATGGGATTTTTGTTAACATGAAGTTAATTGACGATTCTGTAATTGATTATGAACAACTATTAAGACCAGATTGACCTAGAAGGGTGCCCTATTTAGATGGTCAGACGAGTGTGAGTTGATCTTTCAGAAGCTCAAGACCGCTTTGACTACAACGCTAGTGTTGGTATTACCCACAGGTTCAGGATCTTATACGGTGTATTGTGATGCAGCTCACATTGGGCTTGGTGCAGTATTAATGCAAGATGGCAGGGTGATTGTATATGCGTCGCGGCAGTTGAAAGATCACGAGAAGAATTATCATGTTCATGACTTAGAACTGGCAGCCATTGTTCATGCGCTGAAGATTTGGAGACACTACCTCTACGGTGTCTCGTGTGAGGTATTTACTGATCATCATAGCCTTCAGTACCTGTTCAAACAAAAAGATCTTAATTTGAGGCAGAGAATATGGTTGGAGTTGTTGAAAGACTATGATATCACCATTTTGTATCAACCCGGAAAAGGCCAATGTGGTGGCCGATGCTTTGAGTAGGAAGGTTGTGAGTATGGGCAGTCTTGCGTATATTCCGATTAGTGAGAGGCCATTAGCTGCAGATGTTCAAACTTTGCCTAATCAGTTCGTGAGGTTAGATGTTTCGGAACCCAGTCGGGTTTTAGCTTGCACAGTCGCTCAGTCTTCCTTATGTGAGCGCATCAGAGAGAGGCAATATGATGATCTTCATTTACTTGTCCTTAAAGATACGATGCGGCACGGTGATGCCAAACTGGTTGCTATGGGGGAAGATGGAGTTCTGCGAATGCAGGGTCATATTTGTATGCCTAATGTGGATGGGCTTCGTGAATTAATTCTTGAAGAAGCACACAGTTCCAAGTATTCTATTCATCCAGGTACCGCCAAAATGTATCAAGATTTGCAGCAACATTATTGGTGGAGGAGAATGAAAAAGGATATAGTTGCATATGTAGCTCGGTGTCTAAATTGTCAGCAAGTTAAGTACGAGCATCAGAGACCTGGTGGTTTGCTTCAGCAGTTAGAAATTCCTGAGTGGAAGTGGTAGCGTATCACTGTGGATTTTGTTGTTGGGCTCCCACGGAATCAGAGAAAATTTGACGCAGTTTGGGTCATTGTGGACAGGTTGACCAAGTCAGCACATTTTATTCCAGTGGTAGTTACCTATTCTTCAGAGAGGTTAGCTAAAATTTACATTCGTAAGATTGTCCGCCTTCACGGGGTGCCCGTGTCTATTATTTCAGATCGAGGTACGCAGTTTACCTCATATTTTTGGAGGGCTGTACAGCGTGAGTTAGGCACGCGGGTGGAGTTGAGTACAACATTTCATCCATAGACAGACGGATAGTCAGAGCGCACTATTCAGATATTGGAAGATATGCTTCGCGCTTGTGTTATAGACTTTGGAGGTTCTTGGGATCATTTCTTGCCACTTGCGGAGTTTGCTTATAATAATAGCTACCAGTTGAGCATTCAGATGGCTCTATATGAGGCATTATACGAAAGGCGATGCCGATCGCCAGTTGGTTGGTTTGAACCGGGAGAGGCTCGGTTATTGGGTACCAATTTGGTACAAGATGCCTTGGATAAGGTCAAGATTATTCAGGATCGACTTCGCAGAGCTCAGTCTAGGAAAAAGAGTTATGCCGACCGTAAAGTTTGTGATATTGCATTCATGATTGGAGAAAGAATATTGCTCCGGGTTTCACCTAGGAAAGATGTAATGAGGTTCGGAAAGAAAGGCAAGTTGAGCCCTAGGTATATCGGACCCTTTGAAATTCTTGAAAGGGTAAGTGAAGTAGCCTACAGGCTTGCATTACCACCTAGTTTATCAGTGGTTCATCCGGTGTTCCATGTATCTATGCTCCGAAAATATCATGGTGATCCATCCCATGTGTTAGATTTCAGCTCTGTCCAGTTGGGCAAGGATTTGACTTACGAGGAGGAGCCGGTGGCAATTCTAGCCCGGCAAGTTCACCAGTTGAGATCAAAGAGTTACCCTTCAGTTTGAGTGTAGTGGAGAGGTCAGCCTATTGAGACAGCTACTTGGGAGTCCGCGTCTGATATCCGGAGTAGATGTCCCAACCTTTTCACCAGCCAGATACTTTTCTATATCCGTTCGAGGACGAACGGTTGTCTAAGAGGTGGAGAATGTGATGACCCAAAAGGTCATCTTATGTTTTAGAACTCGAATCTGCACTCTTAAGCCTTAAATTCTCATTTTTACCCTCCTTGATTTGTGTGCGCAGTCCGGGCAGGTTTCCGAAAAACTTTTATGTTGAAAATTGATAAAAATAAGAATTTATGCCTTAAAAGTTAATTTTAGTTAAATTCGATCAATATTTTTGGTAAACGGGCCTAGATCTATGTTTTGACGGTCTCGATGGGTTCGTATCAAATTATGGGACTTGGGTGTATGCCCAGAATCGAATTCGGAGGTCCCTAGCTCAAGTTATGAATTTTTGATGAAAATTAAAAGTCTGAAAAATTAATTATTTTTTAGAATTGATTGATGTTTGGCATTATTAGTGCCGGTTCCGTATTTTGGTTCTGGATCCCGGTACAAGTTCATTATCATATTTAAGACTTGTTTGTGAAATTTGGTGTGAAACGGAGTTGATTTGACGTGATTCGGACGTCCACTTGAGAAAATAGAAATTTTAAAGTGTTCTTGAGAATTTCATTTGATTTGGTACTAAATTCGTAGTTCTAGGTGTTATTTTGGTGATTTGATCGCGCGAGCAAGTTCGTATGATGTTTTTAGACTTGTGTGCATATTTGGTTTGGAGCCCCGAGGGCTCGGGTGAGTTTCGGATAGACTACGGAGTGAGATTTGGCTTGGAAAACACTGCTAGGGATCTGATATTATTGCAGGCCTCTGATCTCGCATTTGTGAGATCAGGCATCGCAATTGCGACCTCTGAGTGGCTCGCATTTGCGAGCTTCTCATCGCAAATGCGATTGTTTAGTCGCATTTGCGAAGATTCAGTGGTCGCAAATGCGACACTTTCCTCGCATTTGCAAAGGCAGCGGGACTGTGAAGGGTATCGCAATTGCGAGTGTTCCTTCGCATTTGCGAAGCTCAGGTCGCAATTGCAACACCTGCAGCTGAGTAAAAGCGACTTAGACGGGAGTTTTCATCCATTTTTCATATTTTCAAAACCCTAAACCTTAAGAGGCGATTTTCCAAAGACCAAATCTTCCTCAAATCATAGGTAAGTAATTCCTAACTCTTTTCTTTCAATCTTTTAAATCTTATAACAAGATTTCAACCTAGAATCTAGAATTTTTATGGTGAAATTAGGATTTTTGGGTAGAACTTAGGAATTTCGAAATTTGGGGATTTAGACCACGAATTGAGGTCGGATTCTAAAACCAATTGTGTATCCGGACTTGTCTCGGAATGGGTGTTCGGATTTTGTAATTTTTTTCGAGACTTGGGACGTGGGTCCCACTACCGAATATTTTAATAAATTTTAGATTTTATCCGAAAAATTAGTAAATTCATATGGAATTAATTCCTATGATTCATATTGAGTATATTGAATTATTTGTGAATAGATTTGAAGCTTTCGGAGACAAATTTAAAAGAAAAAGTTGTGGTTGAGTAATTGATTGGAATTTGCGTAGCGAGATAAGTGTCGTGGTTAACCTTGACTTGAGGGAATAGAACCCTTAAATTATTTGTTATGTGAAATGCGTATGAACGACGTATAGGCGAGGTGACGAGTGTCTATACGTCATCAAATTAATTGTTTGCGTATTTACTTGAAAAATCATAAATTATTTTAAATCATGAATTAATTGTTATAATAATTATTTCTCTCCTATTCTTTGTCAAATATTAATTCTGAAATTAATGCATTAATTGTTACATTCTATTTGAATTATGTTCCCTAAATTGTTATTTAACATTTAGCTTATTAAATAGTAAGCTGCATATTTTCTCTCTGATTTCCATAATAATTTGCTATTTGTCTTGTTTGTTTCATAACTTATTGTATGCTTGTTGTCTTATAATTTTATATTAATTGTTGCATTTATTGGGGAAATTTCTTCTACAAGAATTGGTAAATGAATATGTTGTAGGATCGGGTTGCACGCCGCAACAGAATTGATTATAATGAATATATTGGAGGATCGGGTTGCACGCAGCAACAGGGTTGCACGCCGCAACAGAATTGATTATAATAAATATATTAGAGGATCGGGTTCCACGCCGCAACAGAATTAATTATAATGAATATATTGGAGGATCGGGTTGCACACCGCAACGGAATTAATTATAATGAATATATTGGAGGATCGGGTTGCACGCCGCAACAGACTTATTAAAATTCCATATTGAAGGATCGGGTTTCAAGCCGCAACAGACTTATTAAAAGTCCATATTGGTGGATCGGGTTGCACGCTGCAACAGACTTATTAAAAGTCCATATTGGAGGATCGGGTTGCACGCCGCAATAGACTTATATATATATATATATATATATATATTGGGGGATCGGGTTGCACGCCGCAATAGACTTGATTAAAATGAATATATTGTGAAAGCGGGTTGCACGCTGCAACAGAACTGAATGTGAATATATTGTGAGAGTGGGTTGTACGCTGCAACAGAACTGAATGTGAAGATATTATGAGAGCGGGTTGCACGCTGCAACAGAACTGAATGTGAATATATTGTGAGAGCGGGTTGCACGCTGCAACAGAATTGATGGAAATAATAATTGGTTATGACTGCTGAGTTGGCTTCAATTATTATAAACGAGTTACCCGATTTATTTCTATTGTTGTTGTTGTTACGAATATTGCGCACAGGAAATGTAAGTGACCCGCCTTAGCCTCGTCACTACTTCGTCGAGATTAGGCTCAGCACTTACCAGTACATGGGGTCGGTTGTACTGATACTACACTCTGCATTTCTTGTGCAGAATTTGGAGTTGGTCCCAGCAGCATACTATAGACTTGCTCGGATTTAAGCTACTTAGAGTAGAGTTGAGGTATAACTGCACGGCGTTCGCAGTTCTGAAGTCTCCATCTACTTTACTTTAGTTGTGTGTTTGTTTTCAGACAGCTTTATTTTATTCTGACCTTTATTTGTATTTATCCTAGAAGCTCGTGCACTTGTGACACTAATTCTGGAATTGTATTTAGACATTGTTGTTTTTTTAGGGATTATTCATTATATTTCAGACTATACTTCCGCAATTGTTCTTTGTTATTAATAAATTTAAAAATTATTTTAAAAATGGATAATATTATTCTAACGTTGGCTTGCCTACCAAGTGAAATATTAGGCGCCATCACGGTCCGAAGGTGGGAATTTCGGGTCGTGACACAATCACTCTTGCCTCTCGGGCATACCTCACAATCACTCTTGCCACTCGGGCATACCACACAATCACTCATGCCTCCCAGTCACTCAGCACTCAACACTCGACACTCCGCACTCGCACTCGCACTCGCACTCGCACTCAGTAGGTACCTGCGCTCACTGGGGTTGTGTACAGACTCCGGAGGGACTCCTGCAGCCCAAGCGTTATATCAAGCCAAATCATGGCATAAATCACTCAGGCCCTCGGCCTATATCAAACATGTTATGGCGTGCAGCCCGATACCATAAATATCCTCATAAATCAGGCCCTCGGCCTCACTCAGTCATAAACCTCTCAAGCCACTCGGGCATTTTAGTAAAAACAGGGTGCTCAGCCTAAAACAACATTTATATGCATCAAAATCGAGTAATAAAACTGAGTTATGCAGTAAACAGGTATAACCATGACTGAGTATAGATTTTCAATTGAAAACAGTGAGAGGATAATAAGAAAAGGCCTTTAAGGGTCCAAACAGGAATGACACAAGGCCCAAACATGGCATTTAGCCCAATTTATAGAAACTCTTTCTAAAACGTATAAGTATCATATAGTTTCAACAAAATATGCAGCTTTACAGTTGCTACGGGATAGACCAAGTCACAATCCCCAATGGTGCATGCCCACACGCCTGTCACCTAGCATGTGTGTCACCTCAAAATAGTAGAATGATACGAAATCCGGGGTTTCATACCCTCAGGACTAGATTTACAATCGTTACTTACCTCAAACCGGTCAAATCTTTACCCCGCAATGCTCTTGCCTCTCGACTCGGCCTCCAAGTGCTCCAAATCTATTCACAATCAGTACAATACCATCAATATACGCTAATAGAATGAATTCCACAAGAAAAGCCACAAAAATTAGACCAAAACCCAAAATTGGCTCAAACCCGGCCCCCGGGCCCACGTCTCGAAATCCGACAAAATTTACAAAACTAGAAAGCCCATTCACTCACGAGTCCGCACATACGATATTTGTCCAAATTTGACATCATTTGGTCCCTAAAATCCTTAAATTAAACTCTTAAAAATCCCAAGCCCTAACCCCCTACTTTCACTCCAAAATCCTACTAATTAATGATGAACAAGGCCATAGATTCACGAAATTTATACCATTATGGGTTAGAATCACTTACCCCCAACGTTGCTCCTTGAAAATCTTCGAAAAATCTCCTCCCTCCCGAGTTTCTCAAATCCAAAAATGGAAAAATGAAGGCAAAGCACACGAGCTGGGGCTTTTCTGCCCCAGCACAATCGCACTTGTAGCCATATGTCCGCTCCTGCGGAACCGCACCTACGGTCGTATCCTCGCACCTGCGAGAACCACTTAATTCCTCAATTTCACACCTGCGACCCCAGGTTCCGCACCTGCGGGCGTGCACCTGCGTAACACTTCCGCTTCTGCGGAACCGGCCCAACTCTTCCTTTCTGCATCTACGCTCAAGGCCTCGCACCTGCGGGCTCACAGATGCGGCCAATTCTTCGCACCTGCGTTCCCAGCCTTGGCCTTCCATTTCCGCATCTGCGGCTCCCCCAAATGCACCAGCGACCTCGCACCTGTGGCTCTTCCTTCCGCAGGCGCGAAAATAGAAGAAGCAGCAGCTTCAGCTGCATTTTCCAACTTCGACAAATCCACTAACCACCCGGAATCACCCCGAGGAGCTTGAGACCTCAACAAAAAATACCAACAAGTCATATATCAATATACGAACTAAGTCGAGCCCTCGAAACACTCAAAACGACATCAAAACACCAAATCCACCTCAGATTCAAGCCTAAGAACTTCCAAATTTCCAAATTCGGCAACCGATGTCGAAACCAACCAAATCACGTCCGAATGACCTCAAATTTTGCACACATGTCACAAATGATACTATGAACCTACTCCAACTTCCGAAATTCCATTCCGACCCCGATATCAAATTTTTCACTGCCGGCCGAAATTTCCAAATTTCCAACCTTCGCCAATTCAAGCCTAATTCCACTCCGGACCTCCAAATCATATTCCGGATGCGCTCCTAAGTCCAAAATCACCTAATGAAGCTAATGGAACCATCAGAATTCCAATCCGAGGTCAAATGCTAAAAGGTCAAATTTGATCAACTCTCCCAATTTAAAGCTTCAACAATGAAATTCTTTCTTCCAATTCGGTTCCGAAATACCTGCAAACCAAAACCAACGATTCACACAAGACAAAGTACATCATACAAACTCATGCCCTCAAACAACCGAGCGAAGTGCAAATTTTCAAAACGACTAGTCGGGTCGTTACATCCTCCCCCACTTAAGCATACGTTCATCCTCGAACGTGCCTGGAGTTGTTCCAAAAGCCATCAAATCGCTTTGTAACTTTCACATGCACATACCCGGTGGTGATCCCACATCACCCTATCCCATACAGGTGCGATAGCACAACATAACTGAAATTTCTCAATTTAACCTAGCCCACAAGTCTATGAATCAAATTTCTGACATCCAAAATTTCCTATAAGATTAGAAGTTCGCATCTACATACCATATAAGTCTGAACAAGATGTACCAAAAGCTATAACCATAACTCAAATACTCAAATTCAAATACCGCATAGCTTGAATGCTCGAAGCAATGATTTCTAATCACAATATCGACCCAAATCAACCCGGTTCCGGTAATAAACCTCATATCAGACAAAACCTCATTCTAAAACCTTCGTACACTACCGATGATGAAAGAAACATATCGAATTCATAACCATTCATTAGACCAACAAGTCATGGAGCTTCCGTTCCTTCTGCAAGAACTATAGCCAATTTCAAAGCCGACTTCCGATATTATCCTCCCAATTATACCACAATCAAATCCGATAGCATCCATTCTAAGCCCAATGACCTCATCTCATCCAACACGACCACTCTAGTGACAAGACACATCAATACAATCTAAAGCTACAACCTGTGCAATCCGTGCACCAGATAGCAACATTCTAAAAGTACCCAATCGTAACAATGACCCAAATAGGAGAACCGTTCTGCAAGCTCGACGGGTACCACCCCGACACAATGCTAATAACCCATCACACACCGCAGAACCATAACACAGGAATCTTACCCAAAGGATCATATTTCCACATAACTCTGTTGCAATACGCGACCCTATCCAAATACTGGTCCATATGAAACACCTCAAGCCACTCTGCTAAAATCAATAACCATGCGTAATTTGAAATCAAGTACCTAAAGTGCATTACCATAACCACGGAGAAGCAAACGACATCATGCCACACAAAACCCGAAAGAACATGACCAATACGCCATCAACCAAACAATATCCAATACTGTCACGACCCAAACTAACCCCTATCATGATAGCGCCTATCGTGAAACTAGGCAAGCCGACTCATTTCCAAAACAAACCGATATTTTCATTTCAAAGATAATTCCAGTTTTATTTAACATAAAAGAAACCTTCGTAAAAGAGTTCCAATCAAAATAAAAGTGTGAAAGAAATAGCCCGACATCGGGGTGTCACTAGTCATGAGCATCTACTACAATCTGTCTAACAATATCAAGGCTAACTCAGCCTGGAAAATAGCTAAATACAACTAGAGGAAGAAAAGAGGGAGAAAAGTAGGGGCTGCGATCGCCAAATAGCTACCTTGCTATCTCCAAGAAAATCTGCAACCAGAACTATTTATAACCGCTACCGTATCTTGCTACACCTGAATCTGCACACAAGGTGCAGGGAGTAACGTGAGTATGCCAACTCAGTAAGTAACAAAAATAAATAAAGACTTAGCAGTAGTGACGAGCAATAAAGCATATAACATTCATATCGAAAAATCTCAGTAAAATATCACATGCCTCCTTTTTTTTAAAAAAAATCATGGTTTGAATCAAAACATCTTGTTAAACCCAGTTATAGTAAAAATCATTTAAAGTTTTTGTTAACAGTTTTCAGACAAAGGAAAAATGCAAAAGAGAGCAAAAATGGTGAAATCATAAACAGCCCCTCGGGCAAAACATCACTCATAAATAGCCCCTCGGACAAAATTCACAATCATTCGTGCCACTCGGGAATGCCTCACAATCACTCTTGCCACTTGGGCATACCTCACAATCACTCATGCCTCCCAGTCACTCAGCACTCGGCACTCGCACTCAGTAGGTACCTGCGCTCACTAGGGGTGTGTGCAGACCCCGGAGGGACTCCTTCAACCCAAGCGCTATAATCTGCACGGACAACTCACGTGCTACAATAATAAAGTAAACTGCAGGCGGGTAGCCCCGATCCACACGCATCCTCACAAATCAGGCCCTCGGCCCCACTCAGTCATAAACCTCTCAAGCCACTCGGGCATCACGGTAAAATAGGGCATTCGGCCCAAAACATTTATATGCATCAAAATAGAGTCATAAAACTGAGTTATGCGGTAAACAAGTATAAACATGACTGAGTATAGATTTTCAATCGAAAACAATGAGAGGATAGTAAGAAACAGCCCCAAAGGGTCAAAACAGCACTAGCGCAAGGCCTAAACATGGCATTCAGCCCAATTTACAGAAACTCTTTCTAAAACATATAACTATCATATAATTTCAACAAAATATGCAACTTTACAGTTTCTACGGGATGAACCAAATCACCAATCCCCAACGGTGCACACCCACATGCCCGTCATCTATCATGTGTGTCACCTCAAAGTAGTAAAATGATACGAAATCCGGGGTTTCATACCCTCAAAACTAGATTTACAATCGTCACTTACCTCAAGCCGTGAAATTCTTATTCTGCAATGTCCATTCCTCGTGAATTGGTCGCCAAACGCCTCGAATCTGGTCATAAATAATTCGTTTCAGTCAATAAAATTTATTGGAATTAATCCCATAAGAAAATAATAATTTCCATAAAAATCAAAAAAATTAGCTGTAAAAAAGTGCCTGTGGGCCCCACGCCTCATAACTCAACAAAAGTTACAAAATTCGGAAGCCCATTCAACCACGAGTCTAATCATACCAATTTTACCAAAATCCGACCCCAACTCGACCCTCAAATCTTCAATTTAAACCAAGAGGGTTTTCAAATTTTCCCAACTCAATTCACCAATTAAATGATAAAAACAACCATGGATTCGGGTAATTTAACCAATATTGAGTTAAGAACAGTTACCCCATTGTTTCCTCTGAAAATCACCCAAAATGGTCTCAAATCCGAGCTCCAAATCGTCAAAAACTGAAAATGGGACAAAGTCCCATTTTCATAACATAAACTCACTGCCCAGACTTTTCTTTGTCGCGAACGCGGTCAGTGCCTCACGTTCGCAAAGCACAAAATAGCTCCTGTCCAAATTCCTCCTTCGCAAACGCGACATCACCCTTGCGTTCGCGAAGCACAAAATGCCTCTGCCTCAATGCCTTCTACGCGAACGCATCCAACCCATCGCGAACGCGATGCTTCGTTTCCCCCTCACTACACGAACTCGACACCCCCTACGCGAACGCGTAGACTAATTGCCTAGGGTCCTCGGTTGCTTCCTCTCTTCTTCCCGAACGCATAATACCTCTCGCGTTCGCGATGCACACCCAGTCCACCCTTCGCGAATGCGTTCATCTCTTCGCGAACGCGAAGAGCAAATATTGACAGCCTCTTAGTTCCTCTTCGCGAACGCGAGGCTCCACTCGTTAACCATCTGAAACTCACCCGAGCCCCTCGGGACCTCAACCAAATATACCAACAAGTCCTAAAACATCATACGGACTTAGTTGAACCCTCAAATCACCTCAAACAATACTAAAACCATGAATTACACCCCAATTCAAGCCTAATGAACTTTGAAGTTTCTAATTTCTACAAACGACTCCGGAACCTATCAAATCATGTCCGATAGACCTCAAATTTTTCACACAAGTCATAAATGACATAACAGAGGTATTCCAATTTTCAGAATCAAATTCCGACCCTGATATCAAAAGTCAACCCCCGGTCAAACTTCTCAAAAATTAAACTTTCGACCTTTCAAGCCTAATTCCTCTACGGACCTCCAAATAATATTCCGGACACGCTCCTAAGCCCAAAATCACCATACGGAGCTATTGGAATTATCAGAATTCGAATCTGAGGTCATTTACACATAGGTCCATATCTGGTCTACTTTTCTAACTTAATTTTTCAATTACGAGACTAAGTGTCTCATTTCACTCTGAGTTCCTTCCAGACCCGAACCAACTAACCTGATATAACATAGTATAGCTGAATAACACAAAAAGAAGTAAAAATAGGGAAACGGGGCTATAACTCTCGAAACAACCAGCCGGGTCGTTACAAATACTATTCTCGCTCAAATTCTGCTATAAGGCCACAATAGAACCGCACCATATATGCATATAACCAACAAATCACAAATCCTCGTAGCATAGAAGAGTAACTCACAGATCATTCCGGAAAATGAATAAGCTCCACATCAACCGAATGGCACATCCTTCAACAATAGCAGTATGGAGCCAATCAATCCGGCTCGGTGTGGAATACACATCCTAATTGAGCCTACCAATGGGCCCCAAATCAACTATGGTCAGCCACTAATAGATAAATAACCTCCGAAAGTCCACAATGACTGAATCATAACACATTCTATCATCTGGCTAGCTCCGGCCACAACTTCACAATCCACAACCATGAAATAATCTGCTCCTGATAACTCTCAATCTCCAATTCCATAGAACACGTGAATCACCATATTTGATTCCACCTCCACCGTCCGAATGTCTAACACCTCTCTCATACACAATCATCCTACTAGAAACACTTTAAAAATTCTTCCGTGCCACCTGGCAAAAATTTGAATATCAACAGTCGATCAACCGAAAAAATGCAAAGGTGAGCAAAAATGGTGAAATCATAAACAGCCCCTCGGGCAAAACATCACTCATAAACAGCCCTTCGGGCAAACCTCACAATCACTCGTGCCACTCGGGAATGCCTCACAATCACTCTTGCCACTCGGGCATACCTCACAATCACTCATGCATCCCAGTCACTCAGCACTCGGCACTCGCACTCAGCACTCGCACTCAGTAGGTACCTGCTTTCACTGAGGGTGTGTACAGACTCCGGAGGGGCTCCTTCAGCCCAAGCGCTATAATCTGCACGGACAACTCACGTGCTATAATAATAAAGTATGCTGCAGGCGGGCAGCCCCGATCCATACTCATCCTCACAAATCAGGC
Source organism: Nicotiana tabacum (assembly GCF_000715075.1). NCBI lineage: Eukaryota > Viridiplantae > Streptophyta > Magnoliopsida > Solanales > Solanaceae > Nicotiana > Nicotiana tabacum. The sequence continues at coordinate 108,716,791 of NC_134093.1, forward strand.
CCTCGGCCTCACTCAGTCATAAACCTCTCAAACCACTCAGGCATTTCAGTAAAACAGGGCATTCGGCCCAAAACATTTATATGCATCAAAATAGAGTCATAAAACTGAGTCATGCGGTAAACAAGTATAAACATGACTGAGTATAGATTTTCAATCGAAAATAATGAGAGGATAGTAAGAAACAGCCCCTAAGGGTCCAAACAGCATTGGCGCAAGGCCCAAACATGGCATTCAGCCCAATTTATAGAAACTCTTTCTAAAACATAAAAGTATCATATAGTTTCAACAAAATATGCAACTTTACAGTTGCTACGGGATGGACCAAGTCACCAATCCCTAATAGTGCATGCCCATACGCACGTCACCTAGCATGTGCGTCACCTCAAAGTAGTAAAATAATACGAAATCTGGGGTTTCATACCCTCAGGACTAGATTTACAATCGTTACTTACCTCAAGCCGTGAAATTCTTATTCTGCAATGTCCATTCCTCGTGAATTGGTCTCCAAACGCCTCGAATCTGGTCATAAATAATTCGTTTCAGTCAATAAAATTCATTGGAATTAATCCCATAAGAAAATAATAATTTTCCATAAAACTCCGAAAATTAGCTGTAAAAAAGTGCCTGTGGGGCCCACGCCTCGTAACTCGACAAAAGTTACAAAATACGGAAGCTCATTCAACCACGAGTCTAACCATACCAATTTTACTAAAATTCGACCCCAACTCGACCCTCAAATATTCAATTTAAACCAAGAGGGTTTTCAAATTTGTCCAACTCAATTCACCAATTAAATGATAAAAAACAACCATGGATTCGAGTAATTTAACCAATATTGAGTTAAGAACACTTACCCCGTTGTTTCCTCTGAAAATCACCCAAAATCGGCTCAAATCCGAGCTCCAAATCATCAAAAACTGAAAATGGGATAAACTCACTGCCCAGACTTTTTTAAACTCACTGCCCAGACTTTTCTTCTTCGCGAACGCGGTCAGTGCCTCGCATTCGCGAAGCACAAAATAGCTCCCGTCCAAATTCCTCCTTCGCGAACACGACATCACCCTTGCGTTCGCAAAGCACAAAATGCCTCTGCCTCAATGCCTTCTACGCGAACTCGTCCAACCCATCGCGAATGCGATGCTTCATTTCCCCCTCACTACACGAACTCGACACCCCCTACGCGAATGCGTAGACCAATTGCCTGGAGTCCTCGGCTGCTTCCTCTCTTCTTCGCGAACGCGTAACACCTCTCGCGTTCGCGATGCACACCCAGTCCACCCTTCGCGAACACGTTCTTCTCTTCACCAACGCGAAGAGCAAATATTGCCAGCCTCTCAGTTCCTCTTCATGAACGCGAGGCTCCACTCGCGAACGCGATGAAGGAAACCAAATGGTGCATCAGAAAAATTCTAGCAGAGTTCCAAGTCCATAATCCAACCCGTTAACCATCTGAAACTCACCCGAGCCCCTCGGGACCTCAACCAAATATACCAACAAGTCCTAAAACATCATACGGACTTAGTCGAACCCTCAAATCACCTCAAACAATGCTAAAACCATGAATTACACCCCAATTCAAGCCTAATGAACTTTGAAATTTCTAATTTCTACAAACGACTCCGGAACCTATCAAATCACGTCCGATTGACCTCAAATTTTGCATACAGGTCATAAATGACATAACAGAGGTATTCCAATTTTCAGAATTGGATTCCGACCTCGATATCAAAAGTCAACACCCTGGTCAAACTTCTCAAAAATTAAACTTTCGGCATTTCAAGCCTAATTCCTCTACGGACCTCCAAATAATATTCTGGACACGCTCCTAAGCCCAAAATCACCATACGGAGTTATTGGCATTATCAAAATTCAAATTCAAGGTCGTTTACATATAGGTCCATACCCGGTCCACTTTTCTAACTTAATTTTTCAATTATGAGACTAAGTGTCTCTTTTCACTCCGAGTTCCTTCCAGACCCGAACCAACTAACCCGATATAACATAATATAGCTGAATAACACAAAAAGAAGTAGAAATGGGGAAAACGTGTCTATAACTCTCGAAACGACCGGCCGAGTCGTTAGATTCTCCCCCTCTTAAACATTCGTTCGTCCTCGAACGGGTCTAGAAACATACCTGGAGTCTCGAATATGCGTGGATATCTGCTCCGCATATCCCGCTCAGTCTCCCAGGTGGCCTTCCCCACAGGCTAACCTCTCCATTGCACCTTCACTAAAGTTATATCCTTTGACCTCAACCTCCGAACCTGCCGATCCAAAATAGCCACCGGCTCCATATCATAAGTCATATCACCCTCCAACTGAATTGTGCTGAAATCCAAAACATGGGACGGATCTCCAATATACTTCCGGAGCATGGAAACATGAAATACTAGATGCACACTCGACAAGCTGGGTGGCAAGGCAAGCTTATAAGCCACCTCCCCAATCCTCTGAAGCATCTCAAAATGCCCAATGAACCGGGGGCTCAACTTGCCCCTCTTCCCAAACCTCATAACACCCTTCATGGGTGATACCTTCATCAAAACCTTCTCCCCAACCATAAAAGACACATCACGGACCTTCCTATCCGCGTAGCTCTTCTGCCTAGACTGTGCCGTGCGAAGCCGCTCCTGAATCAATTTCACCTTATCTAATGCATCCTGGACCAAGTCTGTACCTAAGAGCCTAGCCTCACCCGGCTCAAACCATCCAACCGGAGATCTACACCTCCTTCCATATAAAATCTCGTACGGAGCCATCTGAATACTTGACTGATAACTGTTGTTATATGCAAACTCCGCAAGTGGCAGAAACTGGTCCCATGAACCCCCAAAGTCAATGACACAAGCACGTAACATGTCCTCCAATATTTGAATAGTGCGCTCGAACTGCCCGTCCATCTGAGGGTGAAAAGTTGTGCTCAACTCAACCTGAGTACCCAACTCTCGCTGCACAGCCCTCCAAAACTGCGATGTGAACTAAGTACCCCTATCTGAAATGATGGAAACTGGGACACCATGCAGGCGAATGATCTCTCGGATGTAAATCTCAGCCAACCGCTTTGAAGAGTAAGTAGTACCAACTGGAATGAAGTGTACGGACTTGGTCAGCCGATCCACAATAACCCAAATAGCATCGAACTTCCTCAAAGTCCATGGGAGCCTAACTACAAAGTCTATGGTGATCCGCTCCCACTTCCACTCTGGGATCTCTAATCTCTGAAGCAAGCCACCCGGTCTCTGATGCTCATACTTAACCTGCTGACAGTTGAGGCACCGAGCCACAAACCCAACTATATCTTTCTTCATCCGCCTCCACCAATAGTGTTGCCTCAAATTCCGGTACATCTTCGCAGCACCCGGATGGATAGAATACCGCGAGCTGTGGGCCTCCTCAAGAATCAACTCTCGAAGCCCATCTATATTAGGCACACATATCCGGACCTGCATTCTCAGCACGCCGTCATCACCAATAGTCACATCCCTAGCATCACCTCTCCGAACCCTGTCCTGAAGAACGAGCAAGTAGGGGTCAACATATTGATGCTCCCTGATACGGTCATAAAGAGAAGACCTAGAGACCACACAAGCCAATACCCGACTAGACTCCGAAATATCCAATCTGACAAGCTGGCCCGCTAAGGCCTGAACATCCAATGCCAAAGATCTCTCTTCTGCTGGAAGATATGCTAAACTCCCCAAACTCTCTGCCCAACGACTCAAAGCATCAGCCACCACATTGGTCTTCCCCGGATGGTACAAAATAGTGATATCATAGTCCTTAAGAAGTTCCAACCATCTCCGCTGACGCAAATTAAGATCCTTCTGCTTTAACAGATACTGCAGACTCCGATGATAAGTATAGATCTCACAATGAACCCCATACAAATAATGGCGCCAAATCTTCAAGGCGTGAACAATGGCTGCTAACTCAAGATCATGGACAGGATAGTTCTTCTCATGGGTCTTCAACTGGCGCGAGGCATAGGCAATCACCCTACCCTCCTGCATCAAAACACAACCAATGCCTATCCTCGAGGCATCATAATACACGGTGTAAGAACTTGAAGCTGATGGCAGAACTAGCACTGGAGTTGTGGTCAAAGCAGTCTTGAGCTTTTGAAAGCTCTCCCCACACTCATCTGACCACCTGAATGGAGCACCCTTTTGGGTCAATTTGGTCAAGGGCGATGCAATAGATGAAAATCCCTCCACAAAGCGATGGTAATAACCCGCCAAACTAAGAAAGCTCTTAATCTCCGTGGCTGAGGATGATCTGGGCCAACTCTGCACCGCCTCTATCTTCTTCGGATCCACCTGAATACCCTCACTGGACACCACGTGCCCCAAGAATGCTACTGAACTAAGCCAAAACTCACATTTGGAGAACTTTGCATAAAGCTTCTCCTCCCTCAATCTCTGCAATAGAACCCTTAAATGCTGAGCGTGCTCCTCCTGGCTACGATAGTACACCAGGATGTCGTCAATGAATACAACGATGAATGAGTCCAAATAGGGCTGGAATACATTATTTATCATATGCATGAACGTTGTTGGGGCATTGGTCAGCCCAAAAGACATCACCAAGAACTCATAATGGCCATATCGGGTCCTGAAAGTTGTCTTAAGAATATCTGAATCCCGAATCTTCAGCTGGTGATAACCGGACCTCAAATCAATCTTGGAGAACACCCTCGCTCCCTGAAGCTGGTCGAATAAATCATCAATACAAGGCAAAGGATACTGTTCTTGGCTGTGACCTTGTTCAACTGCCTGTAATCAATACACATTCTGATGGAACCATCCTTCTTTTTCACAAATAGAACCGGTGCACCCCAAGGTGACACACTAGGCCGAATAAACCCCTTATCAAGGAGTTCCTGAAGCTATTCTTTCAATACCTTCAACTCCGTTGGTGCCATACGATATGGTGGAATGGGCTGAGTGCCCGACACCAAATCAATACCAAAGTCAATATCCTTGTCAGCGACATGCTCGGCAGGTCTGCAGGAAACACATCCGGAAAATCATGAACCATCGGAACAGAATCAATGATAGGAGTCTCTGCACTAACATCCCTCACAAAAGCCAAATAAGATAGGGAACCCTTCTCAACCATGCGCTGAGCCTTCAAATATGAAATCACTCTACATGGTACATAATCTACAGAACCGCTCCACTCAACCCTCGGAATTCCTGGCATAGTCAACGTCACCGTCTTAGCATGATAATCTAGAACAACATGACATGGAGATAACTAATCCATACCCAATATCATGTCAAAGTCGATCATACTGAGCAACAAAAGGTCCACTTGGGTCTCCAGACCCCCAATAGTCACCACATATGACTGATATACGCGGTCTACAATAATAGTATCGCCCACAGGAGTAGATACATGAATAGAAGAAACTAGAGACTCACGGGGCATATCCAAAAAATAGGCGAAATACGAGGAAACATATGAATACGTGGAACTAGGGTCAAATAATACTGAGGCATCTCTATGACAAACTGAGACAATACATGTAATCACAGCATCTGAAGTAATAGCATCTGGTCTGGCAAGGAGGGCATAGAAATGGGCCTGGCCACCCCCTGATCTGCCTCCCCCTCTAGGGCGACCCCTAGCTGATTGACCTCCACCCGGGCTGACTGGGCGAGTGGTGAGGTAACTAGTGTTGTAGTCGGAGGCTGACTCCTCTACTAAGATAGACCTCCATGACGACGAGGACACTACCTCCACATATGCCCAAGCTCCCCATACTCAAAACAACTCCCTAGTATTGGCGGCAAACCACTAGCACTGGGATAACTGGTAGAAGAACCTGGCATGGAAGAGCCTTGAACAGGTGGAGCACGGGACAAACTATGAACTGGAAGGGCACTAAGTGATGAGTGGCCCTGATGAGAACTATGAGAACCATGGCCAGATGATGCACCACGGTGAAATGGCCGGTATGACTGAGCTTGTCTGAAATGACGACCTCTACCGTGCTGGAACTGACCCCAAAAAAGGAGCACTGCTAAATCCACCCTGACCACAAGGCCTCTTGGCCTCCCTCTCAACCCTCTCCTGACTGCGAACCATCTCAATCTATCAAGAAATGTCGACAACCTCATCAAAGGTAGCATCCAAAACTTGCTCCCTGGTCATGAGCAACTATAGCTGATAAGTGAGGCCATCAATAAACCTCATGATCCTCTCTCTGTCCGTGGGAACCAACCAGATAGCATGACGGGCCAACTCGGAGAACCGCATCTCATACTGCATCACAGACATATCACCCTGGCGGAGCCGCTCAAACTGTCTACGTAGCTCCTCTCTGCGGGATCGAGGCACGAACATCTCCAAAAAGACCACGGAGAACTCCTGCCAAGTGAGGGGTGCTGCACCAACAGGCCTACGTCTCTCGTAAGTCTCCCACCATCTGAGTGCAGCCCCAGAAAACTGAAAGGTAGTGAATGAGACCCTACAAGTCTCCAGAATACTAGCAGTACGGAGTATCCTCTGACACCTGTCCAAAACTTCCTGAGCATCCTCTCTCTCTGTGCAACTGAAAGGTGGTGGCTGGAGTCTACCAAACCTCTCCAACCTACGCTGATCATCCTAAGGCATAGCAGGAACCATATAATCCTGAGCAACTGCAACCGGCTAGGCTGGTGGTGCCTCCGGTGCCTGAAGTCCCTGAATAACCTACTCGGGTGTGCGAGCGATGGGAGTCTGAGTGCCTCCCCTAGCCTAAGAAGTGGTTGCAGCCGTCGAAATAGAGACCGCCTGAGCAAGGCCGGTGCATGCTATCAGAATCTGAGTTAGGGCCTCCTGAAGGCCTGGAATCACAATAGGCATAGGTGGTGTCTGAGCTGGTGCATCAACAACTAGAACTTGGTCCTGATCTGGGACAACCGGTGGATCTGCAGGTACTGCCCCAGCTGTTGTACAGGTTGTACCTCTGCCCCTACTACGGCCTCTACCACGGCTTCGGCCTCTCCTGGCCCTGGCTGGTGGTACTGGTGGCTGGCCCTCCTGACCGGTAGCACGAGTCCTCACCATCTGTGAGAGAATGAAACAACAGATGTTTAGTTACTAGAATCAACAGATTCGCACGACAAGAATTCAAGAATGTGGAGTTTCCTAAAGGTTCTGCAGCCTCCCGAAAATAAGTATAGACGTCTCCGTACCGATCCGCAAGACTCTACTAAACCCGCTCATGACTCGTGAGACCTATGTAACCCAGGCTCTGATACTAATCTGTCACGACCCAAACTAACCCCTATCGTGATGGCGCCTATCGTGAAACTAGGCAAGCCGACTCATTTCCAAAATAAACTGATATTTTCATTTCAAAGATAATTCCAATATTATTTAACATAAAAGAAACCTTCGTAAAGGAGTTCCAATCAAAATAAAAGTGCGGAAGGAAAAGCCCGACATCGAGGTGTCACTAGTCATGAGCATCTACTACAATATGTCTAACAATATCAAGGCTAACTCAGCCTGAAAAATAGCTAAATACAACTAGAGGAAGATAAGAGGGAGAAGAGCAGGGGTTGCGATCGCCAAACAGCTACCTTGCTATCTCCAAGAAAATCTGCAACCAGAACAATCAATAACCGCTACTGTGTCCAGCTACACCAGAATCTGCACATAAGGTGCAGGGAGTAACATGAGTACGCCAACTCAGTAAGTAACAACAATAAATAAAGATTGAGCAGTAGTGAGGAGCAATAAAGCATAAAACATTCATATCGGGAAATCTCAGTAAAATATCACATGCCTCCTTTTTGTTTTAAAAACAATCAGGGTTTGAATCAAAATATCTCGTTTAACCCAGTTCTAGTAAAAATCATTTAAAGATATTTTTTTTAACAGTTTTCAGAGAGAGGAAAAATGCAAAGGTGAGCAAAAATGGTGAAATCATAAACAGCCCCTCGGGCAAACCTCACAGTCACTCGTGCCACTCGGTCATGCCTCACAATCACTCTTGCCACTCGGGCATACCTCACAATCACTCATACCTCCCAGTCACTCAGCACTCAGCACTCGCACTCAGTAGGTATCTGCGCTCACTGGGGGTATGTACAGACTCCGGAGGGGCTCCTTCAGCCCAAGCGCTATAATCTGCACTGACAACTCACATGCTATAATAATAAAGTATGCTGCAAGCGGGCAACCCCAATCTACAATCATCCTCACAAATCAGGCCATCGGCCTCACTCAGTCATAAACCTCTCAAGCCACTCGGGCATTTCAATAAAAAAGGGCATTCAGCCCAAAATATTTATATGCATCAAAATAGAGTCATAACACTGAGTTATGAGGTAAACAAGTATAAACATGACTGAGCATAGATTTTCAATCGAAAACAATGAGAGGATAGTAAGAAACAGCCCTTAAGGGTCCAAACAGCACTGGCGCAAGGCCCAAACATGGCATTCAGCCCAATTTACAGAAACTCTTTCTAAAACATATAACTATCATATAGTTTCAACAAAATATGCAACTTTACAGTTGCTACGGGACGGACAAGGTCACCAATCCCCAACGGTGCACGCCCACACGCCCGTCACCTAGCATGTGCGTCACCTCAAAGTAGTAAAATGATACGAAATTCGGGGTTTCATACCCTCAGGACTAGATTTATAATCGTTACTTACCTCAAGCCGTGAAATTCTTATTCTGCAATGTCCATTCCTCGTGAATTGGTCTCCAAATGCCTCGAATATGGTCATAAATAATTTGTTTCAACCAATAAAATTCATTGGAATTAATCCCATACGAAAATAATAATTTTCCATAAAAATCCAAAAATTAGCTGTAAAACATCGCCCGTGGGGCCCACGCCTCGGAACTCGACAAAAGTTACAAAATCCGGAAGCCCATTCAACCACGAGTCTAACCATACCAATTTTATCAAAATCCGACCCCAACTCAACCCTCAAATATTCAATTTAAACCAAGAGGGTTTTCAAATTTTCCCAACTCAATTCACCAATTAAATGATAAAAACAACCATGGATTCAGGTAATTTAACCAATATTGAGTTAAGAACAGTTACCCCGTTGTTTCCTCTGAAAATCACCCAAAATCGCCTCAAATCCGAGCTCCAAAACGTGAAAAAAGGAAAATGGGACAAAACTTAAACTCACTGCCCAGACTTTTCTTCTTCGCGAACGCGGTCAGTGCCTCGCATTCGCGAAGCACAAAATAGCTCCCGTCCAAATTCCTCCTTCGCGAACGCGACATCACCCTCGCGTTCGCGAAGCACAAAATGCTTCTGCCTCAATTCCTTCTACGCGAACGCGTCCAACCCATCGCGAATGCAATGCTTCGTTTCCCCCTCACTACACGAATGTGACACCCCCTACGCGAACGCGTAGACCAATTGCCTGGAGTCCTCGTCTGCTTCCTCTCTTCTTCGCGAACGCGTAACACCTCTCACGTTCGCGATGCACACCCAGTCCACCCTTCGTGAATGCGTTCTTCTCTTCACCAACGCGAAGAGCAAATATTGCCAGCCTCTCAGTTCCCCTTCACGAATGCGAGGCTCCACTCGCGAACTCGATGAAGGAAACCAAATGGTACATCAGAAAACTTCCAGCAGAGTTCCAAGTACATAATCCAACCCGTTAACCCTCTGAAACTCACCCGAGCCCCTCGGGACCTCAACCAAATATACCAACAAGTCCTAAAACATCATACGGACTTAGTCGAACCCTCAAATCACCTCAAACAACGCGAAAATCATGAATTACACCCCAATTCAAGCCTAATGAACTTTGAAATTTCTAATTTCTACAAACGACTCCTGAACCTATTAAATCACGTGTAATTGACCTCAAATTTTGCACACAAGTCATAAATGACATAACAGAGGTATTTTAATTTTCAGAATCGGATTCCGACCCCGATATCAAAAGTCAACACCTCGATCAATCTTCTCAAAAATTAAACTTTCGGCATTTCAAGCCTAATTCCTCTACGGACCTCCAAATAATATTCCGGACATGCTCCTAAGCCCAAAATCACCATACGGAGCTATTAAAATTATCAGAATTCAAATCCGTGGTCGATTACACATAGGTCCATATCCGGTCCACTTTTCTAACTTAATTTTTCAATTACGAGACTAAGTGTCTCATTTCACTCTGAGTTCCTTCCAGACCCGAACCAACTAACCTGATATAACATAATATAGCTGAATAAAACAAAAAGAAGTAGAAATGGGGAAAACGGGGCTATAACTCTCAAAATGACCGGTCGGATCGTTACAAATACTATTCTCGCTCAAATTCCGCTATAAGGCCACAATAGAACCGCACCATATGTGCATATAACCAACGAATCACAACTCCTCGTAGCATAGAAGAGTAACTCACAGATCATTCTAGAACACGAATAAGCTTCACATCAACCGAATGGCACATCTTTCAACAATAGCAGTATGGAGCCAATCAATTTGGCTCGGTGTAGAATACACATCCTAATTGGGCCTACCAATGGGCCCTAAATCAACTATAGTCAGCCACCAATAGATAAATAACCTCCGAAAGTCCACAATGACTAAATCATAACACATTCTATCATCTGGCTAGCTCCGACCACAACTTCACAGTCCACAACCATGAAACAATCTGCTCCTGAGAACTCCCAATCTCCAATTCCATAGAACACATGAATCACCATATTTGATTCCACCTCCACCGTCCAAATGTCTTACACCTCTCTCATAAACAATCATCCCACGATAAATACTTTAAAAATTCTTCCGTGCCACCTAGCAAATATTTGAATATCAACAGTCGATCAACCGGAAGAGTGTCGCAATACCAGCGAAGTACACATAAATCAAAACACACTGCCCCTTCTAAAATGTACACTCTCATCAAGCCATACCAAATGGTAATATCATTTACCTAGTCATCGAAAACCGTCCATGTTGCTAAAGAATTTATGTCCTTCCCTTCAAAACTGAATTGTGACCTTGTACATGTAAATCCTATTCCCGCACAATACCACATCTATTATGTCATCGTGTGACAAGCATAAGAATTCAATTAACAACTCTAAGTCACTAGCAAATTGCATACCTTATTAAATCAGAAACCTCTTTCTTTCTTCTTTCTAGGAGGAAATCATAACACACAACACGTTCCATACATCGGTAGAAAATATCCGGTTCAAACTATGGTAGAAACCATCATGAACATTTTAAAACCCATTTGCACATAACCAAGTTGTCCTATTTCTCCAAGTCCTTTCCAAATTGCCTTCAAATTGCTACTTTTTCCTTGTTAGAACACTACTATCCTCAACTAAAACTTGCCCCACGAACTCTAGCATAGAATCACACTGCCCTAAGGCTTATAAGCTGCTGAATTCCCTTTTTATGTATCCCATAGGTATCACAACCAAAAATGCTTACTCCGAAGAGACTTTATGTGAACCTAAAACTGTTTCCTTCACCTTCTTGATATTGAAATGCATAATTCACAATGATATAAAATGCCACGAGTCTCAACACCGTTCAATGCAACTCCCAGTTTTGTAGCCATATATATAAATCTTGAAAATTCCAAATCGCTACATATAAATCTTGAATCCATTAGAACCATTCTTAAGAGTCATCCACTCTACTCAAATCTCGAATTAACCAACCAAACGGACCGAAACGACCTGTGCCCCATTAGCACACCAACAACCACGGGAAATAAAGAGTAACTCACACTCCTATGCATCTGAGCAAATTCCCGCTCTATGTACCCGACGTTCTTCGTGAATAACCACTGAATTATTTTATGGTCCTCTTATAACTATAGAGTGTAATACAACTTGTGTCCAGAAATTCCTTTACCTGAGTCATCCTCGATCTCGACCTCTGCAAGTCATAACTGATTCACCAGTATATCCCGAACCGAAACTAATACGACACATAACTGTTCAATCAACTCGTCGATAGCAGACTCTCCCACTTAGCCTTAAGCTGCAATTATATAAAATTAGAACCCGCAAGGATTTCTCCTTCTCAGTTGCCAAGATCTCGCATCGTTAACCCGCCAGACTTCTCGAAGTCTTTTGTTAAGCTTCTTATAAACATTCTGAATCGCCAGCCAAAATCACACACGCCGAAATCCGTAAATTCTCCTAAGTTCATGCTCGCCCACCATTTGTATAAGTATGCACTTTCCCTATTGACATCAACTGTACGTTCAACAATACCTTCCAAACTCAAGTCATATTGCACCTGACACGATAATCAGATCTTCACACCTCTCTTCATTTCAAACACACTCCCTTCTGCCCTATTCAATCTTCCTTTGTACAATAACAATCACTCCAATTAGAGTCTACAGGCCAAATCACATACTAAAATGATTCCAAACCATTCTACACTTTCTCAAGGCGCACGAATACCCTATCAGTGAATTCATATGCTAATCAGCCACTCTTACTACGGTTAAATCATCTCCTTTAAGAAACTTCTCAACCTCTACTTCTCCTACTTAACCCTCTAGTACTTCAACCATCGCGAAACGCTTCCCGTCATGTCTTCCCTCATTCCTTGCTGGCCAATTACTGCATCAACTCGAAATGCATCTCTGTCGCACCAGAACCAATAGAATGCTACCGACTCTAAGTCTCTTCGAAGATTATCTTCGAGCCATCAACATCAAAATACCCATTCGCAACCACTATTACTACCCAACCACTTATTTTTCTTGAGTCCAACTCATTGACAGACATGTGAATTTAATTTGCCCCAAAATTTAACAACGTGAAAGATCCTTCAAAATATTCACACTCGAGACCGTACATCACATCAAAACGAAAATCAAGCACCCAATGGCCTTCCTTTACATTTCAAGAAAACACTTTTCATCACATTCACATCGTCTTAACACCTCCCACAGTTACGTCATACTCACCACAAAGCCATTCCACAGCTTATCGAGCCACAAATTCCACTCGTAGAGACATTATCGGACATATGAGTACAAATGTATAGGTTACAATCTACCGAGCCTAAGCTGTGGCCTAACCATGGCCTCAAGTCCTCCAGACCGGCCCACCACCACAAACACAGAATACACATATCAACCTTGTTCATAGAATCACAAGTCGGCGATGCTCAACCGATACCGAGCGCTCATGTGCACATACGAATGCGTGGAAGGAATTTAAGGAGTTATGTTCCAAGATGAATCAATTCCGCACGATAGAATACAAGAAAGTGAAATTTTTCCTAAGGGTTTTGCAGCCTCTCGAAGATAAGTACAGACGTCTCTGTACCGATCTGCAAGACTCTACTAAACCCGCTCATGACTCGTGAGACCTATGTAACCTAGGCTCTGATACCAATCTATCACAACCCAAAAACCTAACCTGTCGTGATGGCGCCTATCGTGGTACTAGGCAAGCCGACTCATTTCAAAACAAACCGGGAGTTCAAATCAAAACAAAAGTGCAGAAAAAAAAAGTCCGACATCGGGGTGTCACTAGTCATGAGCATCTACTATAATCTGTCTAACAATATCAAGACTAACTCAGTCTAGAAAATAGTTAAATACAACTAAAGGAAGATAAGAGGGAGAAGAACAGGGCTGCGATCGCTAGGCAGCTACCTTGCTATCCCCAGGAAAATCTGCAACAAGAATAATCAACAACCGCTACAGTATCCAGCTACACCTGGATCTGCACACAAGGTGTAGGGAGTAACGTGAGTACGCCAACTCAATAAGTAATAACAATAAATAAAGACTGAGCAGTAGTGACGAGCAATAAAGCATATAACGTTCATATCAGAAAATCTCAGTAAAATACCACATGCTTTTAAAATCAGGATTTGAATCAAAACATCTCGTTTAAACCCAGTTCCAGTAAAATCATTTAAAGATATTTACAGTCTTCAAACAGAGGAAAAATGCAAAGGTGAGCAAAAATGATGAAATCATAAACAGCTCCTCGGGAAAACCTCACAGTCACTCGTGCCACTCGGGCATACCTCACAATCACTCTTGCCACTCGGGCATACCTCACAATCACTCTTGCCACTCTTGCATACCTCACAATCACTCTTGCCACTCGGGCATACCTCAAAATCACTCATGTCTCCCAGTCACTCAGCACTCGGCACTCGCACTCAGTAGGTACCTGCGCTCACTGGGGGTATGTACAGACTCCGGAGGGGCTCCTTTACCCCAAGCGCTATATCAAGCCAAATCATGGCATAAAGCACTCAGGCCTTCGGCCTATATCAAACATGTTCCGGCGTGAAGCCCGATACCATAAATATCCTCACAAATTAGGCCATCGGCCTCACTCAGTCATAAACCTCTCAAGCCACTCGGGCATTTCAGTAAAACCAGGGTGCTCAACCCAAAACAACATGTATATGCATCAAAATCAAGTAATAAAACTGAGTTATGCAGTAAACAAGTATAACCATGACTTAGTATAGATTTTCAATCAAAAACAGTGAGAGGATAATAAGAAAATGCCCTTAAGGGTCCAAGCAGCACTGGCACAAGGCCCAAACATGACATTCAACCCAATTTATAGAAACTCTTTCTAAAACGTATAAGTATCATATAGTTTCAACAAAATATGCAGCTTTACAGTTGCTACGAGACGGACCAAGTCACAATCCCCAACGGTGCATGCCCACACGCCCGTCACCTAGCATGTGCGTCACCTCAAAATAGTAGAATAATATAAAATTCGGGGTTTCATACCCTCAGGACTAGTTTTACAATCGTTATTTACCTCAAACCGGTCAAATCTCTACCCCGCAATGCTCTTGCCTCTCGACTTGGCTTCCAAATGCTCCGAATCTATTCACAATAAGTACAACACCATCAATATACACTAATGGAATGAATTTCACAAGAAAAGCTATAAATATTAGACCAAAACCCAAAATTGGCTCAACCCTCCCCCCCTCCCCCCGGGCCCACATCTCAAAATCCGACAAAATTTATAAAATTAGAAAGCCCATTCACTCACGAGTCCGCAAATATGAAATTTATCTAAACCCAACATCATTTGGTCCCTCAAATCCTTAAATTAAACTCTTAAAAATCCCAAGCCCTAACCCCCTACTTTCACTCCAAAATCCTGCTAATTAATGATGAACAAGACCATAGATTAACAAAATTTATACCATTATGGGTTAGAATCACCATGCGGGCTCGCAGATGCGGCCAATTCTTCGCACCTGTGTTCCCAGCCTTGGCTTTCCATTTCCGCATATGCGGCTTCCCCAAACGCACCAGCGACCTCGCACCTGCGGCTCTTCCTTTCGCAGGTGCGAAAATAGCAGAAGCATCACCTTTAGCTGCATTTTCCAACTTCGACAAATTCGCTAACCACCCGGAATCACCCCGAGGCCCTCGGTACCTCAACCAAAAATACCAACAAGTCATATATCAATATACGAACTAAGTCGAGCCTTCGGAATACTCAAAACACCAAATCCACCTCGGATTCAAACCCAAGAACTTCCAAATTTTTAAAATCGGCAACCGATGCCGAAACTAACCAAATCATGTCTGAATGACCTGAAATTTTGCACACACGTCACAAATGACACTACGAACCTACTCCAACTTCCGAAATTCTATTCCAACCCCGATATCAAATTTTTCACTGCCGGCTGAAATCGCCGAATTTCTAACTTTCGCCAATGCAAGCCTAATTCCACTCCGCACCTCCAAGTTACATTCCGGACACGCTCCTAAGTCCAAATTCACCTAACGAAGCTAATGGAATCGTCAGAATTCCAATTCGAGGTCAAATACTAAAAAGTCAAATTTGGTCAACTCTCCCAATTTAAAGCTTCAACAATGAAATTCTTTCTTCCAATTCGGTTCCGAAATACCTCCAAACTAAAATCGACGATTCACACAAGTCAAAGTACATCATACGAAGCTACTCATGCCCTCAAATAATCGAGCGAAGTGCAAATATTCAAAACGACCGGTCGGGTCATTACAGTTCATTACATTCGAAATAATTGTATTTATTTCAGACTCTGTTTGTAGAACCTTTAGTAGCTCGTGCACTTATGACTCCAGATCCAGGATTGTACTTAGATATTTTTGGTTATTTTACCTTTTCGCACACCATTCTAGTTTATTTCAGTTTAAATGAGTTTTAATTACTTGAATTGCTTAAAATGACATACGATTTACTCTAACGTTTGCTTGCCTAGCGGATGAAGTATTAGGCGTCATCACGGTCTCCAAGATGAAATTCCGGATCATGACAAAAAGCTTGGTAGCCTTGGAGAAGCCTAGCCAAACATACTATAAGTCCCATGCCTTTTCCTTTTTGGACCCCTTTTAGGTTATTTATCTTTCTGGACTTGACTACACTTGTAATTGGAACCTGCTTGCGTTAAGAAAATCATGTTTTCTTACACCATTCAGAACCTTAAAAATTTTAATACTTATTTTTCTATTTTTTTGTATTAGTACTTGACGCTAGTCTCAATAGGAAAAAAACTCTTAAAACGAACAAATTGAAGTCCGTTTTTTCCGACAAATTAAAGTGACGTTCTTGCTTTTTTAATCCTTAGAAGAATTTATTTGAGTGGCTAAAAGTTAGTAGTAAAAAAGCTTCCATGAATATAAAATATTAATTGAATTCAAAATCCTAAATATTTGAAAAGTTATTAATATTACAATTTTATCTAACATGTTTAGAAAAATAGTTCAATATTTTAAGGATATTTTGGTCAATTAACATTATATTCATGCTTTTATAATAACTAGTTTTAGTGTACGTGCGTTGCACGTGTTCATTGGGTCATCCAATATAAAACGTATACAAGACGAACATATTATTGAAAAATAGTAGTGACATTAAACTAAATGTAATACTTGTCTAAATGATGCAAATGAATGTTATACATTGAACAATAGCTAAATTTAATATTTTCTGATTGATGAATTTAGTTGAGTCAGCTATATAGTATTTGTAATTATAAATATCTTACTATATAAGATACAAATATGTTATGTGTTGAATTTTACCTAACATCTTTATAAAATTATCTTTATATGTCTAGTTTTAACATGGTATACAATTTATTTTTGCAACTTAAGTATTTTCTGTGCTCATTAAAAGTTCATCACAAAATAGGTTATAAGCTAAGTAGACATTTTCTTGAGTCAAAAAAAGAAGAAGCCTATATTCATATGTCTAGTACTTATGGGCGCAAGTCAGTTTTTCAAGTAGAAGCAATGGTTTAAATCTAAATTCCCTTGTTGACACGTTCAAGAGTTCTAGTGAGGACTCTGAAATTTCAAGAGTTTACAGTGCTAAGGATAATTTTTCAAACTATGGAAAAAATTAAATTTTTATTTATTTTACAGCTTCAAATAAATTATTATCTTTTTTTTTTGGTTAAAGAGGATTGATTTTATTAATAAACTAAAATTTTAAAATAGATACATCATAGGGGTAGCATAGTTACAATTTTATATAGTATTATTGTGTGATGACCCAAAAGGTCATCTTTAAATTTAATAGTTAATCCAGTGCTCTAAGACCTCGAAAAGCACTAACTATCATCCCTCGACTTGCATGCACAGTCCGTATAATTTTTCGTAAATTTTTTATGTGAAAAATGGATTAAAATGTGAAATAGATCTTTAAAACCCAACTGAGTTGTCTTCGTTCAACATTTTGAGCAAACGAACCCAGATCAGTATTTTAACAGTTCCGTTAGGTCCGTATCGTAATTTAGGACTTGGGCGTATACCCGAATTTTAAATTAGAGGTCCCTAGCTCAAGTTATTGCCATTTGACGGAAACTAGAAATTTAAAGGCTAAGGATTTTCAAAGTTTGACCACGGATTTGACTTTTTAATATCAGAGTCGGATTCCGATTTCGGAAGTTGGAGTAGGTCCGTTATGTCATTTATGACTAGTGTAAAAAATTTGAGGTCAGTCAGACTTGATTTGATAGGTTTCGGCGTCGAATGTAGAAGTTGAAATGTCTTAGTTTCATTAAGATGAATTGGGGTATGATTCATGGTTTTAGCGTTGTTTGATGTGATTTGAGGTTTCGACTAAGTCCGTAATATGTTTTGAGACTTGTTGGTATGTTCGGAAGGGGTCCCGGATGGTTCGGGTGAGTTTCAGGGGGGTTTCGGACTATTTCTAGGCCATTTTTAGTTGCTCGTTTTTTGCCACAAAGATATGCATCGCGATCGCGAAGAGAAATTTTATTGTTTGGACACTGTGAATCGCGATCGCGGAAGCCTTTTCGCGAATCCTGCTGTACAGACCCGACTTTGGAAGATTATATCTCTCAATCTATAAGAAATTTGGAGATTATCCAAATATAAAAGTTGTATTCCTTTGCATCTAGTTTTCAAAAAGTTAAACCATTTGTCATTTGGAGTTATGTACCAAAAGTTATGGTGGATATACTATAGGCTATCTGGGAAGAGTTTGAAAATCTCTGTTGCACATGGCTGACTTTGGAAGTCTTATATATCTCGCAATCTATAAAAAAAATTAGGAGATGAACAACAGATTAAATTATAGCCCTTGGTGTCTAGTTTTCTGAAAGTTAAACCATTTTCAATTTGGAGTTTTGTACAAAATGTTATGACTATTATACTAAAGGATGTATGGAAGAGCTGGGCACTTGTTCTTCACGATCGCGAAGCATTGTCCGCGATCGCGAAAGGCAAATTTTGGGCTGAGAAAAGTTGTGCTTCGCAATCGCGAAGTATTTTCCGCGATCGCGAAGAGTAAATACCTGGGCAGTAGCTATATTTTGAGTTTTCAGCCATTTTTAACATATTTGGAGCTATGGAGCTCAGATTGAAGCGATATTTAGGCGATTTTCACCATATGAATTGGGGTAAGTGTTCTATATCCTAAAGTGTTTGTATTTTATGAATCTATGATTAGATTCATCGTTTATTTCGGATTTAGATGGAAGAAATTGGAATTTTTGTAAATCTTTCCAAAAACGAAAATTTAAAATTTAAAGGTCCATTTGACATCGGAATTTGATAATTTTTATATGGTTGAACTCGTATTGGAATGGGTATTCGGATTTCGTAAGTTTTTCCGAAATTCGAGACGTGGAACCCACTGTCGATTTTTAAAATGAATTTCGGATTTTAATCCGAAAAATTAGTTAATTCATATGGAATTAATTCCTACGAATTGTATTGAGTATATTGAATTGTTTATGACTAGATTTGAGGATTTCGGACACTGATTCGCGAGGCAAAGGTTTATTGGATTCTTGAATTTGGTTGCAGAGCAAGGTAAGTGTCGTGGTTAACCTTGACTTAAGAAAATAGAACCCTTAAATTATTTGTTATGTGAAATGCATGTGAACGGCGTATAGGCGAGGTGACGACTGTCTATACGTTGTCAAATTAATTATTTGCATAATTACTTGAAAATCATAAATTATTTTAAATTATAAATTAATTATTATATTAATTATTTCTCTCATGTTCTTTGCTCAATATCATACCTTGAATCTATACTATAATTGCTACATGCTTATTTGATTTATGTGACTTAATTTCCACTTGACGTTTAGCATACTAATTATTAAAATGCCTATTACATCCTTAATTTTTACAATTAATTACTACTTGTCATCACATATTTCTAATAAATCATAATTATTGTATGCTTGTTGTCTTATAATTTTGTATTAATTATTGCATTTACTGGATTAATTTTTTTATAATAATTGGTAAATGAATATATTGGAGGAGCGGATTGCACGCCGCAGCAGAATTGATTGAAATGAATATATTAGAGGAGCGGGTTGCACGTAGCACAGAATTGATTGAAATTAATATATTGGAGCGGGTTGCTCGTCGCAACAGAATTGATTGAAATGAATATATTGGAGGAGCGGATTGCACGCCACAATAGAATTGATTGAAATGAATATATTGGAGGAACGGGTTGCACGCCGCAATAGAATTGAATATGAATATATTGTGGGATCGGGTTTCACACCGCAACGGAAACTGATTGAAATAATAATTGGTTATGACTGCCAAGTTGACTTCAACTGTTAAAAAGAGACACATGTTTTATTTCTATTATTGTTGTTATTATTATTATTGCGTACATGTTAATGTATGTGACTTGTCTTAGCCTCGTCACTACTTCGTCGAGGTTAGGCTCGGCACTTACCATTACATGGGGTCGGTTGTACTGATACTACACTCTGCACTTCTTGTGCAGATTTCGGAGTTGGTCCCAGCGGCCTACTGTAGATTTGCATGGATACAGCTACCAGTGGAGACTTGAGGTATAACTGCACAGCGTTCGCAGTTCTGAAGTCCCCTTCTAAATTATCTCAGATGTTTATTATATTTCAAACAGTTTGAATTTTATTCATATCTTTATTTGTATTATTCTAGAAGCTCGTGCACTTGTGACTCCAGTTCTTGGATGGTATTTAGATATCGTGATTATTATGGATTATTCACTTTATTTCAGACTTTATTTTCGCATTTGTTTTATTGTTATTAATTAAATTAAAAATTTTGTTTAAATGGCTAATTATATTCCAACGTTGGCTTGCCTAGCAAGTGAAATGTTAGGCGTCATCACGGTCCCGAAGGTGGGAATTTCGGGTCGTGAAAGTTGGTATCAGAGCACTAGGTTACTTAGGTCTCATGAGTCACGAGCAAGCTTAGTAGAGTCTGAAGGATTGATACGGAGACGTCTGTACTTATCTTCCAGAGGCTACAGAGTTTAGGAATAATTCCACTTCTTTCATCCCTTATCGTGCGGCATTAATTTAGCTTAAAACATATATCTCATATTCCTTTGTATCCACTCGTGTATGACATTGCGCACTCGGTATCAGTTGTGTGTCGACAGTTCGTGATGCCGCAGATGGACTACAAGGGAGCCAGAGATGCTCAAACATTGCCTCAACGTGAGGTTCCGACTAAAGATGCGAACGTATTGAGAGATCACCTAGTAAAGCATGTGGGGGGTGCAACGGACCTTGGCATTTGGTTGATTTATACAAGCTGTGAAGCTTAATATTGTGGATCATCGGACGTAGTGAACTATGACTTCGCGCTCAGTGGGGGAGTACACTATCAATGGATGGATTTCGGGTTCATGTGTTATATCAGTTTTAGCCTGAAATGTATATATGTGGTACTGAAAGTTTCCCCAAAACATTTACACATGCTTAAGGCCTGGGATTTTGTAGAGGATAAGGTTGGGACTTGGGGTATATCCGCCTCCTTGATAATCTTATATTTCAGTACCAAAGGAGTTAGAGAAACAACTTTAAATTTACAGAAGGTCTACTCAGTGTGGACGTCATGGTTGCGGATTTTGGGGTGCTTCGGAGGAAGTATAGTGGTTGACGAGATTCTGAACTATGTGGTTCGTGCCAAGATTTATCTCTATGGAGCTCTACTTTTGTGATCGTTGTGTATAAATAGGGGTAAGGGTTACCCCAAAGAAGAATCGAAGAGTAAGTGTCACGACTCAAAATTCAACTAGTCGTGATGGCACCTAACTCAACCCGTTAGGTAAGCCAATTACCAACTATCCAATTCTAATGAAATTTATAAGGCAATTTAAGTAAAAGAAAATATCTAAAATCAATATATTTCCCAAGAACTGGTAGTACAAATCATGAGCTTCTAAGAATAGAATTTACAAAGAGGATATGAAGTAAATACATCTTCTGTTTGAAAAGTACATAAACAGAGTTTTTATAATCTAAGGCTACCATGAACAAGAGGCAGCTACAATAGAAACGCAGGTACATCTTCAGATCCAGCTCCCAACGAACACAGCAACATCAGCAGTCAACATCTGCACGCAATGTGCAGAAGTGTAGTATCAGTACAACCGACCCCATGTACTGAGTAAGTAACAAACCTAGCCTTAGTTGAAAGTAGTGACGAGCTTTTACCAAGGTTGGGTCCAAAAACCAAAAGTTCACAACAGTCCACAACCACGTAAAGAAAATAATACAAGAAGTAACTCAGAGATAAAATGATCACCTAAATCATGATTTCAAAAATAATAATTCTTCCTTTCAAGTACATCAGTGAAAACCCAAATCATTTACTGAAGTTGCCAAAAATATGAATAAGTTTGAAAACAATAATTTTCCCAAAATCCTTTCAATAATAAATGAGATTTTTCATTTTCTTTCCAGATAACCTGTGTAAAAACAAATGCATCACTATGCCCGTCTGTCAACATGTGTGAGAAATCATGAATGATGTGATATTGTACAGCATGAGAAAAATACATCTCTGTGCTTGTATGTCATGTGTGCATGTCAATGCGATGCAACTCAGTGATAAAATCATAAGAATACTCTCAGAGTATCATTTCACTCAGTCCTCCCAATCGCTCGACACTGGCACTCAGTAGGTACCTGCACTCACTGGGAGTGTGTACAAACTCCGGAGGGGCTCCTTCAGCCCAAGCGCTATAATCTGCACGGACAACTCACGTGCTATAGTATCAATATTTTTATCCGCACGGACAACTCACGTGCTATAATAAGCCAATCTGGCATGATGCGGCATGCAGCCCGATCCCATAATAATAAAGTATATAAAGACAATATGGCATGTTGCGGCGTGCAGCCCGATCCCATAATTATCCTAACAATCATGCCCCCGGCCTCACTCAGTCATCAATCTCTTCAATCTCTTTCTCATGGGCTCACAATGTCATGAAAATAGACCGAAAATGATAATATGATGTATCATTAAATAACAACAGAGACTGAGATATGATATATAATGACATGAATATGACTGAGTATGAATTTTTAATTTAAAATAAATAATTCACAGCAATATGACCTATGTGGGTCCCAATAATACTAGCACATTGCCTCAACATGATTTTTAATATGATTCTCAGCTCAATTTCTTTAGCACATAAAACTACATAGAAGATGCCGAGATTATTTGACTACAAAATTTCACAAAAATAATTATGTCACTATTTCTATAGTGCACGCCCACACGTCCGTCACCTAGCATGTGTGTCAGCTCCAAACAATTCATGTAATACGTATATTCAGGGTTCATACCCTCAGCTCCAAGATTAGAAGAGTTACTTACCTCGAACAAGCCGAATCCAATGTCGAGCAAGCTAAGCAATGCTCCAGAAATTCCATTATGCGCGTATCAACTTCCAAATGGCTCGAATCTAGTCACAATTAATTTGATTCAGCCCACAAAATTTATAGGAATTAATTCCATATCAAAATACTAATATTTTTCACAAAATTCGAAATTACACCCCAAAAATCACCTGTGGGGACCACGTCTCGGAATCCGATAAAACTCACAAAATTCGACAACCCATCCAATTACAAGTTCAACCATACTAATTTCACTCAATTCTGACTCCAAATCGATGTTCAAAACTCAAGAATTCATATTATGAACTTTAGGCCAACGCCCCCAATTTCCTCTTTAAATTCATCAATCAATTGCTAAAAATGAAGATAGATTCATGATATAAAATCCAAAATGAGTAGAGAACACTTATCCCAATTCATATGGTGAAAATTGCTTCAAGAAATGCATCAATCCGAGCTCCATAGCTCCCAAAATGCAAAAATGGTTGAAACCTCCAAAATAGAGTACTTTATACCTCTGCCCAGGCATACTCTTTCGCGAATGCGGGATAACCATTGCGTTCGCGATGAACAAAACACCAGCCACCTAAAATGCTCTACGTGTTCATGGCACAAGCCTCGCGAACGCGATACACACTAGAGATGAAACTACGCAAACGCGGCAAAAGCTTCGCGAATGCGATGAAGAAAGATCCTCCACTACAACCCCAGCTCAACTCTACGCGAACGCGATCTCCCCTACGCGAACGCGAAGGAGACTAGCCCCAACTCTTCGTGAACGCAGGCCAATATTCGCAAACGCAAAGAAGAAAATGCCACTGCCATCAAAATACACTGTGCGTTCGCGACACTCGCCTCGCGAACGCGATGAAGGACTCAGACACCAGACATCAGAATACACCAGCACTGAAAACATGAAAAAATATAGCCCGAAATAAATCTGAAACACGCCTAAGCCCCTCGGGACCCCGTCCAAACATACCAATAAGTCCCATAACATAACACGGACCTACTCGAGGCCTCAAAACACACACAACAACATCGGAATGACGAATCACATCTCAATTCGAATTCAATGAACTTTGAAATTTCAAATTCTATATCTTGTGCCAAAACACATCAAATTAATTCGGAATGACTTCAAATTTTGCACACAAGTCACATTTCACATTACAGACCTATTCCAAATTCTAAAATCGGATTCTGACCTCGATATCAAAAAGTCACACCACCCCCACCCCCCACGGGTCAAACTTCCCAAAAATTCAACTTTCGACATTTCAAGCTTAATTCCACTACGGACCTACAAATAATTTTCCGGACATACTCTTAAGTCCAAAATCAACATACGGAGCTATTGGAATCATCAAAACTCCATTTTGGGGTCGTTTACACATAAGTCGATACCCGATCACTATTTTAACTTAAGCTCTAAACCTTGAAACTAAATGTTCCAATTCATTCCAAAACCTCACCAGACCCGATCCAATTACCCCGGCAATTCACACAACAACTATAAAGTACAATTTGAGCACTAAATGGGGAAACGAGGTTGTAATACTCAAAACAACCAGCCGGGTCGTTACAGTATGTTAGGAAATGGGCCAGTTCAGCAGTGTTGATTCAGCATAACAAAAGAAGAAATCGGCCTTAGGAGAGATAATTCTCCATCGGTGTTTGTGGAAAGCCTATGGAGAGGGCAGACCAGCCAATGCAACACCGCCCACTTGGCTCAGTTCTCAAAAATGCTTTAGAAAGAGTTTATTTCCCGGACTCTCCATAATACGTGGCGTATAAGGTTTGAACAGTTGCGTAAGATCACCATGACGGTGTCAGAATATGCCATCAGGTTCAATAAGTTAGCCCGTCATATTCATACTTTGCTTCCTACAGACAGAGAGCGAGTCTACAGGCTCAGTAAAGGACTCAATTATGATAGAAAAAATTTGCACGACTTGGGAGCCACAGGCTAATACTTTATTTCCGCTAGTGGTAGAAATTTCCAAGATATTAGAATGTGTTCGGGGTGAGGAAAAAGGAAACTAAGGAGACCAAGACGTCTCTAGGTTCTGGAGGATTTAGTGGATTTTACTTTGCGAGTATAAATCATTATGACGGGGGCTCGGGCAGTCGGGCAGCCCAGTTCGCACATCGGATTACTCGAGGTACTTCATTAAGTTCTTTTAATGCACCACTGACATGAGTTTCCTACAATGGTCATTCCAATTATTTGGCACAAACTCAGTATGAGCAACCAAACTCTCAAAGGGGTTGTCATGAATGCGGTGATACTAGGCATATCATAAGAAAATTGTCCCAGACATAGGAGAGACATATTTCATAAAAGCACTCAGGCTACGTGCCCCATTGCAGTTACTACACCACCCACACGACCAGTTAGGGTTGGAGGACAGGCGGGTAGAAGGCGTCCTAGAGGTGGAGGCCCAACCGTTGATATATATTTTGTTTTATGGTATGGCTAAGGTCGCTACATCAGATGGTGTTGTTACAGGTATGACCGCGATTTAAAATAAAGGAATAATTTCCTTAACTTGATTCGGTTCTGAGTATCAAGTCGAGTCCTCCTATTGTGCTACAATTTACGAGTGAGCTTCGTAATTCTATAAACTACTTATGTGTTTACTCCTGTTGGGAGATTTTATGGAGATAACTACACCTATTATTCTGTGTTGGCCACTAATAAGATCTGCGAGGCTAAAGGTAGATTTTTGTTACTCATTTCGGTAAGTTTTGATGTAATTTGCGGATAATTAATTACAAATTGTGAATTATATGCCCTGCCAGTGTGGGGTTCATTATGTGTTGTGATTTTGTTTAACATAAATTATTTTAAAGGAGAAAATGAAAAGTTTAGATTGGCACGATGTGCATATTACTTGTGATTTAGAACTGAGGACGAGATCCTCCCATTTTAATATAAATTGATATGTATATTCCGGGCTACGAGCTGCGGTGGAAATTATATAAGGACGAGATCCTTGTGATGAAAATTCTTGTGTTTAAGCTCTCCCTTGTGAAATTAAATTTGTACTATAGTACTAATAGGGAGTCATGCATGTTAGGCTTATTTAAAAATTCTTGTATGAAATTCTCTGTGCATTTTTTTGCCAAATTGGTGTTTGTAATTATTGAGTTTTAACCTACGATGTAGGTGCTCGCCCAGGTGGCATTAAATGTTACTCATTTATCCGGGTAAATAATTATGAGGTCTCCATGCCTCGCATCTTGTTATCAATATTGTGAAGGTTTGCAACGAGATTTTTGTTAGCATGAGGTTAATTGGCAATTCTGTAATTGATTATGAACAACTATTAAGACCAGATTGACCCAGAAGGGTGCTCCATTTAGATGGCCAGACGAGTGTGAGTTGAGCTTTCAGAAGCTCAAAACCACTTTGACTACATCGCCAGTATTGGTATTACCCACAGGTTCAGGATCTTATACGTTGTATTATGATGCATCTCGCATTGGGCTTGGTGCAGTATTGATGCAAGATGGAATGGTGGTTGCATATGCGTCACGGCAGTTTAAAGTTCACGAGAAGAATTATCCTGTTCATGACTTAGATTTGGCAACCATTGTTCATGCGCTGAAGATTTGGAGGCATTACCTTTACGGTGTCTCGTGTGAGGTATTTACTGATCATCATAGCTTACAATATATGTTCAAACAAAAGGATTTCAATTGGAGGAAGAAAGGATGGTTGGAGCTGTTGAAGGACTATGATATCATTATTTTGTATCACCCCTGAAAGGCCAATGTGGTGGCTGATGCTTTGAGTAGAAAGGCTGAGAGCACGGGCAATCTTGCATATATTCCGGTTGGTGAGAGGTCGTTAGCGGTAGATGTTCAGAATTTGGCTAATCAGTTCGTGAGGTTAGATGTTTTAGAACCCAGTCAGGTTCTAGCTTGCATAGTCGCTCGGTCTTCTTTATATGAGCGCATCAGAGAGCGGCAGTATGATGATCCTCATTTACTTGTCCTTAAGGATGCGATGCGGCACGGTGATGCCAAACAGGTTGTTGTGGGGGAAGATGGAGTTCTGTGAATGCAGGGTCGTATTTGTGTACCTAATGTGGATGGGCTTCGTGAATTAATTCTAGAAGAGACCCACAGTTCCAGGTATTCTATTCATCCAGGTACCGCCGAAATATATCAAAATTTACGGCAATATTATTGGTAGAGGAGAATGAAGAAGGATATAGTTGCATATGTAGCTCGGTGTCTAAATTGTCAACAAGTCAAGTACGAGCATCATAGACCTGGTGGTTTGCTTCAGAAGTTAGAAATTCTTGAGTGGAAGTGGGAGAGTATCACTATGGATTTTGTTTTTGGGCTCCAACGGACTCAAAGAAACTTTGACGCAGTTTGGGTCATTATGGACAGGTTGACCAAGTCAGCACATTTCATTCCAGTGGCAGTCACCTATTCTTCAGAGCGGTTAGCTAAAATTTACATTCATGAGATTGTCCGCCTTCACGGTGTGCCCGTGTCTATTGTTTCAGATCGAGGTACGCAGTTTACCTCACACTTATGGAGGGCTGTACAGCGTGAGTTAGGCACGCGGGGTAAGTTGAGTACAACATTTCATCCACAGACAGAGGACAGTAAGAGCGCACTATTCAGATATTGGAAGATATGCTTCGCGCTTGTGTTATAGACTTTGGAGGTCCTTGGGATCAGTTCTTGCCACTTGCAGAGTTTGCCTATAATAATAACTACCAGTCGAGCATTCAGATGGATCCAAATGAAGCATTATATGGGAGACAATGTTGTTCGCTAGTTGGATGGTTTGAACCGGGAGAGGCTTGATTGTTGGGTACCGATTTGGTACAGGATGCCTTGGATAAGGTCAAAGTTATTCAGTATCGACTTCGTACAGCTCCATCTAGGCAAAAGGGTTATGTCGATCGTAAGGTTCGTGATATTGCATTCATGATAGGAGAAAGAGTTATTCTCCGGGTTTCACCTATGAAAGGTGTAATGAGGTTTGTAAAGAGGGAAAAGTTGAGCCCTAGGTATATAGGTCCCTTCGAAATTCTTGAAAGGATGGGCGAAGTAGCCTACAGCCTAGGTATATAGGTCCCTTCGAAATTCTAGTTTAGCAGCGGTTCATCCGATGTTCCATGTATCTATGCTCCGAAAATATCATGGTGACCCGTCCCATGTGTTAGATTTCAGCTCAGTCCAATATGACAAGGATTTGACTTACGAAGAGGAACCAGTAGCTATTCTAGCCCGGCAGGTACGACAGTTGAGGTCTAAGAGTTATCCTTCAGTTCGGGTGCAATGGAGGGGTCAGCCGGTAGAAGCAGCTACCTAGGAGTTCGAGTCAGACATGCGGAGTAAATATTCACACCTTTTCACCATCTCAGGTACTTTTCTAATTTCGTTCGAGGAAAAACGTTTATTTTAAAGGTGGAGAATATGATGACCTAAATGGTCATCTTTAAATTTAATAGTTAATTCGGTATTCTAAGACCTCGAAAAGTACTAATTATCATCCCTTGACTTACGTGCACAGCCTGTATAATTTTTCGGAAAGTTTTTATGTGCAAAATTGATTAAAATGTGAAATAGAGCTTTAAAACCCAACTAAGTTGACTTCGGTCAACATTTTGAGAAAACAAAGCCGGATCAGTATTTTGACTGTTCCGGTAGGTCCGTATCATAATTTGGGACTTGGATGTATGCCCGGAATTTAAATTGGAGGTCCCTAACTCAAGTTATTGCCATTTGACGAAAACTAAAAATTTAAAGGCTAAGGATTTTCAAAGTTTGACCACGGATTTGACTTTTTGATATCGGGGTCGGATTCCGATTCCGGAAGTTGGAGTAGGTCCGTTATGTCATTTATGACTAATGTGAAAATTTTGAGGTCAATCAGACTTGATTTGATAGGTTTCGGTGTCGAATGTAGAAGTTAAAATTTTTTAGTTTCATTAAGCTTGAATTGGGGTATGATTCGTAGTTTTAGCATTGTTTGATGTGATTTGAGGTTTCGACTAAATTTGTAATATGTTTTGAGACTTGTTGGTATGTTCGAGCGGGCTCCCGGATGGCTCGGGTGAGTTTCGGGGTGGTTTCGGACCATTTCTAGGCCATTTTTAGTTGCTGGTTTTTGGCCAGAGAGGTATGCATCGCGATCTCGGACAAACGGTTGCGATCGCGAAGAGCAATTTTGTTGTTTGGACACTGTGAATCTCGATCGCGGAAGCCTTTTCGCGATCACGTAGAGGAAAATCCTGCTGCACAAACCCGATTTTGAAAGCTAAATCTCTCAATCTATAATGAATTTGGAGATAATCCAAAAATGAAAGTTGTATCCCTTTGTGTCTAGTTTTCAGAAAAGTTAATCATTTGTCATTTTTAATTATGTACCAAAAGTTATGGTGGATATACTATAGGCTATCTGGGAAGGGTTTGGAAATCTCTGTTGCACATGGCTCGCAATATATAAGGAACTGGGAGATGAACACCAAATTATAGTTATAGTCCTTGGTTTCTAGTTTTCATAAAATTAAACCATTTGTAATTTGGAGGTTTGTACAAAATGTTATGACCATTATACTAGAGGTTGTCTGAAAGAGGTGGGCACTTGTTCTTCGCGATCGCGAAAGGCAAATTTTGGGCTGAGAAAAGTCGTGCTTCGTGATCGCGAAGCATTTTTCGTGATCACGAAGAGTAAATACCTGGGCAGTAGCTATATTTTGAGGTTTCAGCCATTTTTAACATATTTCTAGCTATGGAGCTCGGATTGAAGCGATTGTTTAGGCGATTTTCACCATATGGATTGGGGTAAATGTTCTATATCCTAAAGTATTTATATTTCATGAATCTATGATTATATTCATCGTTTATTTCGGATTTAGATGGAAGAAATTGAAATTTTTGTAAAACTTTCCAAAAATAAAAATTTAAGATTTGAAGGTCCATTTGACATCGGAATTTGATAATTTTTGTATGGTTGAACTCGTATCAGAACGGGTGTTTGAATTTTGTAAGTCTTTACGAGATTCGAGATGTGGGCTCCACTGTCAATTTTTAAAATAAATTTCGGATTTTAATCCGAAAAATTAGTAAATTCATATGTAATTAATTCCTACGAATTGTATTGAGTACATTGAATTGTTTATGAATAGATTTGAGAATTTTGGACACTAATTCGCGAGGCAAAGGTTTATTGGATTCTTGAATTTGGTTGCAGAGTGAGGTAAGTATCGTGGTTAACCTTGACTTGAGGGAATAGAACCCTTAAATTATTTGTTATGTGAAATGCATATGAACGATGTATAGGCGAGGTGACGAGTGTCTATACATCGTCAAATTAATTGTTTGTATAATTACTTAAAAAATTATAAATCATGAATTAATTATTATATTAATTATTTCTCTCGTGTTCTTTGCTCAATATCATACCTTGAATCCATGCTATAATTGATACATGCTTATTTGATTTATGTGACTTAATTTCCACTTGACGTTTAGCATACTAATTATTAAAATTCCTATTACATCCTTAATTTTCACAATTAATTGCTACTTGTCATCACTTATTTCTAATAAATCATAATTATTGTATGCTTGTTGTCTTATAATTTCGTATTAATTATTGCATTTATTGGAGTAATTTATTTTATAAGAATTGGTAAATGAATATATTGGAGGAGCGGGTTGCACGCCGCAACAGAATTGATTGAAATAAATATATTAGAAGAGCGGGTTGCACGCCACAACAGAATTGATTGAAATGAATATATTGGAGGAGCGGGTTGCACGCCGCAACAGAATTGATTGAAATGAATATATTGGAGGAACGGGTTGCACACCGCAACAGAATTGATTGAAATGAATATATTGGAGGAACGGGTTGCACGCCGCAACAGAATTGATTGAAATGAATATATTGGAGGATCGGTTTGCACGCCGCAACAGAATTGGATATGAATATATTGTGGGATCGGGTTGCATGCCGCAACAGAAACTGATAGAAATAATAATTGGTTATGACTGCCGAGTTGGCTTCAACTGTTGAAAAGAGACACCTATTTTATTTCTATTATTGTTGTTATTATTATTATTGCGTACAGGTTAATGTATATGACCTACCTTAGCATCGTCACTACTTCGTCGAGGTTAGGCTCGGCACTTACCAGTACATGGGGTCAATTCTACTGATACTACATTCTGCACTTCTTATGCAGATTTCGGAGTTGGTCCCAGCGGCGTACTGTAGATTTGCCCAGATACAGCTACCAGTGGAGACTTGAGGTATAACTGCACAACGTTCGCAGTTCTGAAGTCCCCTTCTATATTATCTCAGCTGTGTATTATATTTCAAACAACTTGAATTTTATTCATATCTTTATTTGTATTATTCTAGAAGCACGTGTACTTCTGACTCCAATCCTGGGATGGTATTTAGATATCGCGATTATTATGGATTATTCACTTTATTTTAGACTTTATTTCCGTATTTGTTTTCTTATTATTAATTAATTAAAAAAATTTATTAAAATAGCTAATTATATTCTAACGTTGGCTTGCCTAGCAAGTGAAATGTTAGGCGACATCACGGTCCCGAAGGTGGAAATTTCTGTGATGACCCAAAGGGTCATCTTGTGAATTAAGACTCTATTCCGGACCCCTTAGCCTTAAAAAATTTATTTTTACTTACCTCGATTTACGTGCACAGTCCGGGCGCAAATTCGGAAAGCCTTTATGTGAAAATTTATGAAGTAATAATTTTTGGGATTTAAAATTAATTTTTAGTTGACTTTGGTCAATGTTTTTAGTAAACGGACATGGATCCGTGTTCCGACATTCCCGGAAGGTCCGTAGTAAAATATGGGACTTGGGCATATGCCCGGAATCGAATTCCGAGGTCCCTAGCTCGAAAAATAAATTTTTAATGAAAATTGTAAGACTAAAATTTATGGATTTAAAGAAATTGATTAATATTTGATATCATTGGTATCGGGGTCGTATTTTAGTTTCGGAGCCCGGTACAGGTTTAATATAATATATAAAACTTTTTTGTTAAATTTGGTAAGAAACGGAGTTGGTTTGACGTGATTCGGACGCCCAGTTGAGAAAATAGGAATTTTAAAGTGTTCTTGAGAATTTCATTGGATTTGGTGCTAAATTCGTAGTTCTATGTGTTATTTTGACAATTTGATCATGCGAGCAAGTTCGTATGATATTTTTAGACTTGTGTGCACCTTTGGTTTAGTGCCTCGAGGGTTCGGGTGAGTTTCGGATAGGCTACAGAGTGAATTGAATATAGAAATCATAGCTGGTGTGCTTCAGGTCTGCAGACTTCGCAATTGCGAGGTCTGGCTCGCATTTGCGAAGAAGCTTCGCATTTGCGAGTAGTGGGGTTGGAAGGGGACCTTAGCATTTGCAAAGTTCAGGATCGCAATTGCGATCATCACAGGCCGCATTTGCGAACAGTTGTCTGCATTTGCGAAGATGGGCTGGGACTAGGATTCTCGCATTTGAGAGATTTTCATCGCATTTGCGATGGTTCAATGTTCGCAATTGCGAACAAATGGTTCGCATTTGCAAAGGCAGCAGAGATGCGAGGAGTTCGCATTTGCGATACTTTTCTCGCATTTGCGCAGCCCAGGTCGCAAATGTGACATCTGCAGCTGACCAAAATGACTTTTGGACGGGATTTTTGATTCATTTCCCAAATCTTCAAAACCTAAAACACAAGAGGCGATTTTTCAAAGACCATTCCTTCCCCAAATCATAGGTAAGTGATTCTAAACTAGTCTCTTTCAATCTTTTACATCTTATAACAAGATTTCAACCTAGAATCTAAAATTTTTATAGTGAAATTAGGACTTTTGGGTAGAACTTAGGAATTTCGAAATTTGGGGATTTAGACCTCGAATTGAGGTCGGATTCCAAAACTAATTATATATCCGGACTCATCTCGGAATGGGTGTTTGGATTTCGTAAGTTTTTCTGAGATTTGAGACGTGGGTCCCACTGTCGAATATTTTAATGAATTTTGAATTTTATCCGGAAAATTAATAAATTTATATGGAATTAATTGCTATGATTCGTATTGAGTATATTGAATTGTTTGTGAATAGATTTGAAGCTTTCGGAAGCAAATTTAAAAGGAAAAGATATGGTTGAGTAATTGATTGGAATTTGCAAAGCGAGGTAAGTGTCGTGGTTAACCTTGACTTGAGGGAATAGAATCCTTAAATTATTTGTTATGTGAATTGCATGTGAACGACGTATAGGTGAGGTGACGAGTGTCCATACATCGTCAAATTAATTGTTTGCCTGCTTACTTGAAAAATCATAAATTATTTTAAATCATGAATTAATTATTATAATAATTATTTCTCTCCTATTCTTTGTCAAATATTAATTCTTGAATTCCTACATTAATTGTTACATGCTATTTGAATTATGTGCCTTAATTGTTATTTGATATTTAGCATATTAAATATTAAACTGCATATTTTCTCGCTGATTTCCATAATAATTTGCCATTTGCCTTTGTTTGTTTCATAATTAAATCATAATTATCGTATGCTTGTTGTCTTATAATTTTATATTAATTGTTGTATTTATTGGAGAAATTTCTTCTATAAGAATTTGTAAATGAATATGTTGGAGGATCAGGTTGCACACCGCAACAGACTTAATAAAAAGTCCATATTGGAGGATCGGGTTGCACGCCGCAACAGACTTATTAAAAAGTCCATATTGGAGGATCGGGTTGCACGCCGCAGCAGACTTATTAAAAGTCCATATTGGAGGATCGGGTTGCACGCCGCAACAAACTTATTTAAAAGTCGACATACATATATATATATTGGGGGATAGGGTTGCACGCCGCAACAGACTTGATTAAAATGAATATATTGGTGGAGCGGGTTGCACGCCGCAACAGAACCGAATGTGAATATATTGTGAGAGCGGGTTGCACGCTGCAACATAACCGAATGTGAATATATTGTGAGAGCGGGTTGCACGCTGCAACAGAATTGAATGTGAATATATTGTGAGAGCAGGTTACATGCTGCAACAGAATTGATGGAAAAGATAATTGGTTATGACTACTGAGTTGGCTTCAATTATTATAAACGAGTTATCTGATTTATTTCTATTATTGTTGTTGTTATTAATATTGCGTACAGGTAATGTAAGTGACCCGCCTTAGCCTCGTCACTACTTCGTCGAGGTTAGGCTCAGCACTTATCAGTACATGAGGTCGGTTGTACTGATACTACACTCTGCACTTCTTGTG
The DNA here is from genome assembly GCF_000715075.1 of Nicotiana tabacum. Classification (NCBI taxonomy): domain Eukaryota; kingdom Viridiplantae; phylum Streptophyta; class Magnoliopsida; order Solanales; family Solanaceae; genus Nicotiana; species Nicotiana tabacum. The sequence continues at coordinate 108,751,229 of NC_134093.1, forward strand.
CAGATTTTGGAGTTGGTCCCAGCGGCGTACCATAGACTTGCTCGGATTTCAGCTACTCAGGGGAGACTTGAGGCATAACTGCACGGCGTTCGCAGTTCTGAAGTCCCCGTCTACTTTACTTTAGCTGTGTGTTTGTTTTCAGACAGCTTTATTTTATTCAGACCTTTATTTGTATTTATTCTAGAAGTTCGTGCACTTGTGACACCAATTCTGGGATGGTATTTAGACACCGTTGTCTTTATGGATTAATCACTATATTTCAGACCGTACTTCCGCATTTATTTATTTGTTATTAATAAATTTAAAGATTGTTTAAAAATTAGTTAATATCATTCTAACGTTGGCTTGCCTAGCAAGTGAAATGTTAGGCGTCATCACGGTTCGAAGGTGGAAATTTCATGTCGTGACAATTTCGGGTCGTGACATATTGTAGCTGAATTTATTCTTTAAATTAATATCGCCATGTTAGTTGAAACTTCTACATATTGATATTTAAATTTAATCACTCTTAAAAGTTAAAAGAAAAATGAACGTTGTGTTGATGTATCATGATTTGTAGGTAATCGGTTATTGGTAATACTTGGAGAAAAAAATACTATACGTCAGAGGTTAAGAATAAGAATTTTTTCATAGCCACGAATTTAACTCCAAAAGCACTTCTGAAGTTCATATGCTCCGTAAAGGTTGGTCAAATATGGAAATTTTATATAAAATAAAATTTTAGTTGAATTTGTATTCCTAAATCCAAATTATTAGGACATTCTATATAGTTCAAATAAGAAAAAATAAATTAATAAGTAAATCTTAATTAATTTAGAATTTTAAATATTATAAAAATAAGTAAATGACTATTTTGTCTAATATAAAATATATTTTTAAAGAGTAAAAAAACGAACGACATTTCACTAAGGGGCTTCATGCTTAGGGTATATGTGCTGCCTTGATATGAATGGTTTTTTCGCGAAACAAATATATAACATACGGAGATTTCTGAACTTCTCGAGCTCAATTTCTACATGAATTAAGGCTTGAATTGGCAAAGAGAGTTTGTTGTTTTGACTAATAGAAAACGTCCTTATTCACAAAGTAATTTTATACATTACATGGGTTGATTAAGGAAAGGATTTATAAGAGATAGAAGTTTAATTGATTTTAAAATCCTAAATATTAGGACTTTTTATATAATTTACATACCGAAATACTTTAACAATTAAAATCTTAGTTGATTTTGGAGTCCTAAATATTAGACAAAAAAATCAAATGACTATTTTGTCTAGTATGAACTCTAGTTTTAAAGGGTAAAAATGACGACGACATTTCACTAAGGGCCTTCGTGTTTTTAATATAGTACAGATATAGATATCGATATCGATATTGATATCCGTATAAATTATAAATATATATATATAAATATAAATTAATGGACTCTTGATTATTAATAAATAAATGTTAAGTCCCTTTCTTTTTCACCAGAAATTAAGTCCCTTACATTTGTCATATATTGGCCTATTTTAACCCCAATTCCACATCTAGCTTCGCTTTTAGAAAAATCAACATTAGTAGTTCTTTCCGCCAAATTAAAAAGAAATAGTAGTCGTTCTTCATTTTTTTTTTCCTTTTATGACTTGAATCCAAATCTAATAGTTTGTGATGAAATACTATTTCAACGCCAAAATTATTTCTTTTATTTGGTCCTATATATTAGGACTTTGATTCAACAAGGAAATTCTTTAGTTAATTTAATGTCCTAAATATTAGGACTTTTGTATAATAATTTAACTATGAAAAATTTAATATATAAAGTTTTAGTTGATTTCAAACTCCTACATATTAGAAAAAATATAAAATGACAATTTTATCTAATGTGAATTCATACTTTAAAGGACAAAAAAGACGAACGACATTTCGATAGGGGGTTTGTGCTTTTAATATAGTATAGATATAGATAGATATAGATAGATATAAATATAGATAGATAGATAGATAGATAAATTCATCATATATATTTACTTTTTGTGATTTTAGTTAATTTTTACCAATAAATTTATATTTTATGTCGAAAATATTAAATTCAGATGAACCTGATAACATAAAGTTGCATTTGCCACTGCACACCCAGGGGCGGATGCACCTTGATGTAAACACGCCGGAAAAGTTCACAAAATATGCATAAATTATTAATATATATAAAAATATATCTTATTAAATAAGAAGAAATGGCACTTCTTTGCACATACATCTCACTAGCTCTCCTGGTCTAGCTTTCCTATTTTTAAAGAGAGGTCCTAGGTTCAAACTTCGGCAGCTTTATGCCGAGTTAAATGGAGTAGGATTTTTTTGCGTTTTCTGCTTTAAACGGTGACTTATTTATTTGTTTATGTTCAAAACACATAACTAGGTTGTATGTAGGAGTTTTTCAGTCTTATTGGAAAATTTTATATAATAAAAAAATATAAACAAGTTCTAGTGCTTTCATAATTTGTTATTATTTTATTACGTTATTCATTTAAGATGAATTTAAATGCAGGACATATAACTTACCTCAATTTGTTCGGAAATGTGTTTGGAAATTGTTTTACTTTTGTAATTCGGAAAAGGGTGGCCCTGTCCCTGAACTATCATATTTGGTCTAAAATTTCCCATCATCCACCTATTGGGCTAAATATAACCTTCCTGTTAAGATTTGGCTCACAACTACCCTTTTAGTTAATAGCCCATATCAGATTAAAAATTAATATTATGTTTAATGGCGTGGCATTATCCTATTGGTTGATTTAAAACTCACCCCAAATACGTCCGACCCACCCATTCTACCCGACCCATCAGACCATTACCCATTAAACTCTCTAACCCATCGATGATTTATAAACCGAGACTCATTTCTTATTTCCCCCAAACTTAATGCGACGATAGCGATGGTGTAGGGTGAAACACCTGGCTGCTCGCTGCTATATCTTTTCGAAAGATTCAAGTTGAAGATCAATTTTTAAAGTCTCTTCTCTATTCAAGTAAGATTTTACTGCTTTTGTCGAATAAATATGGTTAGGGTTTTTGGGAATTTATCATCTAGTGTTACTTTCAAGTTGTGGCGATTTTTGTATTGTTTCTTTTATGCTTTTAATGTCATTGTTTAGTAATTTTGAGATTGCATGTAGTCCCTCTTTATTTATTTTTGGTCTGTTTTAGGAATTTTGTATAGTTGATAGCGATTTAGGGTTCCGATGGGGTCTTGTTGTCTGCTCAATCAGTTCTTTATTTCTAAGATTTTGTGTTTGTTTTTATATTTATAGTTGTATGTGGTCCATTAAACTTTATTCTTGTCTATACTTTAGGACATTAAATATTGATAAATTGGACCTTATTTTTCTGTTTGAATATGTCTGATGGGTCCATTTCGCCTTTTTTTAAGGCTTGCACGTGGCTTAAACGAAGAATGGTTGAAAACGTAGACTTGGCCTTGAATTATGGGGGCATATGGGTCTTGAAACCTCAAATAGTATACATTAAAAAATTGCATCACTTGTTGCAAGCTTATGATGTGGATTTGATGTCTTATATAGACATTTATTCGGAATACATTGAAAATAGTGGGTTTAAGAAGGTTGAACAACTTCTAGTAATAAGGCCTTCAGGTAGGTACTTTCTGGTTGAAGGGGATTCAGGAATTAGAACACTACAACAACTCTTAACTAATCAGTTAAGTGTACTTCAATTCTTTGCTACTGATGAGGATGAAGAACATGTGTCAGCTCCTAGCATAAGTCACCATAATGAACCTCACAGTGTCACTGTAGATGTTGGGACTGATTGTGAGTCATGTGAGGAAGAGGAAGCATATGAACATGACTCTAGTGATTATGATATTCATCAATTGGATCTCTTTAGTAAGAAAAGGACTAAAGAAGTCAACGACAAACTGAACAAGTATAAAGAGTTGAAAAGGGGTATGAGTTTTGGGGATTTGGCTGAAGCTAAAAGAATTGTGGGGTATTATGCAATTGCTAATGGGAAGGGCCTTAAGGTTAAGAAGAGTGACACTGGTAGAGTTAGATATATATGTGGTGTTGGTTGTCCCTTTGTGTGCTTCATATCTCAGGATAATAGAGATCAAGGATTTAAAATCAAAACTTTGAAAACAAAGCATACTTGTGAGCCAGCATACAAGAATAGAAGAGCTACTCATCAAGCTTTAGCACACTATTTCAAGAATAAAGTCCAAAATAATCCTAAATACAAGGTGAAAGACATGAGGGTGGACCTAGAGGGTCAATTCAAACTTAATGTTAGTTATTCAAATATGAAATGAGTAAAGAGGCTTGTGCTAGAGAAATTGGAGGGTAGCTTCATTGATGATTACAATAGGTTAGAGGCCTATACTCAAAAATTGAGGGACAGTAACCCTGGTTCTGATGTGGTGATAAACATATCTAAAGATGCTTTGGCAGAAGGAAAAAGGAGGTTCCTTAGGATGTATATTTGCTTTCAAGCTTTGAAAATAGGCTGGAAAGCAGGTTTGAGACCTCTTATAGGCCTAGATGGCACATTTTTAAAAGGGAAATGTAAGGGAATTCTACTGGTGGCCATGGCATAAGATTCAGTGAAATATTTTTTTCTCTTACATGGGAAGTAGTGGATAAAGAAACTGGTAGAACCTGAAAGTGGTTTATGGAGTTACTGAGAAATGCTTTGGAGCTTGAAGATGGTAAAAAAGTAACATTTATGTCGGATATGCAAAAGGTAATTGTTTGTCAATTTTTTTTCCAACTATATGTTTAATTTATACTTTATTTTTAACTGATTTTTATTGTTGTAGGGGTTGTTGGAGGTTGTTTCCACTATCCTTCCAAAAGAAATCACAGGTGGTGTGCTAGGCACATTGAAACTAATTGGAGCAAAAATTAGAGAGGTATAGAGATAAAAAAAGTTAATGTGGTAGTGTGCTTGGAGTACCTATGAAGAAGAATTCAAGAATCAACTGAAGACTCTGGGTGATATTCATGAAGATGCAGCTAGGGAACTATTACACTACCCTCCTCAAAACTGGTGTATGGCTTACTTTGACACTACATGAAAGAACCAGACGATTGACGCATATATGTTGGAATTTTTCATTATCAACGCAAGACATTAGAGGCCACCAACTTCAATACATCATTCTGTCAGCTACAAAAATAATAAAAATAGCCCATGACCATATCGCAAGTCTTTTTCATCGCTTCAATTTCTGCTCCAAGTTTGACAATGATACGTTATTCAAATCTGCAGCTTTACTCCCAAACATATCATCCACTGTCTTCCTCAGCTTATTCCTTTCTAGACGAAGGGCATTCAACGAATTTTTTTGCTTATGGATAAACATTAACACATGAGGTGGAAGTTCTTCGTCGCGCCATTCCCAATATCGACAACCATTAGTCTCATAACGATAATATTTGTAGAATCTACGACCACCATTCAAAGGTGTCGTAGCAGTAAATTGGTTGGCAATCAATCCACAATAACATGTACGGTTCTAACTTTGGCCACGGAAGAAGCAGAAGAAGATTCAGATATTTTAAAGCTAAAACAAGATGGAGAAGATCTAAGAACTCTGATTTTCAGATTTGAGAGAGAGGAGAATAAAAAGAACCCTAATTTACAGAGATGGGAGTATCAATCGTATTTTATGAGTAGGGGAGTCTAGGTTTAGAAATCATCGAGGGGTTAGAGAGTTTAATGGGTAATGGTCTGATAGGTCGGGTAGAATGGGTGAGTTGGACATATTTGGGGTGGGTTTTAAATCAACCAATAGGATAATGCCACGTCATTAAAAATAATATTAATTTTTAATCTGATATGAGTTGTTAACTAAAAAGGCAGTTGTGAGCCAAAATCTTAACGGGAAGGTTATATTTAGCCCAATAGGTGGATGGGGCAATTTTAGACCAAATCTGATAGTTCAGGGGCAGGCTGACCCTTTTCCGTTTGTAATTTGTACTAGAAACTAAAAAAGTAATTTCATAAATCCAAATTTTCAAAACTGCCTAAGATAAATATATATTTTGTCTCTCTCAAAAGTAATAGCTGACAAAATATATGTATTATATACAATAAAATATATTTTTTTAATTTTTTTCGGCTAGCGAATGCAATTAATTTTAACCGACTGACCATTTTTATATTTTGCCCGGAGAGATTCCAAAGTGGAGAGCATGAAAGAGACCCAACGCGCACGTTAAAGGGAAGTTTGGCTGTAGGGACCGAATATGTAGCCACTTCGGACAGAGATAAGAAAGATAGGAGAAAAGTTTGAAAAAATCAAAATTTGGGGGACCAAAAGCATCAAATCCAAGCCTACAATATCCATCATAAAGTGGCTGACCCCAAACAGCTGCAGACAAAGATATCTACCCAACTTGTTTGTTTTTTATACCCTTTTAGTCCTTCTATGTTCAAATAATTGTGATTAAAGAATGTTTTAGAGGGAAGTTGAACCAAGCACGAATCGACAAAACCAGATTCAGAATGTTTGATTTTCTTTTCTTAGTTAAACTGACAACAAATATTTTCCCATTTCTTGTACGATAATAGTTTGTTAATTATGATAGATGGCAATTAACATCCAGTTTTGATTGCTCAAAAAAGCTTACAATTATTCTCTCTTTTTTTTAATTATCTTTATCTTTTGTTTCAGGTAAAAGAACTCCAAAATTGACTGTTTCCATTTTATTTTTGGTTCCTCTTGTCCAAGTCATTCCTTTTATGACAAATACACTTTACTTCTCGTCTGATTCACTTTTTTTTCCTTGAGTTGCTGGATTAATGTAGTTTAGAGTAGTTAATTTAATGTTTGTTCACGAGTTAGTTTTGGCTCGTACTTTACTTTAAGCTAGTACTTTCTTACACTTTAATTGACGCCCATAGAAATCTCAACCTTATTAATATTGACAAGCTAGAAAAACAAAGAATTTTGTACTGGCGTTTGGACATAAAAAATGTAAGATTTGAAGTGAAGTTAAAAAAAGTATTTAAAAATTAAAATTATATTTTAACATGTATTTCACTTGAAAAAATATTGTAGTTTTGTGAGTGAAAAAAAAATAATTACTTGAAAAAAGAATTAAAACCCACTTTTTCAAATTTGAAACTTTTCTTCAAAAAATTTTAAAAATAGTTTTTTTCAAAAATTCAATGAAATATATAACCAAATAATATTTTGAAGATGGGTTTTGGAAAAAGAAAAAAATATGTATGGACAAACGGTCCTTAATTGTTTCACTGTCCTATTTAAATCTGGACAAGTTACGTTGTTATGGGTATCTATCCAATTCGCTCTCTCTTTACTGTAAACGCCAATTGTCAATTACGTTGTATTTGTTGAATTCATTTACACGTTGTATTTATGAATGCGATTTATATTTGCAAACGGACACGCCCAAGTATTTTTCTCTCTCGATTCCCATTTGGATCTTTTTCTTTAAGTATAAATTTTCTTTTCAAAATTTTACCTCTCTATTTATAATTCTCCTACACATGGTGTCAAGGGCGAATCTAATGCAAGGTTTACAGGTTATCGTAAACCCGGTAACTTTTGTGTATACCGTGTATTTATACTAAAAAATTCATTAAAAGTATAAAAATATTTAGCTTGGAACCCACTTCGTTGATCCAATTATTATGTATATTAATTTGATATCGTTGCAGGAACCCATAAGCTTAAAATTTCGAATCTACCTCTGCATGGTGTAACACATATTTATTAAAATCCTAAAAGAATTAACGGACATAGAACTATGGGGCTCATGATAAACGACTAAAAATGTATATTTTTCGGCGTACTTTCATCTCATAACTCGTGTGGTTACGGTAGGTTACATGAGTTTTTATAGTGAATTATGCTCATTACGTGCATTCTTATGTGTATGAGCAAGTTGAACGAAAAGTGAGCAAAAGAAGTTAATTCGGGACCAAAAGACAAAAGAAGAATTTTGCTCGTTCATTAAGCTCACGTGCACACAAGAGAGTGAACGAGCTAGCTGAGGAAAAGCTTGGAAAAAAAAACAGCGAACTAAGCTAAAAAGGCATGGAAGTGCACAAGAGATTTGGGAGGCAAAGAAAAAGAGAAGTACTTCGCTCGTTCATTCTCGCGTGCGCACGAGAGACTGAACGACCTAACCTGAAAAGTCTTTTCCAAAGTTGGCTTGTATTATTTCACCCCATGCTAACCTTATCCCATATAAATAGTCTTTAAACTCACTTTTGAAGGGGAGATTCGACATGGGGGATTCTACCTAAGGAGGCATGCAAGAACACGCTAGAAGCAAGGCGGAGAATTCTTCTACGAGTTTTTCACTTTCTTCTTCATATTTTCATTATTGGTTATGAATTCTAGTATTGTAGTTTTACATACTTTTATGAGTAGCTAATTCTGTTATCTAGGGTTTTGATGGAACCTTTTGTAGGATGAATTACGTTTTGATATAATTGAGTTTTTGAATTTTTCTATTTGTTCAACTACGTGCTTAATTTAGTTAATTGAATAGCTCTCAATTAATGGTGCCTATTTATTATGTATTGCTTGAAAAGAGTACATATTTAGGTAATTGTTGAACAACGTCACTCCTAACATATATGAGAGATCAATACGACGGGTTTAAAAGCAGGATTAGAGATAACGAAGTTTTGACGTGATCATAGTGAGCGGTGAAAAAGTGCGAGCTAGCGTAATTCGAAAGAATATGACTAGTATATTATTATAGTTGCTCGAGGGAGAATTACGATAAGTGTGCTCACGATCAATAGAGAATAATTAGGCAAAATTATAAAAGAGTAGCGGGAATGATTCCGATAATTGGAAAATCATAACTCTAGACCTTCTTAATTTAGTCCCCAACCCTTAATATCTTTAGTTATCAATTTACTACTTTAATTTTTTAGTTAATTAGTTGGACATAAGAATCTTTATATTTATAATTTAGAAATTGTTCGAACTTGTCTTTTTAGTGATATTGAACAACTGTAGTTAAGCCTTAGTACTATGTGGGATTCGACCCTGGACTCATAAGGCGGTTATATTTACAGTGGCCGCTTATCCTTTTTAAGACTAGAGTTGGGCGCGATCAGTTCACATATGTATCAGTAAATTACCTTTTATTATAAGTTATAAACAAAGAGTTAAAAAAAATTAATGAAAATTTATATGTAATTATATAGAAGGAAATCCAAAACAGTATGGGGGAAAACAGAAGTATTGAAACATATACCTGTACGTCACATTAACAAAATGTGATTTATAAATCGCATTAGAGGAACGATTTATAAATGGCATTAGGAAAGTGACTTCTAGATTGCAACTTATAACTTGCATATAGCATTTCAATAATGAGACTTATAGATCGTATTCAAATGCCACTTACAAACAGCAATTTTTTTTTATGGGTTTATAAACAACAACAACAACAAATCTAGTGTAATTCTATAAGTAGGGTTTAGGAAGGATAATGTATATGCAAATATTATCCCTACCTTATAAAAGTAAAGAGATTGTTTCTGATAGACTTTTATGAATTTATACGAATCTATATTTATTATCATTATTTTAGTCCCTCGCAACGTTTTCTTTTTTCAATTTACTTCGATTTTGATAAATTCTTGTTTACGTGATAGTTGATAACCTGTAAATGTTGATGAGTTGAAAGAAAGGTTACCCGGAGTCACATCAGCACTCAGTTGAACCGATATTTTCCATACATAGTATACTACTCTATCTATTTCAATTTATGTGATCCTATTTGATATTTAATACATCATAAAAAATTAATTTAATTTTAAACTAGTCATTTTATCCTTAATGAGATTATTTATATCCAAACAAATATTTGTAATTTCTTTTGGACCATAAATTTCAAAAGTGTTTCTTAACTTTATGCACAGTCAAAACAACTTAACATAAATTGGGTTCAATTGCAGGGGCGGAGCTAGAGTGCCGCCAGCCAGTTCGGTCGAACTCAGTAGCTTTAGTTCGAATCATGTATTTGTCTTAAAAGATTTATTGAATATGTATAAATTATTAATTTAGAACTCATTAACTTAAAACGATTAGAATCTCGAACCAATAAACTTGAAATCCTGGCATTTTAAAGGTCAGAATTCATTAGGTTCAAATTGTGAATTTGCCTTTGGTCATAGCAGATGTCTATTCTCGGTTGGTTGATTCTTGATTGTCATTTTGATACTTGATTGCTGTTTTCTTTCTCCTTGTACTCACAGAATCATGGCTTAGAATCAGAAAGAAAGAGAACATGGAAACAATCCTAAAATTATGCTTCTTTCTCCTCTTACCCAAAATAATTAGTTGTACATAAATTATGTATTAATTATACACATATTAAATATATGTATATTATACAATTCGCTGACTACTTTTAATTTAAGCGGTTGAACAGACGACTATTTAGAATAATTCTGCTAATTAGTTAGGAACCTCAATGAAGACCTTTGATCCTTTTTACTTCTCCTCAGGGTGAAGTACATAAATAGCCTTCAAAGTGAATGTTCTTGAATTTTCATCCTCAAATTTAACAAATGTTGCCCTTTGCGTGCCCCCATAGATAATATTTTTAACTTTTAACCTTAAAGTTTTGCCCCTGAAAAGAATAGGAGTAAAAAGTTAAGGACCACCCCAAAAAGGATTACAACAACAACAACAACAACCCAGTAAAATCCCACTAATGGGGTTTGGGGAGGGTAGTGTATGCACAGACCTTACCCCTACCCCGAAGGAGTAGAGAGGCTGTTTCCGAAAGACCCTCGGCTCAAAAAAAATAAAAAGACAAAATGACAAAATGACAAAAAGAAAACAATATTAGTATCACAACAACAATCATAGGATAAATAGGAACACCATGAAATCCAGAAGAAAAATGCAAAGCAAAGGGAGACAATATTAGTAAATATTAGTATCACCACAACAATCATAAGAAAAATAGGAACACCGTGAAATCTAGAAGAAAGATGCAAAGCAAAAGCGATAGCTAGTAAATAGGACATGCACTGAAAAGCGAAATAGTAAGCCACAACATTGCCAATAGCTATCTTAGACAAAAACCCTACATGGCTAGTCCCACAATGGTACGAAGTAAGGCATGACTCAACTACCTCCTAACCTACAACCCTAATACTCGACCTCCACATCTTCCTATCAAGTGTCATGTCCTTGGAAATCTGGAGCCTCGCCATATCCTGTTTGATCACCTCTCCCCAATATTTTTTATGTCGCCCTCTACCTACCCCAAAAAGGATTATATTTTTGTAATTTTTTGGTGATTTCACTGGCCCAATACTTGCAATTTCAGATGGCCCAACATCTTTCTCGAGCCCAACTTCATTTTCTATCATAACACAAACAAACTCGTATACCTTGTCACTAAAAGAGTGGATATTGGGCCTTGCCAAAAGTGGCCTAATAATTGTGGATCGAAACTAAGTTTCACAGATAGTCATTCTCAAGATATTAGTTAGATATTAGCCATTACTTATTTTATCCTGAAATTTTAAACTAAAATTTTTAACTTCAGAACATTTTTATCCTAAAAAATTAAATTAAAAAACTAAAATTTAAGACACACTTTGACTAATTCCTAAATAATAATCATCTATAGTAACTATCTGATCATTTCTATAGATAATAATAGAAGACTTTGGTTTGTGACAAGAGCGCATCACGTTGAATTAAGAGAAAACTACGCCGTATAATCATTCTCAAAAATAATAGTCAATAAAATATTCATATATATATTTAACTAGCAGGAGTAATTATTTCGACCGGCCAAACGCGAAAATTGCCCTTAAAGTAATCCACAAAGTCGAATTATGCGATGAACAAACTTACAAAAACCTTATTTTTACCTCGAGATCTTCCAAATATTTTTTTAAAAAAATTGCTTGGCCATTAAATAACAAAAACAAAAGAAGCTTCTTATTCCAAAATACATAGCAAAAGAACATTACATTACTAGTCTACTACTAATTGATATATTAGTAGTAGCTGGAAAGCAACTGAAGCTCAAGTTAGCTTTCAAAACCTAATTACACATAACTAGTTAGTACTTAATTAATACTTATAATACTCAGCAGTAAACATAAGACTGAAATTCACTATTCCATATTCCTGTGGCGAAACAACTCTTCCCACAAAGAAAGGAAAGGAAACCACAGGAAAATACGCTATTTACATATAACTTCTCATTACTTCTCACTGATGCTTGGATCTGGTCTCCCCACTGTAAAGCCTGCAAATTAAAATTAAATTAAATCACACTTCAGCCAAATTACTCATATCTATTATGATCACAACGCTAGAAATCATGTTTAAAATTATAAATCTTTACATAAGAGCCTCTTCTGTTCCGACATTTTCTAATAAAGGATTTTCAGTCGAACATCTCTATAATAGCCTTGTCTGTTCCGATATTTTTTTATTACAGTGAAGTGTTGTTACGTAGAACAATATTATAACATTATATGAAAATTAGTGCGGACGAAAACTTGACAGTTATAGAGAAGTGACCGTAGTAGCATTACTGTAAAAGGAAAAAGAAATATCTTTTTTTTTTGAATTTTTTCTATTTGTATATGGGGTCGGGGAGAAAATACCAGCGAGAATTGAATCTACACTTACTGTACCAGAGACTCCTATCAATATCACTAGACTATGAATCTGAGTGATAATAATATCTTTTTATGATTGAATTATGTACGTCGAGATTATTAAACAATTTTACGCTAACAATATAATTAAAATTATTTTGACATATTATACTCTATTTTTCTAATTATCTATCAGACTTACCAGTCATAAACAGTGGGAGAATTGGGGTGAGAGGGCTTGTCAAACATTTCAGCACCAATTCTCTTGGTAGCAATATTGCTTCCAGGGTGGAATACACTCCTCCACACATTCTCTTTCTTCGTCGCCGCTGTTGGCGACGGAGTAGTCGGTGTCACCGGAGTTCCCGGCGTCGCGGGACTCCCCGGCATCGACAGTGATCTTTGGTAGTACTTGCTTGATCTTTCTCCTCCTTCCCCACCTAAAACCATTAACCAAATAGAAATAACACCATATAATTAAGAAAATAAACAACTTAAGTATATGGTTTTTCCATGCAAACACATGTGCTTTGTCAATGGACATAATTAAAAAGATAAAAGTGCTTTCTCTAGCATGCTTAAACTTTTAATTAATAAGATGATCACACTTCCACATGGTATCATATCATAACAAATAAAAGTTTTGAAATCGGATCTCAATATCATCCACTAGCAAAACGAAAAAATTTTCACATACTTGGCTCATAAAAATAGAATCAGATCTGCACGTAAAGAGCATGTTAGTAAAGAGCATGTTGATGACATAATTAATTAAATAAAAATACATTTTCGTTAACTTAAACTTTTATATAAGATGGTCGGGCACTCCAACAGATTCAACCATAGATGCAAGTGCAGTATAATATAGTGTTTCATCGCTTGGGTTAATGGCGAAGCCAGGAATTTCATTTTGGGTGCTCAAACTTGAATGAAGTAAAAAAACAAATCTCAAGTGTGTTCAATATATATTATATACCACTAGAATTTAATATTTTATTTATATATACACTGTAATTTTTCGACGAAGGGCGATCAGTTGACCACCCTTAGGGCTATGTAGCTTCGCCCCTGATTTGGGTCCTTTTATATATATGTGCAAAAAAACTAGCATAAATCAAATTAGATACAAGTTTTAGAGCTCTTATCTCAAAAATTCAAACCAACACGTTTAAATTTTAGATCCGTCACTGCTTTCACATGCAGACATCTTTATTAGCAGACATCATGGGCGGATCCAGCTTAGTAGGTGAGCTTTCGAATGAAGCCAGTAGCTTTTGTACATATCTTGTATATGTACTGAAAAATTCATTAAATATCAATAAATATTTGATTGTGAAGTCAATTATCTATTGTATATTTACTTGTGATCGCTCTAGTACCTATAAACTTCAAATCTTGAATTATACGTGACATAAAATTTAAGAAAAAAACAAAAAAGGTACCCGTAGTTTGGACAGTTATGGATTTTCGGAGTTTGCCGAGGCCTTTATCAGGCTGAGGTCCGGCCATAACATCATCCCACAGCTTTTCAATTAACACCATCTTCTTGCCTTTGTTTTTTCTCTCTTTAACTGTGTATTTTTTAGTGTAAAGAAGAAACGGCTGCTTGTCTAGAATAAATAGAGTTTGGCACTGAAATTATCTTCTCGTTTTTAGGATTTCTTCTTTTCTTTTTAAATGGATGTTTCCAAATATATTATTTCTATTTGCAATACGGAAGTTTTGCCTGTCTGGATCTAACTCGTCAACGTAAATGTTTTTTTACTGTGTCATCGATTTCAACTATATATATATAATAATTAAATATTTTTATTAAAAATATTTATTTATACCAATAATCACATTCATTTGCTTTTATAAAAATTAGTAGGAACGGTTGCATCCTCGGGTGCGATAATAGGACGTTTATGCTGACACAAGTAAACTTTGACGAGCTGGCCGCCGAGAGAGCACTGAGACGAAGAACCTAGCTAGGAATTTTCCTGCCCGTGTCTACTTCTTGAAAACCTAAACGGGCAAGGTAAGCGTATCAAGAGAAAATGAGCAAAGCAAGGGGAGAGCTTATGCCCGGCTAATTGAATGGGGTAAGGTAATCGGCTAACCGGGAATTCATCTTCAGAGCTAAGTCCCAAGGAGACAGGTTGAAATGTACGGGCGTAGGTTAGCGTCTCGTCCTACAAATGATAGCCTTTGAAGGCCGCCCACGGGATGCGCTGTACGGTAGTAGTTTATGTTAGCTGGTTATCCGGTGCCTTCTTTACGACTTTCGACCAAGCCATTATTGAAGAAACTCTTGTTTAGTCAGGACGAAACCGTCTAGGTTCTTCCTAGGAAGATTCCTTCTTAAGTAGTCGATTCCATATCCAACATCTATACTTCTCTGATTAAAAAAATAATTGACCATATAAACAGGGGTGGATCTACGTGTAAAAGACGGGGTGGTACGCCACCCGCAAGCTTTGGCCAAAACTATGTAATAATATATATACATGCATGTATATATAGAAGGAATGTATATAAATACTTTGAGTGATACCCTCAATAACAAAAAGGCTCAACATGTCACTGGCAAGGCGCTGACTCAAATGGTGGCGGTTCAAATCTAGCCTAGCTCACTTTTTTAAAAGCTTTTGTTTGGTGCATTTAAGACAATTACAAGAGTATCCTTTGTTTCTTCTCTTTACTTAATTGCTCTTTTTTGTTTATTAATAGGTCCCATTGACTTTTTCTTTGATTTTATTAGTTTATTTTTATTCAAAGAAATCTCCATTGTTACACTTTCCTAACTCCTCTGTGATTTATCAATAGGTAAAGAAAAATTAACGGTTTTCTTCGGGACCACAATTCTGATAATCTATTTGTAGAAATCAAAATAAAAAAATAAAAAAAAATCCTTGAATAAGTTGAAAGTTTATTTTTTTGTCACATTGCTCTAAAGTAGGACAATTGTATATACTATCGAGTGAGTTAATTTTTATGAAAAATATAAATTGAAAAATATTCGTAAACTTACTTAATATTTAGAGTGCTTATTAGTATAAGTTGTTGCCTTAAGTATCTAAATATAAAGTGATAACGAGTTTTTTTTTCTTGTACAAAATGCATAATCCAATTGGATTTTTATATTTTTTTTCAAGTTATCATAATTATTATGTAATCTTTTTGCTCGATCGATTTGTTTATATTAACTCTAAAGACGAATAATCCGAATCGAAACTCAAATAGACCAAACCGATTAAATTTATACCTTATTAGACAATGTAAATTGTAATATGACTACGTTCAAAAATTTTGATACCAGAAACCTCTAAATTCTGGATCCGCCTCTACATGTAAACTTCTACATTATATATTCTTGTTACGTACTATTATGATTTCACATAATCCATTTACGTCAAAGGATTTGTGCAGCTTAAATAAATGTTTAGGTGTGAGCTTCAATGTGTATATTTTAAGATTTACTATCTCGACTCAAAATCGACTGCGTCTAAATTCTGAATCTAACTCAAAGTGGCTTCAATTAAATTATAGGAAAAGAAAAAATAACGAGCTTTTGTTCTTAATCAAATTGTCAATAAAAAGATATTTTTGCGGGTGATAAAGATGACCTGATAATATAAAAATTTCTTACCCGTGTTGATAGAGAGACCGCTTCGGGTTCTAGTAGTGGGGTGGGGCCCAGCCATAACTTCATCCCAACCATCTAGCACCATCTTTCTATTTCTTCTTCAAAATATTCAACTCTCTTAATTACAAGATATGAAAAAATGAAAATGCCCGCTGCCCAGAATTTATAAAGCTTTGGTGCTAATATAGCGCCTAATCTTTAGTTGTTATTCTCTTTCAGTTACATATTTTTCATTTCCTATTTCAAGATTGGTCTATGTGAAGAAAAAGGTTCCTAATTTAGTATAAATAATGTTTTACTTTTTTTAAAAAAATAACTATACTCCTAACAGGAAGGTAAGTAATTTATTTACTATAATTGTCTCAAATACTTTGAAAATATTCTTAAAAATTATGCTTATTTGTCATAATAAAAGTATGATTTACATTTACATTACTTAAAATCAAATTTTATAATTTACTTTAAAAACTAAATTCACTGTCTAAATTTATATGAGTAACTTTAAAGGAAGTGCAGAAATTATTTTATTTTTAAAAAGAAAAGATATAAAAAGGGGGATTGGGAGAGAACAAATTTGGGAGTGGAAAGAGGAAAGCAAAGTGGATAAGGATGAAGACTGAGTAAAGGTGGGACCCAAAAGGATGAGTAAATTGTGGGTTGCTAAACAAGTGTCAGTTGTCAGATTAAATATTTGTCCTATTCTATAGGTTGAAAATTAATAGGGGTCAATTTTGAGCTTATAATAATGACAACACTTGGCTTCATTTATAGGTAGGGGCGGAGCAAGCCATTCGGCTATGAGTTCGGTTGAACCCAGTAGTTTTGGTCGAAACTTTATATTTGTCTTAAAAAATTATTAAATATACATAAATTATTAAATTAGAACCCAATAATTTAAAAGAACTAAAATTTTGAACCCATAATCTTCAAATCCTGACTCCGCCTTATAGGTTTGGTTTGGTATCCTATTCTCTAAAAGAGGTACATCATAGGAATAACATTATTAGCATTTGATTTTATTGATGTTTGGTAATTTGATTTTCTTCAAATTTTGTATAGTATTCGCAAAGACTAAGGGGTCGTTTAGTAAATAAAAATATCTTATGGAGTGAGGTATTTCATGCGATTGATTACTTGTTTAAGATTCTATATAGAATAGTTAATCCCGTCATTTTAGTATAAACTTTATCTCGAAATTAATTAATACATATAACCAAATATGAATAATTACAATTTCAAAAGTTTATTAGGCGATTATTTCTTATTCCTTGTATCAAGGATATTGTTTTACTAGAAGATATTGATTAAACTGTTGGAAACAGCCTCTACTTTTAAGGTAGTGGTAAAGTCTGCATGCACATTATTTTCCTCAGACCTCGTTTGTCGGATTATATTGGGTTTTTTGTTGTTGTTGTTGAGTACACCACCCAAAAAAGAAAGGAAAAAAAAGTATTAAGTTGAAATTGATCCTTATTTCTTTGGGTAAATAACTTAGTATTCAACCAAGTGTCATTCAATCTTTTTGGGGACCAGCAGATAATATTAAACAAATTCTAAAAAATATATACATAAAATACCTAATTTAACGGAGAAACCATAATTTCACGTCCACCCCTGATTAAGCTGCACCAAGAGCTTATTTCTAATTTTATATGAATACATACAAAAACTGTTTTATAAAACCAAGTCTAAGCGAGCTGAGCCACAAGACCCTAACAGAACTTATGATAGTATT
The DNA here is from genome assembly GCF_000715075.1 of Nicotiana tabacum. NCBI lineage: Eukaryota > Viridiplantae > Streptophyta > Magnoliopsida > Solanales > Solanaceae > Nicotiana > Nicotiana tabacum. The sequence goes on from NC_134093.1 coordinate 108,769,219, forward strand.
TACTTCAGTTGAAATCGAACTAACCTCAATCGAAATTTATTACAGTTAAGTCGAGCTGAGCATTATTAGTCTCTCCTTAATATTTGCTTCGGCATGTAGTGCTACGCCTTAATAAAAAAGTTAAACTCATAGTAATAAGCTGATTGGTTAGAAAAATATAAAATTAATAGTTTAATTTGATGATGCAATTGGACTATATAAATTGTTAATTTATACTTATTCTATTAGTGCTCGAATTCGATTGCGGCGAACGTGATATTGAACATAAAATACATACACTGAAAATTAAAAATATAGATATTACAAATTCCAAACAATTGTTACAACGGAGTATAGGTGCATTGATACTCCGGTAAAAACAAAAAAATTGATACTCGGCATCCACAGACTTAAAATTTTGGATCCCCTTACTATCCACATGCCTAAGCCGAAGAATGGGATCAACTAGGAAAAGAATCAAAAGAGATGACCATTTTCTATGACTATGTTGCTCGAATCCTTCAAAGATACCACTTGTATGTATCGGATCCATCAAAAATAATACATTGGATCCGACACGAATACAACAAACATTTTCAAATGTCCGAGCAACATAGCTCTCTGATACCATCATGTATAAAAGGCCTGAGTCCACGATTTATGGTACCAAATTTAGGTGCAGGGAATGACACTAAAAGGATATATAATAGCAAAAAGGAAGGACATATAGCAAAATGATTAGATCTCTGAAGACAAATCAAGAAGTTCGTCCTCTTTCAAAATATAAGATAGCAACTCTTGGAACCATAGCACACTAGAACAACCTTCAAAAGCTCAAAAACTAGACATAATATGCTAATGCTATGCCTCTTAGAACCAACAAAACTGCCGCCATGTCATTCGAGTTGCAAAAAATAACAGAATCGACGAATTAACAACAGAGCTAAAAATATGTAATTAATCCATGCATAAGTAAAAACTCAGATTCAAGAAACTAACATTTCTTAGGGACACAACATTCTGGCGTCAAGAGGATCCACGGTTTGATCCAAGAGGGATGAACCTACACTTGTATATATATGCTAAGGTAGTCAAGGACAATTTATTGCGCAAGGATGTTAAGACATATCACAGTAGTGTTTCTTCACACCCCAATTCGGACACCACCACCAACAACAAAAAACCAGTGAAATCTCACAAGTGGGGTATAGGGAGGGTAGTATGTACGCAGACCTTACCTCTAACTTATGAAGGTAGAGAGGTTGTTTCCGAAAGACCATCGGCTCAAAAACAGTAAAAATGAAGCAATAGAGAAAAATCGGACACCAACCTGCTGTATTAATTCCATAAACATAACGCGAGCAAAGAAAGATTAGCAAACAAATAAAGTATATGATAGTAATAGAATAAAAGGAAAGTCAGAGCTAGCACATAGTATTCACTAACCCATAAAATAGATTACATCATCTAATATCCTAGCTTTAGTGCTAATTGTCAAGCTCAAATACTGATACTCTAGAAATTCAGGAGCATATTCAACAAAAACAGTATGTTGCTAACAATAGAATAACATGCACTAAGGATCCCCAAACCAATCCACAAGAGAATACCAAACCCCAGAAAGCAGAATCAAACACCATAAACTGAAGTATAACACCGTTTCACTATTTCCGGATACCTCACAAACTACATGTTTTAGTACAAAAGTAAATATCTAAAAACTTATACCATAAGGATAAGATGGTCCTACCACATGCTTCAATATTATAGCAACCTACTAAGTCTCACCATCTTTCAAGGTATCGATGTCGTTGAACACATCATCCGCATTCCAGAGAAGCTACAAGATCTTTCAAGGTCTTAGTATCGTATAACTCATCACTCTGCACTTGAAAGAAATTACCAGACTCCAACTAGAGAAGCTATTTTCACCCTGGATATACACATAAAAAAAAAAACTCTTTCGCTCTGATATACACATTAAGATCCTATTTAAGATTTGTGTCCACATAGCCACGTAAGTAGTAACAAGCCATGACGATGCTCTTGTGTAACTCTCTGTGGAATTTCCTACCAACAGCCACATATATCATCCCAAAGGGAACTTACTTCATATATGAACTCTTTCTACATAAACAGCTCCTCTCATTTGCAATTAACGACCCTGGTTTGGCTCAAGGCCGCTTTCTTTTTTTCTTTGAGATACGTTTTGCTCAACTCCTGTTTATAAAAAATGCAACTTGGTTTTTGCATTGCTATATAAAAACATTGAGAAGAGGGAAAGGTGAAGGTGAATAACCAAAATCAGAGAGCTTTTTAGCTTTTCTTTCATAAAAGAAAGAATTACGCTTCATTCAATTACAGCAAAATTGAGGCAGCTCTGGGATCTTGCACAATAAGACCCTCATACTCAAGATCATTACCACCTAAACAAAGTACAAACAGAAAAACAAACAGTTAGCTTCTTCAGGCTATACGCACAATCAAAAAGGGAATTGCACAGTTTACCAAAGTGAAACTCTGGTCATTAGCATACTTCTTCTAAGCATATGGCAAAGTTGTCCATCTTCCATTTCCAATTCTGGAGCTTCATTCATTCTAGCGCTTAAGTTTTGAAATAGCCAGCTAGACAATAGATTCCAGCAGGTAAGTTGGACTAAAGGAGCAGCAGACACTGAAAAGCAGTGGACTGAGAGTACTTACTGTGATACTCTGGAGCATTTCGCCAGCAGCAACGTTTCCTATTACCCCAACTAACTGTTTACGCCCGATGAAGAGAGACACAAGCAGAAGATAGAGACAACAGAAGATAGAGAAGAACTGTGGTGTTCTGATTTGTATCTTTTTTGCCTTTACCTTCTTATTTTGAAAGAATACACATGGTGGTTGCTAATGGTGGCAATTGTGGTGGAGGGGGAGGAGGTGCTAGTGGCGGAAGTGGAGGGGAGGTGGGTAAACCGGGTTGGGGGCGGTGAGGTGGCAAACCATGCAGTGTCCCCAAGTACAATGTCGACACGTGAGATTGGGTATCCACCTTGGACAGCCCCAAGGAGGAGGGGTATGTTTGAGCCAATTGGCCAACATCGGGAGTTTTTAGTACTAAAAGTATAATGGAGAGTAAACTCGATCCTTATCGTGTAGTGGAGGGGCAATTTTGACCCTTTTTACTTTATATATTAGTGTTCTATAAATAGGATCCTTACATACTTTGTTTGCTATACGCTTTTTTTAATAAGGTAATTTAGTTAATGAATAGGACCAAGGAGGTACTACAAAAGTACAAAAGATCCAACAAGACAATATTCAACAATTACAGTATCAAGGCTTCCAAACATTCCAAAAGAAAAGACGGATTTTCCTGCATTTACCCTTATACCACAAGTATAAGTTCTGTATACATCTATACTTCACATAAGACATATGTCTGGTTTTTCCCCTCAAAATATCTGTTGTTCCTTTCCAGCCAACTAGTCCACATGATGCAAAGTGAGATGGTCCTCCAAGTTGATTTCAAACTTCTTTTAGTCTTTTTATTCTGCTTCTGCAGCAAGTTAACAAGCCTTTCACATCTCGAGGCATCACCCAATTCACTCAAAAATACTCAAGAACCAAATTTTCCAAGACAAGTTAGAATGCCAAAAAATAAAGAAGTTAGATTGCATGGATTCTTCACATAAAAAAACATCTATTTCCGAGAGAGAAACCTCTTTTTTGCAACAGATCTTGAGTCAAACAAACTTCCATTGCAGTTGTCCAACCAAAGCAAGCTGTTTTAGGGGGGCTTTTGTTTCCCTAAGCATCTTCCATGGCCAATCATTCACCCATCTATCTGCTTCTTTCTGCCGCAAATTGTAACACCTTTTGATTGTGAAGACAGCATTGCCTGCTGAGCGACCACACCTGTGAGCCACTCCTGCCTTCATCAGTGGATATTGGTTTTAGTAGAGCTAAGAGTTCACTGGTACTATCAATTTTCCAGTCGTTAAGGTTTCTTCTGAAGTGTAATTGCCGCTGAATTTGTATAATACTCTGCAATCAATGTATCTTTTATTTAGGGTTATACTGTAAAACTCAAGGAGCATTTCTTTCAAAATCCCAAAGTCCTGCCACTTATAGACCAAAATTTAATAAACCTCCCATTCCCCACTTTCAATTTTATATGTTTTTGAAATTCTTCCAAGTACATACTGATGAACTTCCAAACAGCAACACTGTGGGTTTCTGCACAAACTTCCCATTTCTTGCACACTTGACTTGATGGATAATATTTGAAAATTTTGATCTCTCCCCATTTCTCTCTTGTTCTTTTTCTCTCAATTTCTCTCCGCCTCTATCTCTTTCTTTGTCTATTTCCCCACCTCTTCCTCGCTCTCCTTTCTCCTTTTTGTCTCTCTTTCTACCCTTTCTATTTTTCCCCTCGACGTTTCTCCTTATTCCCTTTTGGCACTGCATCACAGATAATTCCCAAATTCAACAAGTCAATGCCTAAGCATATGGCTATGTCCAACAGATCCTTCACTCGACCATGTAAGAACACCTAGCCAATTGCTAAAGGATCCGTCAACCTGCATCTACATACTTGCGCATACAAATACCTAAAGCCAAAATGTCAAAACACTTCTGACTCAATATCAACCATGGATGTTACCATAGCTCAGCAGAGGCGCCTTTAAGCCTTGAAGATTGAGCACTATTTGGGCTCCAACAAGGCAACAAATTGCAGTGGCTCTTTTTTCGCTTGTAGCCTTTGGTAATACTAACATAAAAAAAAAAGTAAATTTTTTTTTAAGTTAAGTTTACTGAAAAAGGTACCAAGATGGTACGAGTTACAACCGTCCAACATCTGCCACTATCATAGCAACTACAAATCTCCCAACTCCTCCAAAAAGTCCAAGTACTGCTCCATATTTACAATAATACTTCTATTACACCAAAAATACAAGTTGAAGAGACAGCTATTCTAAATTATGAAAACATGTTGTCTTCTCCCTTCAAATTATGCCCTATATGCAATGATATTACCGATTTATATGTACAACCAAATTCAAATAACCATTTCACTGTCCCAATTCACCATCAGAGAGCCACTTAGAGCTTCTCATAACATCCTATATGTGAAAATTGATTAGCACCACAGGCAAAACGTAAGTGTGTTTAACATATTTAAGTCAATTTTATTAGGTTGTACCATCTCAAAGTAAAAGCCATAAGCCAATGGAATAGATCATGATACCCTTGTGTAACAGAAGGATGAAGAAAGAAGTTATTGAAGCCTATGTGATCAGAGAATAAGATAAGAGGAGAGGATATTAATTTGATCAATATATAACACCACCTAATTAGAGGTGCCTAACACATACATTATCATATTTGTCCAACGTGGGACAATATCTAGCTCAATACCTTAACAATTTTTACATTCTAAACTAATACAAAATCCTCTAACAACCTGAACCAGCAAGACCCTATTTAGAAACTGCCATTGCTATAAGCCCAATGAGCACTTATTACGATAGCGGACTTCGCTTAAGGACACAAGTGCACATATTTGCAAATTCTGCTGAAACTATAACTCAGTAAACACAAGGGAAAAATTCTTCAGCCCATAAAGGTAGCAGAAAGGTTCCTACCTAAAAAGACAAAATCCATACAAAAAATTAATGTTTTCCAAGTCCTCATTCTAAAACCCCTAGAAGTAGCAAATTAGGCTCACAAAAATGTGTTTCACCAATTCGCTATTGTTGGCAATATGCTGAGCAGAACTCATTTAATAATTTCAAGATTTTCCATATATATCCCCGTACCCCTTATTCTGAGCAAAGCTCATTTGATATTTTCAAGATTTTCCATATTTATCCACGTACGCCTGCAAAAGCAAATTACTTGTCAAATTTAGGGACGAATAGACTTCACAGACTGTACATCATCAGTAATATTTTCGAAGCATGACTCACCTCAATGAGCTTAGCAAGTTTTGGCTGAGATACAGAAAGATACTGGCTGATTGATTCAGCCGTACCAGGAACCTGATGGGGATGCAAAGAGTTGACAACTTTATCAACTGTCTTCTTGACTATTATCTTGTAAGCATCCTTACTCATGAGACCCTCACTCCAAGTTGGCTTTAGTAGTTCTTTAACAAATTCCACAAGAGCAGCATGAAAATGCTTCAAAACTCTCGACTCTTTGTTGACAGATCTATCTGTTTTCCAGTCAATATCAATTTCATTTCCATGTTCGAGCCTCTCAAATTCTGATTTTGTCTTTTTCCGGAGCCTGGTGCGTTGTAGTTCAGTAGATAAATTTAGTTTATCTGCTTTTGAAGAGGAATTTATGTGTTCCTGATGAGCAACTGCCGTATCTGCTGTATCTGCTTCATTATTAGACAATTCTTTCTCAGACAAGTTGTCAGGCAATATATCCCTATGGTAGACATGACCAGAAATTGGATGTTTATTGGAGCTCTGTTCTGGACCCAAGGTTCCTGGTGAAACTGGATCATCATTTTCCTGCGTACATTTGGTGAATACAGGCCCTCCTTTTCCAGAGGAAGAGAACTTTGAGGGCCCATCTCCTACATTACTTTGCTCAATACTATCACGAAGAGGATCATATAGACTTTCAGGACATCCAATGATTTGACTAAGAAAGAATGATGGTCGAAAAGGAACAGATGGCTCCCAATTGTCAGAAGAAACCTTAGTTTTATAATCAGATGATCGCCGTGCGTCCCGTGATAAATCAACCCGCGAAAGTTCAGCTTCAGAACTAGGAAATGCCGAAGACTTCTGCTGCAAAGAGGTGGATTTAGAAGAAGAATATTCTTGGCTACTATCCAAAAGCTTCTGATCATCAAGGGCATCTATGTTCCGCGAAGACGAACAACGATGAGACAACCTATCTACAGAGTCATTCAAGACTTGCAAACCATGATTGTCGTGCACAGACCGGCTCCTCTTATATTTCACATTATCCAAACCTGAGGTGTAAGAGGAAACTACAGTATTTTGGTGACTATCAGATAACAGGACTGAGCTACGCTTTCCACCATGGAGGCTATTTTTATGTACAGAACCATCTTTGAGTAATGGAGAAGAAGAGGTGCTATAACCAGCCAAGTATGGTTTACATCCAAGAGACTCTCTTCCAACCTCTGGGATGGACGAAGGACCATCCATACGCATATGCAATTCCTCGTCACTTCTCAATTTTATATTTTCTCCAGATTGAACTGCTGATGGTACTGAATCAGAAGAACCATCCAGCACTGATCTCTTGCCATTCTCTTCCAAACCTATAGGGAGTAACGCACCTCATCCTGATTAGTTATCCAAGGCGCTACCATATCGAATTAAAGCATGGTGACACATCATTATAAACGACTAAGGTTCAGAATTACCTTTGCCATTTGCAAGTTTGCCTTTTATCATAGCCTCGTCTAGAATGACATCCTTATCATGGCTCGTTACATGGTCCTTTATGTGAAGAAATCTACAAGAGTTCCCTTTGATGCACCAACCCCTGGAAAAAAACTCACATCTCATTGCTAATCTTTTGCTTCCACCCCTAGAATCAGCAGCAGGGGACGAACTTCTTTCCCTTGTCTTGAGAACGTCCAACCTGGAAAGACTAGATACCATCAAACTTGGTTCTACTTAAACTATACGCAAAAGAACTTCCAGTAAGAGACATCGAAAAGCAGCATAAGACCCAACTTCCAACTACAAAAAAAAGAATGAACAAGGCATCAGCAGTATAACTAAAACCTTGGTGATGTTTGCTTTAAATCGTCCACAGCTTCTTGATCACCTCCTTCAGTAAATTGAACACCAATAGCCACCTTGCCAGAAACATCAGTCAATATTTCGGCATCCACTGCTTGACCAAAAGGCTGGATTTTCTCTCTATTTGTTTCACCATGCTCAAATCCAGAAGCTTGGACATCAGACTCTATGTGGGTTCTTTCTCCTGCAAAAGCTCCAAAGGAATCTTTGTGAGTCCACAGAATACCATATACAAGTATCTTTCCTTCAACATTAACCAGTATTCCCATATGATATACTAAGAGTTCTCACCGCCCTTCCTCTCTCTTGTTTCATCTGATTCAGCATTTCTGCAACTGTCATTACCACCTTCAATCAAAGGGGTATGTGGTGGTAAATTTGCTACAGGTTCTTGTTGTGTAGAAAAGCCTGATCTTAAGTGCAGTTCAAGCCCCGAAGGCTCCAGAACTTGGCTACCATCTACAAGAAAGAAATATAACAGTAACAACTCTTGCCAATGTAAATGTCTCCACCATAAAACACAAGCAAGCTCTTTGTGGCAGAACCTTTATGATGATTTACCTAGAAAGTCGGTCTAAACAGAAAAGGAGGTTGTGTAATCTATTGTATAATCCTAACAGACCGACTAAACACCCAGGAAACTTAGTGCATCCCAAAACAAGACATCAGCACACAACACAATAGAAGGCACTTCAAGAAGATTCTACACTCCTTTTCCTGGACTTGGATCAACCCTTCATCTTGAAATTAAGACTGTTTAATACATATGTAAACTTGAATGGACAATCTACTAGAGACTCTGCAGACGAGTGATATCAATACCATGTTAAAAACAATTGAAATTGACCTTTAATATAAAAAGACACCACATATATATACATGTATTTGGATTGTATGGTATAAACACCAATACAAATATCACACACGACGACACGTCAGACACCATCATGTACCTTTTTTTACTTTTGATGAAGATCCCGTTTTTTCCTCAGACTTGTATCCTCAAATTACACACCGGCCATCCTGGATTCATACAAAATATTCAAATTTTTCCTATATTAGATTGTTTGGTAGCCCTCAAATAATTATGAAATTATACCATCTGATAGTTTTTTTTGATAACCGAGAAATCCACGAGGGGCACTAGCGCACGTTTTGAAACTTAGAGAGCAATGGGCTCATCTCTCTACCCTTCTCCACTTAAATACCAGGTTTTTCTCCGTGGCAAGGTTTTATACCATCTGATAACATTGCTAGGATGAAATATGTTTTTCATTATTTGTCATTTTATAAATATCAATTTCGAGCTATACATTAAATTAAACAAAAACATAAATTATATAGTACTAATGGTGTCGTGTTCCCTGATTTTTTAGACTGTGTTTTTCTCTCAAATTTTGAGTCATGCAGGATCATGTCTATGTCCATGCTTTACGGTCCTTTCTTATATTGTAAATTTTTTTATAAACTAATTATTTTAGTGATATCATGTGAAAAATCAAGGTATACAAGTAGTAAGACTTAAGGACCTACATTAATTTTAAAAAAACAAAGGTTCTCAACGAGTGATATTCATTCATCTGCACTGATGGTGACGGTGACCTCATGTGTACAACGATTACCGAAAACTAAAACAAGCACTTGACGGAGCAAATTCATTTTCCACCCTTGTTAGTGCTCTCTTATCTTCAATCTCCAAAGTACTCACATGGGTCAAAGGAGATGCATACCTAATTTAGCATCTTCTTCTCTTTCTACTGAAAGTTTAGTTGTGCATTACGACCTTAACAATAGTAGGCATTAATTACGGTATACCAAAGAGGTTCAATATAGTCCACCAGTACCAAATAGACAATGCTTTAATTCTCGTCAATCGTTTGCGTATAAAGCACTAGTAACATAAGTTAACCATTTGTCCCTAAACTTTTCAGTGGATTAGAATACCCACCTTACTACCAATCACAAGAACAAACATACCTCCCTTATCGCGGTAGAATCCAAACTGACAGCAACGGCACAATGTATCCTCTCCTTTAGGTAACTTGTGGTACTAGGAATTTACCTAGAACAATCCCATTCCCCTTCCATCCCATTTCCAATTGCCTTATTCCAACAGTGCTATGAATTGTTAATAAAAAACTTTCATCAAATTTTGGAATTTATCTCTCCCAATCTTGTAGATCTTTTTTTGAACTTCAGCTCTTAATGAGTCTGGCACCATGTGTCCTCTAAACTTGACGACCCGTCATATCCTTTTGCCAAAAAAATTTCAATAGTCGCAAAGGTAATTCTCAAAACATCATCACACAACATATCCTCCCAAAATGAAATCATATTTTCATTCCCAACTTTGAAAGTGATGGCGTCGGTAAACTTAATATCCCTTCATGATATATCCCTATAGTCCATATTGGCACATTCATAGGGTAATAAAAATTTTCTAGTCTACCTCTATTCCAATGTGTCGTTTTCTATCACTACTCTCCATGAAGACTACATCCAATGGTCAACCAAAGTCATTTTTTCTCGGATCTTTCAGTTGAGTCCACCATACCTTTTTGGAGATGTAATACCACCTCCTAATTCATTCCATGTAACTTTCTATGTCCATCTTTTGTATCTCCGAAAAGTTCCTTTTGTGGTCTCTTCAACTTTTTGATACAACTAGTGCGCGTGCATAAGACATGAAATATGTAAGTGCTTGATAGAGTGCTCTAGACCAATACTTCATTGCCTCATTTTCATAAGTAACTATGTTGTCACCTTACTAGCTTCTTGACAACTTTTCCAATCACCGGTTTTTAGACGAAGAATTCCACTTGTGATGCTCCGAACATTAATCCAAGGTAAGTCATCAAAAGCGTCAAGTCTCTGCAATTAAACATTTATGCTAATTGAATCTGTTCACCTCCACCATCAAGATGACCTTGCACTTTAAGTTGATTATGAGAAGCTTTTCCACATATCTCAATATGGATCCATGGGATACTGAGGAAGGTGTGTTTCTTTGCTTGGTTAGCTGGAATGGAGTGATCTTGACATCAAAGAATTTAAGGAAAAGGAAGATTACTTGTGTCAGTTGATGTTTCATGCGTAACTAAGAAGAAGATGTGAACCACCTCCTCGACGTTGCCGAATGGCGTCTTGCTTTTGGTGGAAAATTCTGAGATGTTTCGGAATTGAGCATATGACACCGGCATGGTGAAAGAAATAATGTTTATTTAGATTTTTAGAAGACGGAGGAGAAGAAGCAGGGCATTGGATATTGCTCTTCTAGCAATTACATGGACCATACGGAGAGAGAAATGGAAGAGATTTTGATGGAGTATAGAAGGATTTTGTACACTTGAGAAATAGCCTTTTATCTCTTATCTCTTTTTGAAGCACCCACAAGGTTTTTACATGTATAGAAGATTGGGTGTTTTTCGTACAAAATCATTTCCTTGTCAGGTTTTCTACGTTTTTGGTATACTTGTATACATGCTTCTTTCTTGCCCTTTTTTAATATAATTTTGTTACTTGATTCAAAAAAGAAGTTGATTCTCGGGCCTGAAGCTCCAAACGAAGACATCACGCTATTCTGGACCCTGCTCTCGATCTCCAAATAAAGAATCCCAAGTAGAATGAAACTTGGGATATGTTAATTGAAATGCCTCCACATCACGAAACATAAAGATGTCATCTGCAAATAGAGATATATACTTATATTTGTTTTACAAGATGATATATGGAAAAAGGATATTTGCGTTCATTGAATATGTCCTCTTAATCATCAAAGCTGAATAAAGTCATAATCAGTGTCGTTAAAAGCAACTGCTTCCTCGCTTAAAGCGAGAAGCGATGCGAAGCGAGGCATCTGGCGCTTCTCTGATCTGAAGCGTATCAGGTACACAAAAGCGATCGCTTCCCCTGAAAAAGCGAGAAGCGAGGAAGCGAACAAAGCAACAGAAGCGAGCGTTTCTCTTTATAACTGGCCTGCCAACGTTAATTAATTAAAAAGGCTCTCTTCTTCTTCTTCTTTCACTGTTTCAGTGTCCAAATAGCAGCGAAATGCTAGCGAAATTTTTCCCCCCCTTCAGTTCTTCTTTTTCTCATTCTCCTCCTCTTCTTCTTCATTTTCTTTCACTGTTTCAGTGATAAATTGCAGTGAAATGCTGCCTATTTTACGTTTCAGTTATATTGCCAATTTTTTGGCATACTTACTGCCATTTTTTTCATATTATTTATTCTTAGTTGTCTATGCAGTATATATTTTATTGTCATTCTCTTCTTCTTCTTCATTGTCTATGCAGTATTTATTTTAATATTCTTTTTTAAATTCCGCTTCACTTCAAAAAAGCGAGCGCTTCGCTTCACGCTCTTCACAACACTGGTCATAATAGAGTTATGTTCAAAGATGAATAAAGTCATAATAGAGTTGAGTTTTACTCATACCAGTTGAAGGATTGAGAGTAAAAGTTTGAAACTGAAAAAACATTAGCCTTGAATACTCCAAATTGAAAAGTTGGGAGAATGCAATCTCGGTCCTCTTTATGAATAACCTTTGATGTAACTGCCGCAAGAAGCTTCGTCGTACCTAGGAGCAGTGCTAAAAGCTCCATGGCAAACGCCAAAGTTCTCAGTGGAATAGAGGACTTTAAAGCGAAACATAATGAAGTTATGTGCATATGATTTATCTCATTGTGGAGAGTGGAAGGTTGAGATCGCTCCTTGATTAATTAGAGAAGTCTAGAAGTACTTCCACCTAATCAGATGAAAGAGCATTTTGAAAACGACTAAAGATATGGGATATAGATTAAGAAACTTGAGACTTTGTAACAAAAGATTGGTGATGAAGGTATATCCAAAAGGATATACTTTGGACAAGGGAAATTATTGCACGTATCTTTAATAAGTAAAGTAGGCAAACCTATACGCTCCGCGGACGGAGGAAAAAGTGGTTCTTGCTAATGGTAAAAGGGGGAGGGGGGGTTGGAGCACAAGATTGCTGGTGGATGAAATACTCATAACAAAAATACAAATAGATTGTTGGTGCACAAAAAGAGATTCAGAGCCTTACCGGTGTATACTGTGGAGATGTATAAGAAGCTTGTGACAGATTTTTAAGCATATAAACCTGATGGTTGGAGATGCACAAAAAGATTCTAGAAGGAAGTTTTTATTTGGTCAAAGTTCTCTGAAAGATGATAATCCAACTATATCTAATTGGCTACTTAACCGGAAGCTACAACAGCTCAATATAGGTCAGGAAAAAAAAATTGTCAAAGGTATTTTATTAAGTGCTGTGGGAATATAGTACTCCCTCCGTTTCAATTTATGTGAACCCATTTCCTTTTTAGTCCGTGCCAAAAAGAATGACCTCTTTCCTTATTTGGCAATAATTTACCTTTACGCAATGGTTTATAGCCACACAAAATATATGTGCCTCATTTTACACCACAAGTTCAAAAGTCTTCTCTTTTTCTTTAAACTCCGTGCCCAGTCAAATGGGTTCACATAAATTGAAACGGAGGGAGTATAGGTCAGACAAAAGTTAAAACACAATTCTTAGAAGGAATTGCTAAGACTGGGAGTTAAAGTCTTTTACAACTGATGACAGAACTGGAAGAATTAACATGGATATTACAAGTGAAATACTATTTAAGATGGTCTCATGACAGCAGGGGCTGAATACCATAAAAAAACAAGACTATAAAGTTGTAAAACTAAGTGGCCTCGAAAAATGGTTTCGAAAATAAAGGCACCCTGAGATTTCCTATTTTGGCTGGATTGCTTAAAAAAAGCATGCTTAAGTAATCTTACGAGAAGAAGGCTAATATCGTGCTATAGTTGCTTTGTGTGAAAGGAGTTGGAGAATGTCAACCACTTGTTTCATTGTGAAACTGCAGATGAACTTTTGAACATAAGCTTGAACCCTTCTGGGGTCAAGCGAGTGATGCCCAATACCATATTACAAAACATTTGTAACTGAAAAGGAATGAATATGAAATAGGAAGTCAGAGACATGGAATTCCATTCATGTATGTATCATAATAGTTATTTGGAGAGAAAAGCAGTGCACTACTTAAATGCTCGTCTTCACTTTTTTATATTTATGGTGCCAAGGGAATATTGCTCAAAACCATACTCCATAACTATTGAAGGTGGAAACAAATGAGGAGAAATAGGACGTCAGATTATATGGAAAACCATTCATGCATATTGTCTTCACTTTCTCATAACATGATAGTCTTCATTAGCTCCCTTCACAACCAAAACATATGCTTTTTTTGTAATTTTGCAAAGCTTGTAAAAGATTTCTATGTGAGTGTAAGGATGAGTAAGATTTAGAGGATCTCTAGTTTATGGACACCCTAATTTGTCTTTTTACGATAAATTATTAAATGCTAGAACATAGTCTGACAAGTTCGGAATTGAGGCATAACTATAGTTGTTTGTAAAGGCAACAATTGCTTGGTGTTTAGTTGAATAAAACGGAGCTTTCTCAAAAGAAAATCTACCGTTACCTGTTCCTTGACAAAATTGGTAAGATGCATCTTCTTATGCTTCAATTGCCTCTGATTAAAATATTTCTACGTGACCATTCACACAACCAGTTCACATATCATCACTATTCTACAACTACGTCTCAATTTCATGACTGTTGAGGTTGGAGTCTTGATTTATATTGTAGACAAGTGACACCTGTTCTAGGTACGTCCATGAGCTTTAAAATCTAATATATGTACCATTTTTTCTTATTTGATAACCAAGAAATCCTCGAGGGCACATGGTGTACAGTTCGAAACTCAGTAGATAATGAGTCTGCTCCTTTATGGACTACATTATCTTTAAACCTTGGATTGTTCATCAACTCAAAAAAGATCTAAATGGCATTGTGTTTCACATATTTCTTGCATATTTGAGATGTTAAGAGGTAGTAATATTTCTTGCATATTTGAGATGTTAAGAGGTAGACAATTTGACTTTATGATGTAAGACGTGATCTTTATTATCTTGAGTTACATAGTGGCCAAGTTGAACAATGGGAACAAATCACCTTTCCCATTTCTGTCCAACAACTCTCATTCCAACAAGAAGTCAATTTGGCTTCATAAATCATACTCTGTCTCAAGTCCGTGATTCTAGAAATCCAATAGAAATGTAGTGAAAATAGAGGGATGGTAAAAATGAAATCTTATCTTAAATTGGTTGTAGACAATATACAAGAAACCTTTTTCTGAACAGGAATTTTTCTTTTTCTTTGAACAGGGACAACATACAAGAAACCTTGTATAGAAATTAGGCTACTAAAGATAAGGTGAGTCCAGACTAAAGGAAACAAGAAAAGTATTAAACACGAATCAAAGAGTACTAAATTGTGGGATTGGTTAGTACTTGACATTCTATCCAATACCATTTTATTTGAGGCAATTCACTAAGCCAGTCAACCTCTACAACACCCTAACAGTATTTGGCATAGATTGAAGTGTTGTTGGAGTATCCAGCGAAGGTGCACATCCAATTGAAGCCACTACAATTTTAAGGATACCATCTGAAACCAATGTGTTCTTAACTCGCGTAGTCTAATTCAAATTGGATTAAAATCTGCTGGAATTTGAAAAAACCACGTTTAGCATCAAAATTGCAAAAGTAATTAAATTAGAATCATCGTCGTGTGTAAATCAAATCAACACGTACATGGGTCCAATCTTCCAATGTCATATGCCTTTGTAGGGGTATTTAAACATATCCTTCTGCTCATTTTTCACTTTCTTCGTATTGTTCAGACCAACTTTTGCAGTCTTGACCAATTCAATAGTATCGGGTAACTCTATCCATTGAGGCATAGACATATGGAAAGAATTCACATACGGTCATCTTTCTGTGATCGGAATTTTGATGTCCAAAGTTGTTACTCCAACTTTTTGACTATTAGTCCACTGCACATCTTCCACCTTCGACCATAAATATGAGAACTAGCACACAACTGCCAATTAGATAGCTGTACAAAGAAGAACAATTATTTAAGTGTCTGTAATCAAGAAGACAACAATGATGTCAAGCAGCATTGGGGGCATGGAAAGGGAGACCCTCAGTCGAGCAGAGGAGCTACTTGAGCGACCATGCACTTACACTGCCATTCGCTAGATATCACTATAGGAACCTGATCATTGTATTGATACCACTGCATCAACGCAGATACCACTATTGCAACTCAATAACTCAGAAGATCTCACTTTATCTTGCAAAAAGCCAGCATCTCGAATCTCAAGTCTTTCACATAGTAGCAAATTGTGCTAGTAGTAGCCTTTGATCTTTTCCGGTCAGCCGCAACAGCAAACGCAACAGAAGAACTAGCTAGTTGGCAGCCCCACAGTAGCAATCTTCATGCCAGCTTCCTTCATGGCCAACAAAGCTGTTTACGGTTTTCGATGACCACCCTTCCCTTCATGCTTCAAGATAGCAAGATAAGTTTTAGCCAAAGATTAAAAGTCAAACTTCTCTTTCCCCTGCAACTCCAACTCAGAAAGAAATTTCCTTTCAACTCTTTTCATTTCTTTTTTTTCCCTTTTTTGACAAGTAGGAGTTTTCCTTTCAACTCTCTTATATTTTCTTCATAAACCAAACAATGGAATGGAAACGAAATTTTTCTCGTATATTGATCCAATGTCTACTTTCCCTTCTTTTCCTTTCCATCACAATTATCCAAGCAAAGGGCGTCCCTCCAAGCAAAGGGCAAGACATTCTAACCAAATATATCACATGATTGCCAAGGTAGCAGACATCAGCAAAAATACTTTCCTTTGTAATATCAAAAGTGTGATGTTTCATTATGAAAGAAGTGACTCAAGCCACTTGGGTGGCCACATAATGGCTCTTCTTTTTGCCTCCTCTTGCATAGCATCTAGAGTGACAAACTTATTAAGTATTAGCTCAATTAAGCCTCGTTGGCTTAAGAAACGTCGAAATTTTGTTTTATAAGTATGTTGTCGATGAACTTCATTCAAATGAATTTTAGGTTAAAGATCAGCTGTAAGAGTTGTAACGTTTTTCTTATAACTAACATCAATTTTAGCTGATAAAAGCCAGTGTCAGAATACAAGAATGAATATAAGAAAACTAAGTATCTTTAAAAACTATTAATGCGATCTCATTTTATGTCTAAAGCATCCATTACAAAAAGGAGATCCCTCCACCAGTCTTCTAACAATATCCAGTACAAGCCTTAATGCACTGCTTCTCCTATTACTCTCCATAAGCCATATACTCAGCATAAGCGTCAATGTATTAGACAATTCCCCAACTTTTACATGTTATCTCTAACGAAATCCAGATACTCAACGAGATAGAAGGCAAGCAAAGGAAAGATACATACAAACAATTAGAAATGCAAATGATAACGATTAAACAACATAAATAACAGCATAATAGAGTTGATAACACAAAGACTAACCTTTTTTATGATCTACATTTAGTGGAATTGATCCTTCACCTTTTTCATCCTCCTCTTCTTCTTCTTCTCCTTCTTCTTCTTCTTCTTCTTCTTCTTCTTCTTCTTCTTCTTCTTCTTCTTCTCCTTCTTCTTCTTCTTCTTCCTCTTCTTCCTCTTCTTCTTCTTCTACTTCCTCCTCCTCTTCTACCTCTTCTTCTTCTACCTCTATTTCTTCTTCCTCATCTTCTTCTTCTGATAGTGTAAAAAATATTTTACCCTATCAGTGAATTTTAACTCCCGGTAGTGGGTAAGTTAGCATTATTACTAGATTACCAATTAATGTTTATCAAGAGATTTACTTGTAATTACCTACTGACCTAATTGTGTAAATACTTTTTACAACTATTAGTGCATAAAACTTAAAGCCAGAGTTATAGTAGCAGAAGCGGCCTTTTTTCTCCAAGGAAAGCAATGTTCCGCTTCTTTTTTATGACAATGGCGTGCATACAAGCTCACAAGGATTCAACTTATATACACTGATAACATAAAGACTCCTTTTATGAATTTTTTCCCTAAGGAAAGGAATGTTCCACTTGTTATCACAAAGCAACGAGACATACAGGCAACTTTAAAAAATAATGATTAAACAAGTTAAATATCAGCAAATTGGAGTTGATAACACAAAGAACTAACCTTTCTGATCATCTACATTGAGTGGAACTAATGCTTGACCTTTTTCTTCATTTTTTTCTTCTTCACCTTTTCCTTCTTCTTCCTCCTCCTCCTCTCCTACCTCTTCTTCTACTTCTATTTCCTCTTCCTCTTCCTCTTCCTCTTCCTCTTCCTCTTCCTCTATTTCTTCTTCTTCCTCCTCTTCTTCTTCGGCCTCTATTTCTTCTTCGACTTCAATCTCCTCTTCAACCTCGATTTCCTCGTATTCTTCGTCGTCTTCGTCCAATTCCACATCGGCTTTAGGATCAACCGCCGCAACCGGGGATGGCATTGGGGTAAGGGCGATTTGTTCGGGGCGGAGATCAGCGGAACGATGACGCTGATGAGTGATGGATTTAAAGATGATTTTAATCAGTCGTCACTTTCGCAAATGTTTTTGTCGTCGGAAGGAATTTAGGGATTGTTCGTTCATCAAAAAGATTTAGCAAATATTTATGGTCTCTGCACAAATGTTTCTATCTAATAGTAATTGTTTTTTACTTTCAAAATAGATTTTGATTACCACAAAGAAAAATTTAAAAAGTTTCAAGCTATAACCAACAGATAACATTATAATGTTAGATTTTATTTTATCCTAATGCTAGTTTTCTTTATTCATTTTTCAACGAAATATATAATATTATCAAGTTAATAGATTGTTTGAGGAGTTACATGTATGGTTGTTTGTTGGTCAATATGTTATTTAGCTATTTGGGTTCGATATTTTCGTTATTCGGTTTCTTAAAATATTATATCAATATTATTATCTAATTAAATTCAGTATGATTCGATTTTTCTCTTTTTGGATTCAGTTTATTCCATACGGTAATTTCGGTTTGTTTGACTCGAATACTAATTAGTGCATAATGCCATAGACTGTAATATTCTTAACTAAGATTCTCACAAATACAAAAATAAAAATATTATAAGTTAATTGTTGATAAAATCTTTATCCAAAACCAGCAAGTAGCAACCCATAGAAAGAGAAAAAAAGGCATAAAAGAATATATTTGAAAATGTTTTGATACTTGCTTAGAGTTATTGCTACAACAAGAACTAATTCCAATACAACAACAATACATGAGTAAGAAAACAACCCGAAGCTGAAGAAATATTACGAGAAACTACTTTGCAACCTCGAGAGTAAGACTCAAAATCTGCAGCATACCTTGTTCCTCCATTTTCATTGCGAGCCTCAACATAAATGCCAAAAATTGTAGTTCAAAGGTCACCTTCAAAAGAGTAAATAAATAAAATCATTTTCAAGAGACAAACTCTATTAAACTCATTTCCTCCCATTCATTATCCTTTGAAAGAAGTCAAAAAAAAAAATTTAACACTTTCATATAGATTAAGTAGGCGTTTGGACATAAATTTCAAAAAAAAAAAAAAAATTAGAATTTCACTAAAATTTAATTTGAAGATAAAGTTGTGTTTGGTTATAATTTTTGCACCACATTTGGATGTATTTGTTCAAAACCATAAAACATGATTGTGGACATATAAAATTTATTGGGTCTAATCCATACAAAATTTGAATTAAATTCATTTGGGTTAAATAATTAATTTGGACTATATAAATTAAAATTAGTCCATTTTATTATTTTCAAGCCCAAGGTCTATTTTATCTTAAGGCCCAGACTCATGCCATGTGTCAAGTGATATGGCATGTCTAGTCAAACCCAAAGCCAACAAGATGATGCCACTTGTTAAATGATGTGGCAATCCCAGTCCAAAATAATAAGCCAATCAGAATCAAGCAAGAGAGTTCATATGTAGCTAGATTGTCCATCCTCTACCATTATAAATAAAGGGGTTACATAACTCTCTAAAAACATTCAGAGTGGGAGAAGAACATTCCGTAATTGGTGAAGGCATCCACAAACAGAGAGATCAATCATCAAGTGCATAGTTCTTTAACAAATGAGTGATCAACGGAGTTCTTTCCGAAGATCAACCCGTAACAACAAAGTGATGGTCGACGTTCTCGGCGATTAAATACATCACAAGGAGGTCTGCATCGTCCTACATTCGAGAAAGATGCTTCTCAAGCCCTCGAATCACGGAGAATTTTAGAGAGGAGAATCAAGGGATACATAGAATTGTATTCACAAATATTTATCAATAAAATCTCTTTTTCTTCATATTATTTTTGTTGTATTTTATTTTTAGGACTACAAAAATTTGTTGCGAACAAATTTTGGCATGCCCGGTGGGACCCATTATGCCCTTCATCTCTCCTTCTTGCAAGTTGAAAACTACGAACTTCAAATCTACTGCCACAATGGCCTTCCGCAAGTGTGATGTTTCATGCAAAGATACTACTGTTGCCGCATCCGCTGAGCTCAGTCATGTTGGCCCAATCACTCAAAGCAAGTTCAAAACTAGTGGCTTGGATGGATCCGAATACTTCGCCTCCTTGGAGATGGCAAAGAAGAGCAGATCTCACGTGACGTCTGCAACCACAATCTTTGGGAGCAACACCCCATTCTCGTTATTTGACGAACTTTCTCAAACAGCCTCCAACCTTGGTGAACTTGAGAATCTGGTGGATTCTCCGGTTTCAACGAAAGTCAACGCCTTAATGACCGACGCAACTAACTTGGACGAAAAGTTTGCCATGATGGAACGGACTATAGAAGTCTTGAAGAAATCTGTTAAAGACAAAGTCCTTCAAATCGCTCAACTCATGAACAAACTTGAGGCCTATGCACCTGGAGAGTCAAGCCACGTCCCTCCTCGTTCACCTGTCTCCGCCTAGCAAAAAATGGTTGTCGAGGAATCGCTTGCCAAGTTCAGCATTCAGAGGGAACAATAATCCACTTCGGTTACGGCGTTATCTGTCCAACAATTGCAAGACATGATAACAAACACCATCAGAGCTCAATACGACGGACCATCACAAAGTTTATTATACTACTCTAAGCCTTATACTAAGAAGTTGATTGTCTAACTATGCCCGCCAATTATCAACCACCAAATCTGCATCAATTTGATGTCAAAGGAAACCCAAGGCAACATATTGCCTATTTTGTCGAGACTTGTAGCAATGCTGGAACGCATGGCGACCTTTTGGTAAAGAAGTTTGTTCGTTCGCTGAAAAGGAACGCATTTGACTGGTATATTGACTTGGAGCTCGAGTCCATTGACAGTTGGGAGCAACTTGAGAAGGAATTTCTTAATCATTTTTACAGTACCCGAAGAACTGTAAGCATGATAGAGTTGACAGGCACCAAGCAAAGGAAGGATGAGCCCGTGGTGGATTACATCAATCGTTTGAGGGAGTTAAGTTTGGACTACAAGGATCACCTTTCAGAAATATCTTTTGTGGAGATGTGTATTCGGGGAATGCACTGGGGGCCTTTGTACATCCTACAAGGGATCAAACCGCGAACTTTTGAAGAACTTGCAACGCGAGCTCGTGGCATGGAGTTAAGAATCGCAAGCCATGGAATGGCATCTCCATTCGCTGATCAGTAAGAGTTCAAGAAAAATGTGGCATCAAAGAACCAAACCAAAGAATCTATGGAGGTGAAAGTCATGACTAAACAAAAGGTCAAGGAGGATAAGACCCCGAGTCAATATCCCAAAGAGGAGAAGCGTCGTCCAACATTGAAGGAATTGGAGGCGAAGGTTTATCCGTTTCCAGATTCAGACGTACCTACGATCCTCGATGAATTGTTGACCAAGAAAGTCATTTATCTCCCTGAATCAAAAAGGCTTGAGGAAATTAGTAAATTTGGCGATCCGAAATACTGTAAGTTTCATCGCGTCATTAGCCACCCTACAGAGAAATGCTTCATCCTAAAGGAGAAAATCATGGCTCTTGTAAGTGAATGAAAAATCATCATAGGCATAGATGAAACAGCATAAGCAAATCATGCAAGTATCGCCTTCAAGGAAAAGAAGTGTTCAAGGTTGCAGAACGCGTCAAGCACTGCCTTCTTACAATTTGGAAGTTTCGATCCCGTTGAAGTTGATCTTCCAAGGAAAACTCTTGAAGGTTCACTAAATTTGGACACTCAGTCCAAAGACAAAGACGATGAGGGTTGGACTCTAGTCACTCATAAGAAACGAAGACATCAAGAAGTTTTGAGGCTACCACTTCCTAAGCCAAGAGCAAAAATAAGCGATGTGGATAAGCTACAACCATCAAGAAGTATCAAATCTTCTATTAGCAAGAAGATTAACAGTGACTTATCGCCGAAGTTCCAAAAGCCCATCACATTGCATGAATTCTTTCCTGGAAAATTCCTTCATGGAGGTCACGTTGGTGCAACTCATGTAGTTTCTAGTACTGACGAAACAAAGGAAAGCAATGATGAGCTCGCTCTAATGAAAACACAAGAACATCATGATAACAGAAAAGTTGTCACATGTTGTGCAACAATTTCCTTCACAAATGATGACTTGTTGCTGGGGTCTAGGCCACTTAACAAAACTTTGTTCGTTGTAGGCGCCATTCGGGAACAACATCTCAATCGTATACTTGTTGATGATGGTTCGACTGTCAATATCATGCCAAAGATGGTGCTAAAAAATATTGGGATCTCTATTGATGGGCTATCCAAAAGTAACCTAACAATCCAAGGTTTCAACCAAGGAGGACAACGAGCCATAGGTATGATCCGCGTGGGATTATCCATTGGTGAGATGAAGTCAAACACCCTGATTCATGTCATCGATGCTAAAACATCATACAACCTACTACTTGGATGTCCTTGGATTCATGAGGATGGAGTGGTATCGTCTACTTTTCATCAATGTCTGAAGTACATAAGGGATGGAAAGATAGTCAAAATTGATGCAGACATCAATCCTTTCACTGAGATGGAGTCATATTTTGCAGATGCAAAATTCTACCTAGATTCTTGTGAACCGAGTGTGGAGAAACCATCATCAGTCGATGAAGTTGATGTCAAGTCAGAAGAAGAAAATGAGGCTCAATGGACTACCACCAAGCTGCCTAAGAAGAGAACTGAAGAAGTCTCCATTAAGTTGTCATCATCTGAAGGTGACATACAGACAAAGACTGATAAGGAGCATCTAGTTTTTTGCTATGTTCCATGTGAGCGTCGAAAGAAAGGGTAACCTTTGCTACAGGAATGTACTCCATAGAAGCAAATGAGTCAAAAAGATATCCAACATTTGAAGGATCATATGACTGTCCTAGTTGCACAAATCCCATACATGACTTGTGAGTCTACTAAAGGTAATCTCCAAGCAGATAAAATAAAAGGGCACTATGATCCTAAGGCCTTCATACTGCTTGAAAAGTCTGGTTATAACTTATCCAATCCATCAGACTAGGAGAACTCAAAGACGAAGTCATTGGTGAAAAGATACATGGGCTCAATGAGTCCCAAATGAAGTTGAGAAAGCAAGGGCACTACGTCGCCACTCTAAAGTTTGGGTTGGGATTCAGTTTGGCAGAGCCTCTTTATTTCATCTAAGAGAAGCAAAGAGATAGCTTCATCATAACACACCTCGGTAGAGGAGATGAAGGAAGATAAGGTTAGGAAAATGAAATAACGGGCTTTAGTGTTTGATCTCATTGGAGGCTCAACCCCTCCGGTCTCGGTGTTTGAAAGGCTAAGTCACAAAGGTAATCGTGTATCATCTAAACATCTAAAAGAAGTTTCCACTACCTCAAACACCTCTATCTTTTGTCACTTAGGAAGCACAAGGAAGTCACCATCTAGAAAGATATTGTCAAAATATAAGGAGCAAGTCCATGAGGAGCAGGATCATTTTGAAGTTGTTGCTGGCAAAGAAATATGTAGTGCTTTCCCATCACATTGAAGAGGAAGTCTATTTTGTCAATATCCACAGATGGTCCACTGAATGTGCAAAGGAGAACCATTGTTTACACTTGCCAACCTCGTAAAGAAGCAGAGAAAGTGAAAGAGAAAGAGAAAGAGAAAGAAGCCAGGCCGACCATCCAAGGAAGTTATAGAGAAAAGTCAGACTTTGTGGAAACATCCTATCATATAACTGTGGAAGATATCCCATGCATTGACGTTGATGATGAAGTCCACGAGGCTCCCCTTCAACTAGAAGATGGCGGTTAATTAACTGTGGATGAGCTTAAGAAACTCAATTTAGGCACTCCGAAAGATCTACGCCCCACCTTCATTAGTGCGCTTCTTACGCCTCAGGAGGAGGAGGAATACTCCAAGTTATTGGCCGAGTACAAATATGTCCTTGCTTGGTCGTATAAAGAAATGCTTGGTCTTAGTCCTAAGGTAGTCGTTCATCATTTAGGGATAAAATGTGGAGCACGCCCTGTGAAGCAGTCACAACGCATGTTTTGACTCGAGCTAGTACCACAAATTGAAGTCAAAGTCAACAAGCTCATCGAGGCGTGATTTATTCGAGAGGTGAAGTACCCATCATGGATATCGAATATTGTACCTGTCAAGAAGAAGAATGGTCAAATACGTGTTTGTGTTGACTTTCGAGACCTAAATAAGGCATGTACGAAAGATGACTTTCCGCTACCAATTATTGAACTCATGGTTGATGCTACAACAGGGCATGAAGCTATGTCATTCATGGATGGGTCCTCCGGATACAATCAAATCAAAATGTCTCTAAAATATGAAGAGTGTACTGCTTTCCGAACTCCAAAAGGGACATACTGCTACAAAGTGATGCCCTTCGGTCTGAAGAATGCCAGTGCCACCTACCAACACGCGATGCAAAACATCTTTGACGACATGCTTCATCAGAGTGTTGAATGCTGCATTGATGACTTAGTGGTGAAGACGAAGAGTAGGCGTTACCACTTTGAAGACCTTCAAATTGTTTTTGAAAGTATAAGAAAATTCGACCTAAAGATGAATCCACTCAAATGTGGATTTGGAGTTACCTCAGGAATGTTTCTTGGCTTCATTGTGCGTCATCGTGGAATTGAAGTTAATCCCGCAAAGATTGACGCCATTCAGAAAATGCCCGAGCCAAAGAACTTGAAGGAGCTTCGAAGTCTACAGGGAAACTTAGCATTCATATGAAAGTTTATCTCTAATCTGGCCGGACGATATCAACCTTTCAATTATCTATTGAGGAAGGATATCCCTTTTCATTGGGATCAGTCATGTCAAAATGCTTTCAAAAGCATCAAAAGATACTTGCTAAATCCACCTGTGTTAGGGGCACCAATGCTTGGGAAGCCATTGATACTCTACATTGCGACACAAGAATGCTCACTTGGGGCAATACTTGCTCAAGAGAATGATGAAGGAAAGGAACAAGCCTTGTACTACCTCAGTTGAACTCTGATAGGAGCTGAGTTGAACTACGCGCCTGTTGAGAAAATATGCTTAGCGTTACTTTATGCAATAAAGAAACTAAGGCATTATTTTGAAGCATACACCATCCAACTCATCTCTCGAGCAGATCCTGTGAAGTTCGTGATAACTCGACATGTTCTTTCTAGACGCCTAGCAAGATGGTCCATATTGTTTAACCAATATGAGATCATATGTATAGCTCAAAAGGCTGTGACAAACACTAGCCAATTTTCTAGTTGATCACCCTCTTCCAGCGGAATGAGAGCTGTCTAATGAGTTTCCAGATGAATATGTTTTGTTCATTGAAGAATTGCCACCATGGACAATGTTCTTTGATGGATCTTCACGTCGTAATGGTGCGGGGGCAGGTGTTGTGTTGATCTCTCCATAAAGACAAGTCTTGCCATTCTCCTTTATTTTAGGTGAAACATGTTTCAACAATGCCGCGGAGTACCACGATTTGATCGTCGGTCTCGAAATGGCATTAGACATGAAGATTCTACAGTTGGAGATCTACGACGACTCTAAGTTGATCATCAACCAACTGTTGGGTAGTTACGAGGTAAAGAAGAAAAATCTCTTGCCATACCATCAATATGCTTCTGGTTTACTTGAAAGATTCGACCAAGTGTTCTTAAACCACATCCCAAAATAAGAAAATTGCATGGCTGATGCTTTGGCTAACTTGGCCACGACGATGGCACTTGGAAAGAATGAGTCAATAAAGGTACATGTGTGTCATCGATGGGTCATTCCTAGACTTCTTGTTCTTCAAATCAACGAAATTCATCATATGTCTGTTGAGGTGATTGAAGAAGAGGATTGGAGGCAACCATTGATAGAGTACCTTGAACATGGAAAGTTACCCGAGGATCCGCGACAAAGAACAGACATCAAGCGAAGGGCACCACGATTCATCTTCTACAAGGGGACATTATTTCGCCACTCTTTTGAAGGACTATTCTTGTGATGTCTTGACAAAGAAGAAGCCCACCAAGCAATGGTGGAAGCACATTCTGGCTGATGTGAAACACACCAATCTGGTCCTAAACTCCATTTTCGCATCAAAATGGTGGGCTATTACTGGACCACAATGGTGAAGGATTGCATGGAACATACCAAAAGATATCAAGTGTGTCAATTCCACGCCAACTATATCCACCAACCTTCGGAGCCTCTTCATCCAACTGTAGCTTCATGGCCTTTTGATGCATGTGGACTTGACGTTGTTGGACCGCTTCCAAAGTCATCAAAGGGATATATGTACATATTGGCTGCCACATACTACTTCTCTAGATGGGCTGAAGTCGTTCCACTCAAGGAAGTAAAAAAGGAAACTGTTGCCGATTTTATCAAGTCGAACATAATTTTTAGGTACGGCATACCAAGATACATAATCACTGATAATGGAACTCCATTTGACAACAAGCTCGTGAGGATTCTATGCGAGAAATTTGGTTTCAAGCAACATAAGTCTTCAATGTATAATGCACCCGCCAATAGACTTGCTGAAGCTTTTAACAAGACGCTTGGTAACCTTTGGAAGAAAGTTGTTATAAAGAACAAGAGAGATTGGCATGAGAAAATTGGTGAAGCTTTGTGGGCATACCAGACAACCTTCAGAACTGCTACACAAGCAACTCCTTAATCTTTGGTGTATGGTGTAGAAACAGTCCTTCCGTTAGAGCAATAAATTCCATCATTGCGGATCGCAATCCAAGAAGGACTCACGTCCGAAGAGAATGCTCAACTTCGCCTAGCAGAATTAGAGGCATTGGATGAGAAAATATTGGAAGCGCAACAAAAATTGGAGTGCTATCAAGCTCGACTAGCTAGAGCCTTCAACAAGAAAGTGCGGCCATGATCATTCCAAATGGGAGACTTAGTCCTAGCTGTTCGACGACCCATAATCCTCAACAAATGCATAGGCAACAAGTGTACCTCAAAATAGGATGGGCCATATGTGGTGAAAGAAGCTTATTCAAGTGGCGCATACAAAATCGTTGATAAGGATGGTCTTAGAGTTGGTCCGATCAACGGAAAATTTCTGAAGCAGTACTTCCCATGAGAGTCACCTATACTTCTCGACGCACGAGCCTAAACTGCAAGTCATGAAGCTCCTTGACGCATGAGCCTAAACTGCATGTTGCTATACTCCTGGTCCCCATGAGTCTAAACTGTATACGGCCAAAAAATAAAACGTTAGGTTGAAAACCTCGAAAGAGGCGGCCTAGGCAAAAATTAGGACATGAAAAAAAAACTCATCCCTCGGAACTACGTTATGACTTGATCCTTTTCACCGAGGTATGTAGGCAGTTTAGAGTTTCATTCTAGGTTGAGTCGCATGAGTTTAAAAAAAAAGGGTGGCTTCGCATGACGATCTACTATAATAATTATTTCTTTCTCATAGAGATTTTGCGTGCTCAAAACTTCAACATATCCGCATCTTGTATGACATCTCAGTCTGATATCCGGACCCTTTGAGCTCATTTGTTAGTCTGCAAAAGAAAACGAAGAGATAAGATTTGTGAGTCTTGATAGTCAAAGTTACTACATGCAAGATTGTAAAGTCAATTTCAATAAAAAAAAAATATTCGCAGGACAACTCATAGAGCATAGAGATAGAAAGCAAGCTCAACAGACAACGTGATCAACTTTGAAAAAACTACTGCAGTCTATCTGGAAGATGTTATGCCCCTAAAATTTTGTATGTTGTAGATTTGGATGTCTATTTTCCAACAACACAAACTGTTTATAATTTGGAGGCCCCTAGCTCAAGAACTATTTCTTTCGCCAGAACTACAAGAATCTAAAAGTTACTGCAGCTAGGTGGAGTTTGAGAATTTTCTGTTTCCAGTTTAAAAGGAGTTCTACCGTGAAATTCATATGTGTTATAGCTCTATGAGTTTACTTTCTAATGGCCTAAACGAATCACAATTTGGAGTCTCCTAGCTCGAGATATGAATTTTTTTGACAGGAGTACGCAAAGCTGGAAAACAAACGCATGGCAGACAACTATATGAACTCCAAGAAATCATTGCAGCCAGTCCAAAAGGAATTATGCAATGATATTTTCAGGTGTTTCTTCTTTCCGTGTTTTCTTTCTAATGACACAGATGGCTAACAGTTCCGATGCTCCTAGATCAAGAATTTCTCAGCAAGAAGGCACAAAGCTGAAAGACAGCATGATGGACGTCTAGACTAAATTCAAGAAATAACTACAGCCCTTGAGGAAGGAAATTTGCCAAGACATTTTTTAGGCCTTGTAGATCTCTGGATTTCCTTTTCGGTGGTGCTAATGACTTGAAAATTTGATGCTCCTAGCTCAAGATATGATTTTGTCGGCAAGAGTGCACACAACTGGATTGCAAGTGCGACAGACATGAGGAGCAACTGCAGAATATTATTGCAGCCATTTTGAGGGGACTCTTGCTATGAAATTTTTAGGTGTTACAGGTGTCAGAGTTTTCTTTTCAATGGCTCAAACGGCTCGCGATTTGAACACTCCTAGCTCGAGATATCAATCTTTTGGCGAGACTGTACAATGTTATAAATTTAAAATGCTGGACACATTTATCAGCTTCAAAAAACACATTGCGGCTAATCCTTAAGGAATTTGGTGCTGAATTTTTTATATGTTTCAGCCCAGCGAGTTATGATTCTTTAGAAAGAAGTGGCTTGTGATTTTGTTGCATTGAGAAGCGTGCTAAGTGTTTGCTCACCGAAGTTGGAAAGGCCTACTCCAGTTGTCTTCCCCGTCAACCTGCAATGATGCGATGTGGTATGTGTTGGCCCGCCAATGATGAAATATTATCTCTCCAAGCCTCCAAGAGTAGGGATTTTATTGCCAAGGTTGAAAGGACACTTCATGTGTCTCTCTCGCCAATCTGCAACAAAGAGACAAGAGGTTTGCTAGTAATGCATCTTCTTAGGGATATCAAGATCCCTGGAACTCTCGCAAAATCCTGCAAAGGAAAATATCTTGAAAGTCCTCGGTGCCAATATCACGACATTTCAGCAACACGACACTTTAACTCCACTCATAAATGTCGATGCAGACGACATGAAACTTGTGATTTCACATGATTGATTGGTGTCGACGGTACAAAGCTCAGTTTAGCAGTAAGTGTCAATGTTGACGACAAGATGCTTAATTCGACATAGGCTCACTGCTATCTTCCTGTAGGGTACTGTATGCTTTGGTTCCTGCTGGTTGGGTTGGTTAACGGCGATAGATGCATTCGGTGCACTAATTGAGATGTTCTGCTTTCGGACCAAAAGGGCTGAAACTTCGAGTTTTATAGATATTGTATCTCTTAGAGTCTTCTTCCCAACAGTGCAAACATCTAGTAGTTCGGATGCTCCTATCTTGAGATATGCATCTTTTTAGCAAGAGCGTGCAAAGCTGAAAAAAAATCAAGCCAACATGTCAGAACTTGTGTTCCAGATTCAACAAATTATATGGGAAAACCTAGGGACATCCTAACTATGATTTATATATTTTTTTGTAACTCTAGGTGTCTAATTTTCAACGCCTTAAACGACTTGTGATTTGGACGCTCCTATCTCGAGATACAATATTTTTTGCCGAGAGTGCGCAGAGCTGTGAGATTAACGGGCCAGACGCGTACGCCAACTTCAAAAAATTAATCCCAGACAATCCAAAAGGAATTTAGCTGTAAAATTTTTGATATGCTAAATTTCTTTGAGTCTAGAATCAATAGAATCAAGCAGCTCATGATTTGGACTCTCTGATCTCATGATATGAATTTTTTGTCGAGAGTGCGCAAAACTGTGAGATCAACACGGGCCAGACGTGTAGATCAATTTCGAAAATTAATTTCAGCTGACACAAAAGGAGATTCGTGCTGATTTTTTTATATGTTTCAGTTCTATGAGTCTAGTTTTGGTAGAAATAAGCAGATCATGATTTGAAGTCTCCTGCAGAAAAATGTGAATTCTTTTTCGTAAGGATACAAAGCTGGCTGACTAGTACTGCAATTAAAAAAGGCATGCCTGATATTCTTTCTGTTTTAGAGGGAAAAATAAATGAAAAAAGAAGTGAAAGCATAAAACGAGCAGCTGTGTTTAGAGTGAAAGGAATCCTATGTTCACGACTCTCATATGTCAAGATAAAGGCAACAAAAATCCCTTATATAGATTGTTTAAGGAGGTGGAACTTTCCCTATGGAAAAAGAATTATTCTTAAAGTAAAAAAAGAAATTCCTGTTTGACTTGAAAGTTTTAAATGATAAATATTCATTAGAGGGTAACTTATGAGACGTATTTGAATTCAAATCAAGGTGGAAGAGGGGAAGGCTTCATGTTTCACATGGATTTGTCATAAGAAATTGATCTATGATGGAATTGTCATACATTGTTCAATGTGACCATGTTTTGGTTACAATAATTTTGCTATAAAAATAAAGTATTGTTTAAGTACAATATACTTGGCATCAAAAGTTTTTTCCAATTCGATTTAGGTCAGTTCTAGTTGGTGAACTTCACGTATGGCAAGGGATATGTCATTGAATTTATATCCAATGTAAAAAATGAAAGCAAAGTTAGACGGCCTTGTTTGATGGCTTTGATTACATGCTTCACTGGAGAGTCACGATTGCCCAAAGAATTCAAACTGTTTATTTATGGGCAAGAAAGAATGTGTTCTTCTCATGGATACTTCAAGTCTTGAAGTAGGGGGCATTTGTAGACATATAAAAATTATTGGGTCTAATCCATACAAAATTTAAATTAAATTCATTTGGGTTAAATAATTAATTTGGACTATATAAATTAAAGAAAACTTTACACGATATACCCCCTCTAAAGAATTATTAACACTATATACTTCAGTTATAAAATTACATGCAGTATACATTAATTAATTATTCCACATATTCAATTAGTCAAAGGGCAATAACTACCTAACAAATTTGTCGCCTAAATTAAAGGAAATTATATATACGAAGCAAATCCAAAATCTTACTACATCCATTTTAAACTTTTACATAAAGTTAAAGAATAAAAAAATATTATCCATTAATTTATTTTTTTAATTATGGAAACCTTTGTCCTTATTTTCTTGTATACAATAAAAAACTATACAGTAAACTAGTCATTGTATACTATTAAAGTATGTTAATATTCCAAGTAAAACAATATATACACAATAAATAAAAATAAAAAGTATGTTTGATTTGAATATTGTATTCCAAATTAAAATATTGTGGTATATTTGATTTGAATATTGTATCCCAAAATAGAATATTATGATATGTTTAATTTTGAATATTGTATTCTTTATTAGAATATTATGGTATGATGCTTTGAATACTATATTCTTCATTAATCTATTGTAATTTGTTACGTTTAATTTGGTTTGGATAATATATCCCACGTTAAAATATTTTGTGGTATGTTTAGTTTGAATATCATATTCTATTAGAAAATTGTAGTATGTTTAGTTTGAATATTGTATTCCAACTTAGAATATTATGACATGTTTGATTTGAATATTGCATTTTTATTAGAATATTGTGGTGTATATATTAGTTAGAATACTAGTATATTCTAATTTTTTTTTAGTTTAGATATTGTATCCCAAATTAAAATATTTTACATTATTTTAACTTTTCTTTTGATTACATAGATAGAAGAAAAAAACAAAAAAAAGATGAAACACTTCATCTGACAAATAAATGGTAAAGATGTAATGTTTAACAAATGTTCCATTTTAATATTCTTCTTCCTTTTGAGTCCCATGTCATAAAAAAGAATAGAGAGGGTTGTTTATTTAGAGCAAGAGAAATTATTAGGGTTCGAATTTTTTTGGTGAAATGTATAATCCTAATTCTATGGGATGATGCAGTGTTTTAAGAAATTTATTAAGTTGGAGTGAAAGATAATCTAGTCCCTTAAAAGGTGGGATGTGTTTAATGGCATGTGATGATATTAAAGATTTAAGAAATAAATAAAGTTTTATAAAATAGGTATAGAATATAAAATAAATATTTTAAAAGTATATGGAGTTAACTAGTGTTTTTAATAGGTAGACCGCGTAGATTATCTTAAATTAAAATTAGTCCATTTTATCATTTTCAAGCCCAAGGTCCATTTTATCTTAAGACCCAGACTCATGCCATGTGTCAAGTAATATGGCATGTCCAGTCAAAACCAAAGCCAACAAGATGATGTTACTTGTTAAATGATGTGGCAATCCCAGTCCAAAACAATGAGCCAATCAGAATCAAGCAAGAGAGTTCATATGTAGCTGGACTGTCCATCCTCTACCATTATAAATAAAGGGGTTACATAACTCTCTAAAGACATTCAGTGTGGGAGAAAAATATTCTGCATGGTGAAGACATCCACAAACAGAGAGATCAATCATCAAGTGCATAGTTCTTCAACAAAGGAGTGATCCACAGAGTTGTTCCCGGAGATCAACCCGTAACAACAAAGTGTTACTCGACGTTCTTGGTGATTAAATATATCACACGAAGGTTTGTATCATCCTACATTCGAGAAAGACACTTCTCAAGCTATCGAATCACGGAGAATTTTAGAGAGGAGAATCAAGGGATACATAGAATTGTACTCACAAATATTTATCAATAAAATCTCTTTTTTTTCATATTATTTTTGTTACAGTTTATTTTCCGGACTACGAAAATTTATTGTGAACAATGATTATACCCCACAATTTATAAAAAATATCAAAACCACCCCGACTTGATTATCCTGCTTGAAACAAATAATCAAACATGTTAATTGTTTAACTGTACGAACAATCTCTAATAGAAGTTGTAGTGGCTCCTTCAGGTAAACGTATAAATTGTAGATCTCAACAATGGATGTCAAAATATAGTCAGATGGTAGGTAGTCGTAGGTGTTATCTATGTTTAATAAGTGATTGGGGTCCTTTTATAAATTTCAAAAATATAGGTAACTTTGTAAAAGGTAAAAATACCAACTTTCCATTTTGTCAATGGAAAAACTGGTTCCTAGCAGTTTTTCAAATTCGAAAATGCGTTTTCAAGTTAGATTTAAAAAATTGTAAAAATTTCATAACCAAACATTGTTTTGAATTTTTTTTTGAAAAAAAGGAAAAATTTCTTATGTACAAACGGGCTCTAAATGGGCGAGAATCGACTCATGTAAATTAGTAAAGCTCTCAAACCAAGCGGAACAAGACCAGTGGCGGCCCAAGGGGTAATTTATCAGCTGCTTTAGGCCCCGTATTTTTTTTGGCCCCAAATTTTCCTAATAAGTGTATATGTTATTTTGTTTTAAAAAATATTTAGTATTTTAAATGAGAAAGTATATTTTTCATAGTAAAAAAAAAATTGAACCATTGAGCATAAATTGAGAAAAGGAATAGTCTTTTTGGGAATCACTTTCTAGACCATAAATTGAGAAGAATTCGATTATTCATAACTCAAAAAAGATTGAAAACTTCAATACAATCCCAAAAAGAACCCTTGATAAATTTTTAACGAACAATAAATTAAAATTCCTAAATTAGAAAGTATGTCTCAAGAGAGATTAAATAGATTAGATGTAATATAAATAAATAAAAATTATTAGAATGAAACGATTATAAAAATATTAATAACTTTACATATTAAAAAGCTAGAAAAATGAACTTCAAGCGAAATTATATATGAATTTTTTTTTCCAACAAAAAACTTAAGGTCTCTTATTGAAGTTTTGCTTTAGGCCACCATGTTTGTTGAGGCGCCCCTGAACAGGCCAAGAGTAGCAAATGTCTTGCTCAAACAATATATTCTCTTGAGCATTTTCTCAAACACATCACACTCACACATCTCATTTGTGGTCTCGCGTAACATCTTCTACATGTGTAAATAGAGAGTATATATGATATATAAATAAATAAAATGTGTATTGGATAACTTAATATATATTTCAATATGGTATTTCTATATCTTTTCTTAAAATACCAAATACCATATCAAAGACCAAAATTTTCAATTTCGGTACGGTAAATTCGTATATTAAAAACTTGCCCGCACAGATTGTATCAAACGGCCAATAAGCAAATGACATATGCCTACTTTATTTAACTACAATTATTAATAATTAACTATAGTTAACACATGATCCTAAACAATACTAATATTAAAATACTTAATAGTCTATGCTCTTTACGGTACCACTGGCCATTACCAATAATTATTCCTAAATTTCACCAAAATTATGCAAAAACTACTTTATCCTTAAACTCTGTTTCTTGACACTTAGACATAGAGATTTATAATTTATACAAAAGTCATACCATCGTTGTAATACTCATACTTTCTCTATTACTAGGTGAGACACATATAAAACAGTACACTTGGATATTTGGAATGATTGAAGGAGAATCTGACATGGAGTTTGGAAGTCAAACCCTAAAGGCATTCTTTGACCAAATATATATGTTGTTGTAAGGACGACTTCCTTTGACAGAAAAACAGGTGAATGAGAAGAAATCAGTAGACATCGAGGTATTTCAAGAAAATATCTATTCCTTCTTTTGACAACCTTTATTTTGTAAACCCGTAAAGGTTAGCTGAATTGGTTGAGCGAGTGATTTCTCACATGAGAAACATGTGATCGATTCCTCCTCACCAGCAACCTTCTCAGTTAAAGCTCGTCGCATCCGGTAAGTCTCATGTGTAATTTGCAAACTATTGCACAATGAGCAAGTACCCAGTGTGCCCCTGAAAGATAGGGCTGCGAGTTTCCCTGGAATTTCCAAAAAAAAAAAAGGTTTTTTTTGTCAATTATCTTTGAATCTAATATTGAAATTTTAAATATTTGGTACAACTCATATCTTTCTTTCATAAGTAATACCCAAGTAATCGAGGAGAAATTTAAAAATAGCGAAATTTATAATTGGTAGTTAAAAGTTAGCTACAATTTTAAAAGTAATCGAAATTTAGGTATTTTTTCATGTAAAAATAAAATCTGAACAAAAACATCCTTAAAATTTCGAAAAACTTCCAGCATAATATGTTGGAGTTTGAATTTTTACATATGAGATTCCATCATAATGTGCTAGAGTTCCAACATAATATGCTGGAAGTTTATGCGCAAAAACTCCATAATCCACCATATTATGCTGGAACTTTCTATGTTTCAGCTAAGGTACTTTTGTCCAGATTTTACATCTGTATTAAATAATGGTTACTTTTCAATGACTTTACAAATACTGCCTATTTTTTAATTGCCAGTCCAAAAACTGGCTATGCAATTTTGACAAGTAATCCTGATATGATCATCTATAAAAGATATGAACCAACTAGAGTTAGTAACCCTGAATGGTTCACACACATCTTGTTTCAATCAAATTCTATAGACTAGACCTAACTTAATTATTACCTCTAATTTCTATCTTGAATGTAATGGGTCTGGGCTATATTTTATGTTGGCTTATGGATTGGTTGCCTAAGGGCCTATGAATTAATTGCCTAAGGCTTGCATTTGTACTTGGCTTTTGTCGCTCAAACCCTTCTAGTTCATGTCCATTTTCAAATTTTGGTGTCAACATAAATATCATTAATTAGGTTAGTTGTAATTGCATGTGATAGTTTCAAATAGGGGTGTACAAACCAAATCAATAACCCGCACCAATCCGATAATATGAGCTAAACCGAAAATAAAACCCGACTGCTGGTTTGGTTTGATATTGGAAAAAAAAACCCCGACCATAATAGGTTTGGCTTGGTATTAAACAAAAAAAGTCAAACCGAAACCAACCTGACCCGATATTATATGTATGCATATTTTAAAATATTAGATAGATAAAAATATTTATTAGAATGTATGTTATAAATATTTCTTAATTTATATATATATTTTATAGTTTCTGTATTCAGCATAATATTTTAAGTTGGCTTTGTAGCCCATGTAAGTATTTTTTGTATGTCCCATAAAAGTATTTTTGAGCCTAAATCAAAAAGAAGAATTAACCCAAATAGTCGCACACCCTACAACTTAAACTAAAAATAGTCAGCGAATGTATATTATATGCATAATTTATGTATTAAATATGTATAATTGTGTATAATTAATGTATAATATATGTATATTGTTAGAAAAAGTAAACAATTTATATGGCCGGCTATTTGTGTAAAAATTCCAATCAAAAACTAGTTTTAATGCAGAACTGACTAGTCCTAAACTAGTTCTAAAAGACTAAAACAATCAAAATCATTTTGCCTCTTCTCCAAAGGCAAGAAACCCTACGTTTCATTAGGCCAAAACCCCCAAATAACTCAATCCCTATCAATTTTTTAGAGTTTAATATATCCTTTTTTTGTTTATATTTTAGGACTCTTGGCTGTAATGCCTACTTTTAAAAAGTTGGTGATAAGAATCTTATATGATATGCATTTTATCTTTTTGGTGTTTTTGCGTTGGCAGAAGAAATATTATTCGGAAAGTTCAATTACTATAGTTACATGGTTGTGTAAATTGTGACTATTTCACTATCTCCGGATGCGATTGCAATGGACACTACTAAACATGAGAAAGTGAGGAGAATTGAGGAGGGATGGTTGATTAAAGTTTCCATCAGTTTTTTAGAATTTAAATTGGAACCATACAACCCATTGACTAACATATTTGAGGTCAATGCTAAAAAATAAAAATATGGTTGTTAATTTGTTATTGGTAAAATCGTATTTAGGACTAAAGAAATATTTGGAGCACAAGTTTATCGAAAAAAAAACTCAAGAAACCCGAAAAATCCGAGATTGAAAAATCCAACTTTTATTGGTTTGGTTTGGTCTATAGATTTAAAAACCCGATACAATTGGTTTGATTTGGTAATTGCAAAATCCGAACCAACCCGGTCTATGTAGGCCCCTAGTTTCACACTATGGGCCTAGTGCTTTTCTACTTTCGAGTTCATTTCATATTTCTTCTCGAATTTGTTTTCTTTACAAAATCTCAAATCATAAGACAAAATAAGAAGATATTATTCATACGCAGATTTATATCTAATAGATGAATGCATGATATGTATATTTTAAATATACATATATTATAAGTTCTAGTTAGATTTTAACTCTTAAAGTTAAATTATTCAACCTTTTGAGGCAAAAAAAAGAGAAATGTATATTTTTACGCGCTTCTAAAATAATAATCGATAATTTTTTTTTTTTAATATATGGATATTATATAAAAAAAATATACATATTTTATATATATTTTGGGCTAAAAATACAATTAGATTCGGCTGATCGATTATGTATTTTGCCCAAAAAACTTTTAGTTCACCTAGGCGACGGACATGCCAAAAAGTGGATGAGGCGGGGCATCCGTTAATGGCGCAGTGATTAATTGCAGTTTGGCCCTAAAATTCCAATTTCTAATTCAAAAGTCAATGAAGCATGAACAAATTTAGAACTTTTCCACTCATTTGAGGGCACTGGTGTAAATTCAGAAAGATAAGGGGGCCCAACTCACTTTCTTCAAATTAAAGTAAAATATTAGTGTTACCTAGCCATGTTGTGTGCATGTACATGCTCTTACCATGCACTCGCATTTTGTATAGCTTCTAAATATTGACCATGTATAGCTCTTAAGAAATATGGAGAATAATCGTTACTGTAATTGCTTTGGCAACATGACTTTAATTTTTTTCTTCTTCTTTTTTTCCCCTAGTCATGTTATGTAATGCCAAAGTTACTTAGGAATTTTTTTGAAAGCCTCCGTTTAAATTTTAGTTTGATAGCATTTACCTCTTTTTTGTTTTTGTTTTGTAGTCTGAGATACTATAACTCCTTTTCTTGTAAAAGAGTGTGGATGTCGAGAACTAGAGTAGAAGGCTAGTAAGTAGTCTAGTGTATATCTTTTCCGCACTTATGGTCAGGAGATGAGTTTGGTCGAACCCAATAGCTTTTGCTCAAATAGTGTATTTGATGATTTGAATTCATGAAATATGTATAAATATTAAATTTAGAACCTAGTCATTAATACTTGAAGTCGTGATCCCAAAATTCAGAACCTATAAGGTTGAAATCCTGGCTCCGCCTCTGCTTATGATGTCAGATATTCTTCTCGTACTTTCTTATACTTAGTTTTTTATTTTTACCGATTATTTCTTTTGCCTTGGTTATTTTATTATATTGCTAGTGCTGTTATTGCTTCTTTTTCATGATTTCTTCATTGCTGTATTTTTTTCAACAATGTTGTGACTACGCTTTTTCTGAACCGATGGTCTATCGGAAACAATCTCTCTTCCTTCACAAGATATGAATAAGGTATGTGTACACACTACCCTCGCAAAAACCTATGTATGAGATCATATTGGATTCCTTGTTGTTGTTGTTGCTGCGGTAGTTGTACTAATAGCCTGTTTAGCCAAGCTTTCTCCAAATCCAAAAGCACTTTTTTTTTTTTTTTTTTTTCAAAGTTAAAGTATTTTGGCCAAGCTTTTAAAAGAAAAAAAAAGTGTTTTTGAATAAAAGCAGAAGCAATTTTGGAGAAGCAGAAAATTATAGCTTCTCCCTAAAGCATTTTTTTGAAAAGTATTTTTTGAGAAAAATACACTTAGAAGCACTGTTTAAAAGTTTGACCAAACTCTAGTTGCTGCTCATAAGTGTTTTTCAAATTAATTAGCCAAACACAAACTGCATCTCACCAAAAGTACTTTTGAGAAAAAAAACACTTTTGAATTTTTTTTTTCCTTCAAAATAAGTTGATTTTTGAAGCCGGGCCAAACAGGCTATAAATCTACAAATCAATTTGTATGTCAAGTTCTTCGACGAAGCCACGTGGCAGTTTATTAGGCAAGGGTACAGGGGAAGCAGTAGGCCTCACAAGCATCTGAACACTGCCTCTTCATATTTCAAATTAAAAAACAAAAAAAAGAAAAAAGAACTACTAATAATCAAGGAACATGTACTCTGTCTCAACTTCCTTACCTGTACAGTGCACGTCCCAATCAATACTCTATACAAAGTCTACATTCC
Source organism: Nicotiana tabacum (assembly GCF_000715075.1). Taxonomy (NCBI): domain Eukaryota; kingdom Viridiplantae; phylum Streptophyta; class Magnoliopsida; order Solanales; family Solanaceae; genus Nicotiana; species Nicotiana tabacum. The sequence goes on from NC_134093.1 coordinate 108,808,382, forward strand.
CTTTCTCTCTCTCTCTTAGATTACAATTACAATATGGTGGTTGGTTCCCACAATTGTAAAAGGAAATTATGCAATGAGTTTTTGGAGAAGAAGAAGAAGAATCAACTTATAAAGCAAACTGAAGAAAATTCAGAGCAGCATTTGGTCACAAAATGCTCAAACTCCAACTTTTGTTTTTCTTCTTTAACTTTTGCTTGGTTCTCAAGCTTGCCATTTCTCGCCCTGGTCAGCCCTCTATATGCTTTTTCCTTTTATACAATGTGAATTTGATGAAGGGCTTTAAATGGTTTCTATATTATGTAGTTGTAATTGTGTTTGGATATTCAATTTGTTTTAGTTTGATTGACTAATGTTAACTTTGCAAGTAATTTACTGTTTGTGGTTAATTCTATGATTATGTTGTTTGATATAGTCATGGTCCTTGTGGTGTCTATTATTTGGATTGAGTTTAAATTCTATGAACAGAGACGGGATCTATCGGAAACAACCTCTTTACCTTTCTAACATGGGGTTAAGGTCTAGGTACACTCCACCCTCCCAAACGTTACACTATTTTTTTTTTTTTTTTTGGTTGTTGTTGTTTAAATTCTATGAACTGATGAAGCAAAAGATATTTATACAATCAAAAGATATTTATACAATCAGGTCACTTATAAAAAGTAATCGCAAGTAATTCTATGGAAAACATTAGTAATTGCTAATATGGAAAAAAGGTAATTGACTTGCTAGTATAGTTTAACGTGATAGCGTGAATAATCTTTTGAGTGTATATAGCTTAAATCCTTTTTGATTTTGGAATGGACTCGCTTTGAATTTGATATTTTTAGTAGATGAATGTAGTTCTAATTTCCTGAATACAGCTAGAGGTGCTTTTCTTCCCCTTTTCCATTTTATATACTTGTTTTTTTTAAGATTGTTGAATGATTTCTGAGCTGTTTTCCTATTTAGGCTATTGTGATCCTTAAAGGTAGTTAAAGTAGTCTGTATTTAGGCGTGGATAAAATGCAAGAAAGTGAAAAGGGGTAAACTTTTTAAATCTATTGAGCTAGTGCAAGATTCTTATATTTTTTAGGTTGCCTTTTCCCTGACGATTTTTCAGTCGAGGGGAGGCTATTGCAGTGTGAGTGGGTCTGAGTATGATTTTGCAGAGTCAGAGAAGTTCTTCTTGTGAAGAAGCCCATGTTAGATTCAACATTTCCCAAGAATCCACTTCCATTCCTTGGACAGAAAGATATATATAGCCACGAAAGAGGGATTAAGTGGATTGGAGTTGATTGGGCGGTAGACAGAGGCTGATGTAGAGTATTGCCACCGGGTTCATTTGAACCTAATGCTTACAATGTGGAGCATAAAATGATGTATAAAAATTCACTAAAATTGCAACAAACAGTAGATGAACCCATAACATTAAAGATACAATGAGTTCAATGCTAAGAACCTTAAACTTTGAACCAATAAATTTTAAATTCTGGATACGTCTCTGCTGGCAGAGTCATAATGATGAAAAATCATCATGTCTAGCTCGAATGGATGATCAAGCATGCTGCTATAATCTTGTATATTCGCAAAGATTCTCATCTCTTCATTCCATAAGTCGATGAAATATCTTGAATCTTGTGTTAAAGAGGAAAGAAATAAGTGGGATGTCTTCACATTCTTATTGAGCAGCTCTAGCTTTGCTTTTCTCATATGAAGTTTTTTGGTGCATTAAATTGGTGTAACATTAGTGAATAATACGTTATAAGAGGTTCTCTTGCTTCCGTTATAACTGCACTTGTTTTGCCGTTCTCTTGATTGCCAGTGCTGTTACATGAGAATATAAGGGCTGCTCCTTTATTATTGATTAGGCTCTTTCAAGTTGCACTTTTGTTTACTATCTATCTTGTTTATTCACTGCAGCACCATATGTAATGCGAATAAGCGGTGGAGCTCGAAATGATGTTCGTACTGCCCCTACAAGTACCCTTTGGCATAAGGATTTCGGATATACAGGCGGCATAGCTAAGAATGCAACCCGCCCAAGTTTCATCACGCCTCCACTCGATACCTTACGGTATTTCCCTCTATCAGAGGGTCCTGAAAATTGTTACAATATCAATAACGTGCCCTACGGCCGCTATTCAGTTAGGATCTACTTTGGATTGGTTGCAGAACCAAGTTTCGATAACGAACCTCTATTTGATGTTTCTGTTGAAGGGACCTTGGTTTATTCTTTGCCGTCTGGTTGGAGTAATCACGACGACGAACGAGCATTTGTTGAAACTCTTGTATTTCTTGAGAATGGTACTGCATCATTTTGCTTCCACAGCACGGGTCACGGAGATCCTGCTATACTTGCGATTGAGATTCTCCAAGTCGATGACAAAGCATACTATTCCGGTCCTGGATTTGGTCGAGGGAAAATCTTCAGAACTAACGAAAGACTGAGCTGTGGAGATCATAATTCAAAATTTGACATTGACTACAATGGGGATCGTTGGGGTGGTGATCGGTTCTGGAGTACAATCATGACCTTTGGTCAGAATTCTGATAAGCCCATATCTACTAAAAGCATCATAAAATCAGCTTCCGTAGCGCCAAACTTCTATCCACAAGCTCTTTACCAAACTGCTCTTGTTAGTACTGACAATGAGCCAGATTTAACATACACGACAGACGTTGACCCCAACAAAAACTACTCCGTCTGGTTACACTTTGCAGAAATTGATCCTTCAGTTACAGATGTGGGACAGAGGGTCGTTGACATCTCGATAAATGGAGACACTGTATTTCAAGATGTTGACATTGTGAGAATGGCCGGGGGTATTAACAGCGCTGTCGTACTGAACACAACCGTTCCGGTCAGTGGCAGGACTTTAACTATCACATTGCATCCCACAAATGGAACTCATGCCATCATTAATGCCATTGAGATTTTTGAGGTTATAACCGCTGAATCTAGAACATCACCAGAGGAAGGTAAAACCTAGATGTTTCACTTATACTTCTTGAATGCTTGTTTTCTGACTTTAAACTGGGAAAGAAACGACTAAATAAAAAGTTTGTACACGTTTCTCATATCAGAATACACTTTATATTTTCCTTAGTCCAGCTTGTGACTTTCTCATTTTACTTCTTTTCTTTTCTTTTTCAGTGAAGGCTTTGCAGTCACTGAAACTTGCACTTGGACTTCCTCTTCGTTTTGGGTGGAACGGTGATCCATGTTTTCCGCAACAACATCCATGGAGTGGAGTAGATTGTCAGTTCGATAGAACTAGCAATACATGGGTCATCGATGGGCTGTATGTTCTTGACCCTGAGCTTAGATAGAGAAGTTCCTTTCTTTCCAGAGAGACATGCGCGCGCGCACACACACACACACTTGACGCGTGCGCACACAGACATTTGTAAATATAACACTCTTTCGCTGGCATATATTCCTTCTATTGATGTTCCCCACGTAAATGTAGAAGTTTTACTGGACAGGTTTTTGGACTAGTTAAAAATGCAAGGTCGACTTAAATTTATTTGCGTTAATTGGAGTCAAAAGAAAAGAAAAATGCAGATAGAGAAGTGTTTATCATCCTCTTTGTATGTATGTAATTACGTATCTTTTCTGTAAATAAATCGCACACACAAAAATAATTAGCTTTTTGAGTAACAAAAATATTTTTAAGCCATCACACCCCTTAGGGTGCTACCCTTCTCCATACCCCACGCAGGATGCTTTGTGCATCGGGCTGCCCTTTTTATAATTGTTGATCTTTGTTGGTCCCCACTATTACCACACAATTATGTTTGCTTTATCAAGACTCCTTTATATTGTATGTCCTAGTTATTCAAAATTTTCAGGGACAACTTTCCTGCTTTAGTGTGCATCTGTTTCTGTACTTTCGGGCTTTTGTTTAAGAATGTATTGGAAGAGCTGCATGTGTTTGTTGCAGTCAGCTTGCAAAATTCTGAAACATCGTGTCTTACTCGCTGTGCTAATGCATATTTTTACAAGCTTGATTGGCTCATTTCAGCTTGTGAAAAATGATTTTTTATTGGAGAACATATTTTCCACTTCCATGCTATTACTCTTTTGTCTTAATATGTGCCCTCAATTTATCTTTCTTAAATCTTGGCTTTTGACCATATTCATGAAGTTTCTGGTATCTTAACGTGGTCTTCTTTTACCCAATGTAAATCCCTTGAATGTCGTTGCTACTTAAATAACTCTTCTTTTTTCAAACTGTTTTTCCTGTAAGGTCAGTGGCCTGGACGACCAAGGTTTACATGGTTTCTTACCAGATGATGTTTCTCGATTGCGCCATCTCCAGAGCATGTAAGTATAAACATATGGGAGTTCTGCTTTCCTGGCAATATACTATTTGGACGAAAGATATGTTTCTGCCAAAGATCTTCTACCACTTTAAATGGAGTTGATGATAAATATGAATCTTAGCGATCTTCCATCATGTATATATGCAGCGTCCGACGTCTCAAATATGATCTTCTGACTTATATTTGTTTGTGTGCAATTCATAGAAATCTGAGTGGAAACAGCATTCAGGGGCCTATTCCCTCAGCACTTGGAACAATAACTAGTCTGGAGAAATTGTGAGTACAGCTTACAGAGACTTATGTGCTTTTCCGTACTCGTTTCAGATTTCTTTGCTGCCAGAATTATAGATTATGAAAGATGGAAACATAACGCTTTTCCAACTACTTTCTGATTATATTAGACATACAATATATCCTTGCTATAATCCTCTCCCAATCTCCTCGAAAAGCGTCCTAGGTTTTGGAAAATTATAATTTTAGCTTGACAAAAGGGAATGAAGAATTCCCGATACTATCTCATTTCCTCCTTGAATATTATAATAGAACAGTTGGGGGCTCGTGATTTTCATTTTTGTACGTGGGGGATAGTGGATGTGCATACTGTTCCTTGGTTATTTCTGTGATTAAAAATCTTCACTTGGTGATGACCTAACAAAAGTTGCACAACAGGGATTTTTCGTACAATTTCTTCAACGGGTCGATACCTGAAAGCCTTGGGCAGTTGACCTCATTACAGACACTGTAAGTTACTTCAATGAGCTTAGTTAAGGACATGAGACTGGTCAATAACGAGCTTTTAGTTACTAATTGGTTAATTACAGGAATCTCAATGGCAACTTGCTCTCTGGAAAAATTCCTACAGCATTAGGTGGAAGGCTCTTGCACAGAGCTACCTTCAAGTATGTTCCCCTAATTGCGCATTATTGGCACAAGACTTGTTCTTAGTGAATCATACTTCAGAAATTGCAACATAAGTTATAGTACATGGAGTTGTTTACTATTATTAATTTAAAGTAGTTTTTCGTTTGTCCAACTTTTTGTTGCCAAAAATACATACTGCTTAGGGTCATCATTCAATTTTTAGAGGACTCGGCGAATGAAGGTTTCCTCACCACCATTTTGTGTGGGTGTTAACATTTGGCTGTTTTCCTTAGGAACGTGTTGTGCACAGGCTGTTATCAATTGTTTGACAATACTGCTTTTGATACTTGTCTACCTCAATCCAAAGCAAGTTGGGGTCGACTATATGAATATATGTCGCTCCACTTAAATCCGTCTCAGGAGTCCGATGTCTGAACAATTTTCTTGGTTCAGACAAATCACCACTAGCATATACTGATATCAATCTCCTTAATCTCAGCTTTGGAAGTAAGGTAATAACTGCAGTCAGGATTATGTACATCTCTAGGTAGAGATGCGAATTAAACCTTCGGTGCATGTGCTGAAACTAACATGACAATTCATGGCTGTATTTACTTGAGGATCAGAAAAACAAACTGTGAAATTTTTGTTCATTGGTGCTATTACTTACTGTGGATGCTTTCAGTTTTACTGATAATGCAGGCCTTTGTGGTATTCCTGGACTACCGACATGTGGACCGCATCTTACTCTAGGTGCCAAAATTGGCATTGGCTTAGGGGCATGCGCGGCTGTTATAGTTATCGCCATCTGCATGATATGTTGGTGGAAAAGGCGACAGAATATCCTCCGCGCTCAAAGAATTGCTGGTAAGATTTTTCATTTCACATATGCCATGTATCTTTAAACAATGATCTTAGACGAGTCTATCAGATCTTTTTCTTTGTATTGTGCTTTCTCATAGATGAATCACTCACTGTGTTTTTTCCTTTTACACAGCGAGAGATGCTCCATATGCAAAGAAAAGAACACATTTTAATCATATTCAAATGACAAGACACCATGGTCATCATGAAACAAGACACCATGGTCATCCTGAACATACTCGGACAGCTGCTGAGAATGGACCGCCTTTGCTTACCTGAGTTCGAATCTGCTACCTAACACAATTTTTGAGCCACCTTTGCCGCTACACTAAAAATTTCCCTTGTGTCAAGGGAATTCAACAATCTATACACACATCAAAAAGAATTATTTACAACCTATTTGTGCAGTATAATTTTTCGATGAATGGAGTTCAATTGAACCCCCTCCCGGCCATGTAACTCCACCGGTGGTGCTTAGTGACAATATTGCCAGATGCAATGCTACAAGAAGTCTGTTTTGTGACTAGAAGATGTGTATAATAGTTATATAAAGGAAGTAGTTCAAATGCCATAGATGTACTTCAGTGTCAAATGCTTGCAGATAACTTGGGAGGAATAGACAGAATGATATATATTACATGCATTCTTAATCAGTTTTGGTTACATATTTGTAGCATACAAACTGTGTATTACTGAAATATAATTGAAATGCAATTTTATCCTGCTAATTTTACTTTACGTTCTTAAGATTTTTTCTGGCAAAAACTATGTAAATTTAGTTTGTATGCCAATATTGACTCTTAAATCTTTACTACTCCAATTAAGTTAAGTGTGTTGTGGATGAAATGATTCAACAATCTCTAACAGTATTGAACAAAATACAAATACAAAGAAGAAAAATAGGTAATTAATGTTCCAAATCACATGTTAAACATCATTTCTTTTTCCACAAAAAAAGTTGAAAAATCAAAACATGACTGAAAGAGCAACACTGTTAATAACTGAAGACACTCCATGAAGTCAAAATACTCTCTTTACTCTTAGGGGTCGTTTGGTTGGGAAACAAGTTATCCCATGATTAATTATCTCGGAATTAGTTATCCCACCCTACCATAGAGATAAAAAAACACTACAATCCTGGGACGGGATTAGTTATACCACGATCTTATCCCAACCAAAACACGAGATAAACTCATCTTAAATTTAATCTCAGGATTAATTATCCCTTATCTCTCGTACCAAACGAGCCCTTAGCGCTTTGTGACGCACTTCCTGCCAATCAAGACACCAGTTGGAGGGCTAGTTACCACAATAGTACATTGGCTATACAACCAATAAGAATATTGAAGAAAACTTCCTAAATTAGACCTTGCTCTAAACAATCCCTTCACCTCAAACTTCACTCTTCCACTCTCCACTTCCTTCTTCAATTGTTGGCTATGTTCTAAAGGTAGCCTAACCTGGCTACTCACCAAATGAACATCTTGAAACCTCGACTCGTGGCTCATCGTCGAAAAAGGGTCCATGTAACTAGAAGCTAAAAGATTACCACCATGATACAGATCCAAGATCGCATAATGGAAATCTACTCTCCCTCTTTTGTTTGGATTTGTGAAGTTTGCAAGTATAGTAACATCTGCATTGAGGAGGTAGCCCATGTCAAGATAGGCTGCATTGAGTGTGGCACTTGTAATGTCAAACTTTGGATTTCTTGGGCGGAAGACAAGATAGATGATGAGGATTGCTAGGCCAGCTACTATTACCATGACCCAAAAAAGTGCACAAAAACCTGCCACTAGCCATGCAAATGGCTGAGTTTTACGCCTTGTAGGTACTTGCACCAGACCTGAATAAATTACGGTCAGATCTCTCTGTAATAACATCGCTATGTAACAATCATTCACTATAAAAACAAGTTCTTTATGGAACCAATTTTCATACTATGTTATAATATATGTTCTCTATAACAGCACTTCGTTATAACATCCCCAAAAAATTCGGAACAAATAAAACTGTTATAGAGAGGTTTGACTGTAGTCAAAAGCAAAAGTGCATGTGTCAAAGATTGTTGGGCCTTTAAAGTGCAAAACATCAGTTAATGTGTGGGCTTTAATGAAGAAAAACTGGGTAGTTGCATAGATAGCCATTTTTAGGGATATTATTTAGAGATTAATGTGGGTTGTTCTGATGGTAAGCACCCTCCACTTCCAACCAAGAGGTTGTGAGTTCGAGTCACTCCAAGAGCAAGGTGGGGAGTTCTTGGAGGGAAGGATGCTGAGGGTCTATTGGAAACAGTCTCTTTACCCCAGGGTAGAGGTAAGGTCTGCGTACATACTACCCTCCCCAGACCCCACTAGTGAGATTATACTGGGTTGTTGTTGTTGTTGTTATTGTTATTTATTTTGTCATGAAATTTTAAACTAAAAATCTCAACTTCAGGACAACTCAGGATATTTTTGTCTTGAAAAATTGAGCTAAAAAATTGAAATTCAGGACGCTCTAGTTAATTCCTAAATAACAACCCTTTAGAGTGGCTACCTGGTGACATTTCTACAAGAAAAACGTCAATAGAAAAGAGCAAAAATAAAAATGTAATACAAGAAAATGTAACTACAATTACGATCAATAATTATTTGGACAAAAGAATGGCAAACTCTAAATGGCTGGCAACCTATATTAAATCTTTAAGTTCTTATTCTTAATCAGTAAAAAAATCATTTTCTTAACAACTAATATATCACTTTTTCACCCATATTTTATCTAGTGTTATCTTAAATTTGGAGTCCATCAGTGAAGATACGATGCTTTAGCACCTTGACGCCTAAACTAAAGTGCCAACTAAACGCGCTTTGTGCGAGGGCGTTATCTAGCATTATAACTACGGATTTAACTGAATCCATAATTTTCAAGTAGGGACATGAATTTATGTATAAAAATTTACTAAAATCGTAAGAAATAGTGAATATGACACATAACTTTAAAAATATGATGAGTTTAATGTTAAAAACCTTAAATACTGAACCCATAAAATTTAAATTTTGGATCCGCCTATGCTTTATACGAGCCTTTGACAACATTGGACTCACCTGAAGAATGACGATGATGTTGGCTATGTGGCCGAGATCCTGAATGTGGTTGTTGTCGTGGTGGCGGTACTGGTGTTGGTAAATGAGAGTCACCAGAATAGGGTTGTGGTCCTGAATGTTGCTGTGGTTGCTGTCGTGTTGGCACTGGCAATGTTGGATTTGGAAAATGAGAGTCAGAGCCATGTGTTTGATCTCTTGCATTAGGCATCTCCGGAGGAATCGGAGAGAAATGAGGATGTTGTGGTGCATGTTCAAGGGGAGGAATATTTGGTGGAAGAAAATACGGGTTGGTCTCACGTTGACGATACATTATGAACTAGAAACTAAAAGACGAGGGCGTCCTAGAATTGCTCCTGTAGTACCACCAGTGGATCCGGTGGATGATCTTATTAGAGCAGAGACTAGAGAAGATGAAGTTTGAGAACAAAGACAAAGTTATTGTTATCAATATTGTTGTGAAATTGTCTAAAGAAGGATTGGTAGAAAGGCAAAGAATCAGAATTTGTCAAAGCAAAGAAGGCAAGTAATCTTAATTGCTTTTTAGTATACGTTACTCTCAGCATTTGTATGCTTACTTCTTAATCTTGGGACAACAATTACTTTTCCTGTTTGTGATTTTTGATTTTGACCAGTCACTTCTACATACAAAAAGAGAAAAATGGGGAAGATTTTCATCATTGATATTCTTTTTTTTTTTCCCTTTGTCATTACCTATATAAAAGTCTGATTCTTTCGTACTTATCACTGGGCATAAGAATACGAAGTCAAGAGGTGGCGCAGTATAATATGCCGTTTGATATCAGGGATAAGGGATACTTAAGTATAAGGTTAAATTATTTCGGGATTATAGTATTATTTTTATCCCTGGACATAAGAATACAAAGTTATCACTGGGCATAAGAATACAAAGTTAAGAGGTAGACAACTCATAGTTTGTGTATTTATGGCTCGTTTGGTACGAGAGACAAGAGATAATTAATAATAGAATTAAATTTAAGATAAGTTTATTCTGTATTTGATTGGGATAAAATCGCGATATAATTCCCAGAATTAATTATTCCGAAATTATAATATTATTTTTATCCCTATGAAAGAATGGTATAACAATCCCGAAATAATTAATTTCGGGATAATTAATCCTAGAATTACTTATGCCAACCGACGATTATAGGTGATAAAGAAATACTCCTCTCGCCGTGTCATATATTTGACATCATTCGATAATAGTTTTTAAGACGGAGAAAGTATGATCTGTTTTTTATATAGTATTTAAATATTTAAATTTTATTTCAAAAAAATTAAAAAATATATATTTAAATTTACATGAAAATTAAGACATTTGACACTCCAAATCAAAAGGACGCCGCATACATTCAAACAAAGGGAATACTTCAATATTTTCATGTCCAGAACCAGAACAACATACTCTTTCTAAAAATCCACTTCATTCTCTCTTTTTATATTTGTGTTATCACAAATTAAGGTTTTATTATGTAGAAGTCCAAATTAGGATACTGCTATATCTTTTTTTTTTAAATAGTAGAAATGACACCATTTAGCCGCTCTAAAGAGTTGCTATTTAGGAATTAGCTAATACTTTCTGAATTTTACTTTTTCAGTTCAATTTTTCAGGATAAAAGTCTCCTGAATTGTCCTGAAGTTAAGATTTTTAATTTAAAATTTCAGAACAAAATAAACGCTGGCTAATTTCTAAATAGCATCCCTGAGAATGGTTATATGTGCCCTTGCCTTTTTTTTTCCTTGACCATAGGTACTGTACTACAGAAAAAGTTTTGGTAATAATATAATAATGCCTATTATCTGAGGGTGTAGATATATATATGGTGAAAGCGTGCAAGTGCAATTATTAACATTTATCTTTGATTAATGCTGTACAATAAAAAGGTAAGAACTTTATACCTCACCAAAGTACTCGACCAAAAATTCATAGGCAAATTAATTTTGCGGTTTATCTTGAAAAATGATTGAGAAGATCCTTTTAGATGCTCACAAAAGGCAAATCTGATTTATATTCTTAATCTCTGCAAGTAATGTAGGGAGTATTTATTAGTATTGTGCTTAAACTTTTATTTGGGATTTTTCGTTATTATAATGGGTCGTCTGATAGGGAATAAGTTATCCCAAAATTATAATAAAATAATAACGACATTATGCAGTAAAGAGAAATACGTTGTCCCATAATTGTAGATGGGATTATAGTATGAGAATTAAATAAGAAGGAATAGATGTGGGGTCCAGTAGTTAATTTAATACAGTGTAATTAGGTACAATTAGTTGATATAATTAGTTAGTTAATCAGTTGTTATAAATAAGAGTTAGTTAACATGTGTACAGTAGACTTCTTAAGAATGAGTTTTGGACATTTGTCTAATATAAAGAAAATAGAGCTTCTTCTTCTCCACTGACCTCCTTTCCTCTTCTGCCATGTCTGATCTATTTAACATGGTATCAGAGCTTCCAGGTGAGATCAACTAGCTCAGTATCATCAGGAGAGGAATCTCACTTGTTAATTGTTTCTTTTTTACTCCGTTTCTTCGCCAGTCCTGGCAAATTTCCTGCAATTAGGGCTTGATTGATCAGTGTCAATTTCTGGTGTAATTGAGTGAGCCGTGACCTAAATCAACTCAATTAGTGTGGTGCGATTCAATCGATATCGTTTACAATGGCGAATGACGACGGAATCTCCACTTCCTCAGCTCCTCCGGTTGCGACTGCAACTCAGATATTGAATGCTCCAGATCTGGTACATCACAATCATCCTCTGTATATTCATCCTTCAGATATACAAGGTTCTGTTCTTATCTCAATTGAACTTCAAGGTTCTGAAAATTATTCAATTTGGAGTCGGTCAATGAAGATCGTTTTGCATGGTAAAAACAAACTAGGTTTTTTTTTAGGAACATGTAAAATAGAAATGTATGATCCTAGTCTGCATGAACTCTGGAACAGATGTAATGCCATTATTTTGGCTTGGATAATGAACACAGTATCTCATAGTTTGATTAGTATTGTGATTTATGCTTTTGATGCACATAAGGTGTAGGAAGACCTTAAAAGAGAGGTTTGATAAAGTAAATGCCTCCAGAGCTTGTTATTTGCACAAGGAAATTGGTGCACTTACTTAGAGCATATCATCTGTGTTTGTGTATTTCTCGAAGCTTAGAGAACTATGGGATGAGTACGAGACACTTGCTCCTCCTCCTTCATGTGGATGCCCAGAGTCTGTTAAATATGCAGAGCATTATTAGTTGCAAAAGTTATATAAGTTTTTAACTGGTCTTAATGAATCCTATGAGAATGCAAAGGATCAAATTCTTATGACAAGGCCATTACCAAATATAAACCAAGCATATGCTATGATAGTGAATGTAGAAAGTCAAAGAAAGAATGACAGCTGTGGGATCAATGCTAGTGTTGGTATTGATGGCAATGATGCTACTGCACTTCTAAGCAGTAGAGAAAATAACAATGGTAACAACACTGGTGGTGGTAACACCAGTTACAAAACTAGGAACAATTACAACTAAGGAAGGTTTGCACTTCAGTGTGACTATTGCAAGCTCAAAGGTCACACAAGGGACAACTGCTACAAGTTGCATGGATATCCACCTGATTTCAAATACAGGAAGAAAAGAGGCACTCCAAATACTTATGCTAACAATGTGTGTAGTGTAGGAAATCAGGGGACTAAAACTCAAGGCTCATCCCAGCAAGCAGCACCTATCTCTAATACATCACCACCAGCTCCAGTTCAGTTCTTTACTTCAGAACAATACAATCAAATTCTGTAAATGTTGAACAAATGAAAGGAAGGAGAGCCTATGGATAATGCAGCTCAGATGGGAACAACATATATTCCTACTGCCCTAATATCTAGTCTAGTTGTTCATAACTGGATAGTAGACACATGGGCGACAAACCATATGGTACATCAGCTAAGTTTGCTTCACAAATTCAAAGAACTATCACAAATGAGTAAGAATAAGGTGCATTTACCTACTGGAGATCAAGTTACTATCAATAAGACATGAGAGTCTCATATATTTTAGGACAAGACAATTTGAGAAGCACTATATATACCTGAATTCAAATACAACCTATTATCAGTATCAAAGATCACCAAGGAGTTACAATGTTGTGCAACATTCTTTCCTGATTTTTGTTTATTTCAGGAACTCTCAAGTGGGAAGGTGATAGGGATTGGTAGAGAAGAGGATGGCCTTTACATTCTGAGGATCAGAGGAAACTCAAGTCCACAGCATGTCTCTGATAACAAGAATGTCACCAATCAGTCATCTGTAAATACCATTTCCAGTTTAACTAGTGACAATGAAGATAGTTCCAAGAATAAGACTAAGGATGATGATATATCTATTTGGCATAGAAGACTAGGGAATGCTCCTTTAAGAGTGTTGAAAAACATAGAAGACTTGTGTAACTCTCAGCTGAAGAATCACATATGTTCTGTATGTCTTATTACTAAATAAGCAAGATTGCCCTTTTTTCTAAGCACTACTTGTTCTGTTATTCATTTTGACCTTGTGCATGCTGATGTATGTGGTCCTTATAAAGTTTTCACTCATAATGGTAAGAGATATTTTTTGACTCTATTAGATGATTTCTATAGATATACATGGCTCTTCCTAATGCCTACTAAAGCAGATTCTATTATGGTGTTAAGGAACTTCCTAATATATGTCAAAACTCAATTTGCCTGTGGAGTGAAATGTCTTAGAACAGATAATAGTTCAGAATTCTTCAATGATCAAGTGAACAATTTGCTAAAGGAGTATGGTATTATACACCAAAGCTCTTGTGTATATACACCACAATAAAATAGTGTTGTGGAAAGAAGACATAGATATATTCTAGCCATGGCAAGAGCTTTAAGGTTTCAGGAATTTGTACCTTTAAGATTTTGGGGAGAATGTATGTACACAACTGTATACTTACTCAATAGATTGCCCACTGTGTTGTTGAAAGGTCAGTCACCTTTCCAGAAGTTGTTTCACAGAGCTCCTTCACTACAACATCTCAGGGTATTTGGTAGTCTGTGCTATGCTACCACTGTAAAGAAGGGTGATAAGTTCAGTCCAAGAAAAATTCCAACTGTTCATCTTGGATATTCCACTACTCAGAAGGGTTATTATCTCTATGATCTAACCTCCAAGGAGTTCTTTGTTAGTAGAGACACTGTATTTCAAGAAGACATTTTTCCCTTCTAGAATATGAGCACTAGTCCTTCTCCTATGTTCCCAGTACTGCAACTGGTTGAACCTGATCCACCTACTGTATCTGCTCCATTGCATTCACCTTCAAACTCAACTCCTGATACTAATACCTCCAAGCTTTCCCTATTTCCTATTAGCAGAGATCCTTCTCCACAACCAGTACACCTCAATAGATCTTCAAGGGAATCTAAACCACCTGTCTGGATGGGAGATTATGTTGTCCAACAGAAGTCCTCTTGTCTATATCCACTATCCAACTATGTGGTGTGTGATCACCTCACTCCTGCCTACATGTCTTCATTAGGTGCTTATTCAGCAATTGCAGAACCCAAGACTTATGCAGAAGCCAGTACCAATCCACTATGGGTGGCTGCTATGAAGTCTGAAATCTCACTCTTGAGCGCAATAATACTCGGACAATTATAGACCTTCCTCCAGACAAGCTTCCTATAGGATGCAAGTGGGTGTTTAAGGTCAAGTACAAATCCACATGAGAGGTAGAGAGATATAAAGCAAGACTTGTAGCCAAAGGCTACAACCAGCAAGAAGGTTTGGACTATACTGAAGCCTTCTCACATGTAGCTAAGATGGTCACAATGAGGTCTGTAGTGGCTCTTGCTGCTGCTTCATACTGGTTTGTTTTTCAAATGGATGTTCATAATGCATTTCTGTAGGGTGATCTTTATGAAGAAGTTTATATGTAAATTCCTGATGGATTTTCAAGCCAGGGGGAGTATTATAAGGTCTGCAAGTTGAATAAATCTTTGTATGGACTGAAACAAATCCCTAGATAATGGAACTTAAAATTGACAGAAGCATTGACAGATCTAGGATTTGTACGATCACACTATGACTATTCTTTGTTCACACACAGGAAGGGAGAAAATTTAGTGATTGTGCTTGTTTATGTAGATGATTTGTTAGTTACTGGCAATAATCTAAATCTGATTGAGAAGGCTAGAAAGGACCTGCGGAGCAGGGTTAAGATGAAAGACTTAGGGGAACTGAAGTACTTCCTTGGCATAGAGTTTTCAAGATCAGAGAAAGGCATCCATATGTGCCAAAGGAAGTATGCCCTTGAGTTGTTATCTGAGACTGGCCTATCAGGAGGAAAACCAACACTCACTCCACGGGAATTCAATCACAAACTTACCTCTATAGAATTTGATAAGGTGTTCAACAAGGAGAACTTGTCCGATGATAGGCTACTTGAAGACATAAGTGGTTATCAAAGAATAGTGGGAATATTGTTGTATTTGACTATGACTAGACCTGATATAGCCTTTGTGGTACAGGTTCTGAGTCAATTCATGCATGCTCCTAAGCAATCACATCTAGATAAGTCAATTCATGCATGCTCCTAAGCAATCACATCTAGATACTGCTATAAGAGTGATCAAGTACATTAAAGGAAATCCTGGTCTTGGGTTGTTCTTACCATCAGATGGCACTCAAAAGTTGGTTGCCTTTTGTAATTCAGATTGGGGTGCTTGTGTGGAAACAAGAAAGTCAGTCACAGGTTATGCTGTGAAGTTTGGTGATGCTTTGATTTTCTGGAAATCAAAGAAGTAAGGAACAGTTTCAAGAAGCTCAGCTGAGGCAGAGTTCAGAAGCATGGCCACTACTGTTGCAGAAATAAAATGGTTAGTTGGGCTGTTTGAGGAGTTGGGAGTGGCAGTTGAACTTCCAGTTCAGCTTTACTGTGATAGTAAAGTTGCAATTCAAATTGCAGCTCATCCTATATTTTATGAGAGAACCAAACACATAGACATCGATTGTCACTTTGTAAGGGAAAGAATTCAAGAAGGAATGATCAAAACTCAGCATATTGGTACAAGAGAGCAACTGGCAGATATCTTCACCAAAAGTCTATGCAGTCCACAACATGATTACTTAGTATGCAAGCTGGGAATGAAAAGCTTGTTTTCATCCTTCAGCTTGAGAGGGAGTGTAGAAGGAATAGATATGAGGTCCAATAGTTAATTTAATACAGTGTAATTAGGTGCAATTAGTTGATATAATTAGTTAGTTAATCGGCTGTTATAAATAGGAGTTAGTTACATATGTACAGTAGACTTCTTAAGAATGAGTTTTGGACATTTGTCTAATATATAGAAAATGGAGCTTCTTCTTCTCCACCGACCTCCTTTCCACTTCTGCCATGGCTGATCTATTCAACAAATAATAACGTGATTATTTAAATGAGTATATTTTTATTGGTAGATATTTGGTTTATTGGACAAAAGATATTTTATATAGAGGTATAAATATAAAACATGTATTTTGTGTGCACTAGATAAGTTGGGATAAGTTTTTATTTTCAACCTTAGATTTTTAAACGAAAGGGACACATTTATCATTGTAGTGTTTTATCCCCCAGAATAAGTGATTTAGGATTATTGTTCTAGCCTCAATATGTGATAGAATAATACCACAATTATAATAAATTAATCCCGTAAATTCTAATCCCGAATATAAAATTTCAACTGAAATCGCGATATAATTAATCCAAAATTAGTTATTTCGGGATTGTAATGTTATTTTTGTCCATATGGGAGAGTGAGATAACAATTGCGAAATAATTAATTTTGAGATAATTAATCCTAGGATAAATTATGCCAACCGACGATTATGGGTGATAAAGAAATACTACTCTCGCCGTCTCATATATATGACATCATTCGACAGTATTTTTTAAGACGAAGGAAGTATTTTTTTAAGACGAAGGAAGTATGATTTGTTATTTTACATAGTATTTAAATATATAAATTTTATTTCAAAAAGATTTTATATCTAAATTTATATCAAAATTAAGAAATTTGATACTTGAAATTAAAATGACACCATATATATTCAAACAAGGGAATACTTCAATA
Organism: Nicotiana tabacum; assembly: GCF_000715075.1. Taxonomy (NCBI): domain Eukaryota; kingdom Viridiplantae; phylum Streptophyta; class Magnoliopsida; order Solanales; family Solanaceae; genus Nicotiana; species Nicotiana tabacum. The sequence continues at coordinate 108,825,626 of NC_134093.1, forward strand.
TTTTTAGGTCCAGAACCAAAACAACTTACTCTTTCTAAACATCCACTTCATTCTTTCATTATTTAAAACAAGTATTTTGGTATTGTGAGACGTCGATTGTCCATAGACTTGAATGAGCCGCCACCACATGTGCTGCTCTTTTTATATTTGTGTTATCATAACAAGGTAAGAACTTCATAATTCACCAAAGTACTCGACCAAAAATTCCTAGGCAGATTAATTTTTTGGTTCTTCTTGCAAAATGATTGAGAAAATCCCTTTAGATGCTCCCAAACACTAGGCAATCAGATTTATATTCATAATCTCTACAGGTAATGTATGGACTATTTATTAGTACTGTGCTTAAACTTTTGTTTGGGATTTTTCGTTATTTTAAGTGATCGTTTGGTGGGGAACAAGTTATCACAAGATTATAACAGTGATTAAATATTAACAAAATTATTTAGTAAAGAGAAGTACGTTGTCCCAGAATTATAATGATAAGATATAATATCAGAATTAAATAATAACGTAATTATTTAAATGAATATATTTTTATTGGTAGATATTTAGTACATTGGACTAAAGATATTTTATATGAGATATAATTATAAAACATGTATTTGGTGTACACTAATTATTTAGTGCATCTGCCTGAGTACTTTTCTTGCTAGTAACTGTTTAGGGATTTCTAGACTGTAATTTGATTACTTAGTAGCTGTTCTGTTGGCCTTCTTTTATATATCTATGGTTATCACTAGTTTAATTCTTGCTTGTCTGTTTGTCTTATCTGTACGCATTTCTAGCGGTTAGAGTTGTAAGTGTTAGACCTGTCTCGTTTAGTTTAATCCTTTGTTTGTTTTAGCGACAGTTCTAGCATAGTTTTCCTTAGATTACAGTGGTTGGGGTGAGTGATGGTAGAATAAGATCATGTCCTTGGGTGGGGTGGGGTGGGGGTGGGTCAAGGGAGTCTCTACGCTGAGAGTGGGTTCTTGGAACATAGGTACTTTGACGGGAAAGTCTATAGAGTTAGCGAAGATCTTCCAGAAGAGGAAGATTCATATAGCTTGTGTCCAAGAGACTAGATGGGTGGGTTCGAAGGCTCGAGATGCCGATGGGTTTAAATTGTGGCTCTCAGGACGCGAGAGGAGTAAGAATAAGGTAGGTATCTTGGTTGAAAGGGATCTTAGAGAGCTAGTGGTAGAAGTTAGGAGGGTGATCGATAGGCTGATGTCTATTAAGCTGGTTATGGGAGGGTCTACTTTAAATGTGATTAGTGCTTACGCGCCTCAAGTGGGTTTGGATGAGGAGATTAAGAGTCGCTTCTGGGGAGAACTTGACGGGTTGGTCCGTGGCCATCCGCACACCGAGAAGTTATTCATAGGAGGTGACTTCAATGGTCATATTGGGGCGGCATCTGGGGATTATGAAGGTGTGCATGGCGGCTTTGGCTTTGGAGTTAGGAACGGAGGAGGTACTTCGTTGTTGGACTGTGCTAAAGCCTTTGATTTGGTGATTGCTAACTCGTATTTTTCGAAAAGGGAGGAGCACTTGGTTACATTCTAGAGTTCGTTGGCCAAGACTCAAATTGATTATCTACTCCTCCGAAAGTGGGATAGGAGTATGTGCATGTATTGCAAGGTTATACCAAGCGAGAATCTCATGACTCAACATAAGTTATTGGTGATGGACTTAGAGATCGTGGCGAAGAGGAAAAGAGGGATGTGTATGATCAACCTAGGATCAGGTGGGGTGCTTTGACTAATGACAAAGCGCAGGAGTTGGGGGAAAGTTGTTGGCTATGGGAGCCTGGAGGAGCATTAGGGACGCGAGGTGTATGTGGACCACGACAACAGAGTTTATTAGAGAAGCTACGAGAGAAGTGTTAGGGGTCTCGAAGGGTTTCTCTGGCGGCCACAAAGATGACTAGTGGTGGAGTGAGGAGGTACACGAGAAAGTGAAAGCCAAAAAGCGGCGTACTTGAAGCTTATAGAGATCATGGACAAGGAGGCGAAGAGGATGAACATGGAGGAGTATATTAGATCTAAAAAGGAGGCGAAGTTAGCGGTTTCTACGGCTAAGATTGCAACATTTGGGCGTTTGTATGAAGAGCTTGGGGCCAAAGGCGGGGACAAGAAGCTATACAGGCTAGCCAAAGTGAGAGAGAGGAAGGACCGTGATCTGGATCAAGTTAAGTGTATCAAAGATGAGGAATGTAGAGTTTTGATGGAAGAGACTCAGATTAGACGAAGATGGCAGACATATTTTCATAAACTCCTGAACGAAGAGAGTGATAAGGCTATTGTGCTGGGCGACTTGGAGCACTCCGAGATGCGTCTAGATTTAGGGTATTGTAGGTGCATAAGAGTAGAGGAGGTCCAGGGGGCTATGCGTAATATGCACAGGGGTAGAGCTACCTGGCCAGATGAAATCCCTATGGAACTTTAGAAGAATGCGGATAAGGCAGGTTTGGAGTGACTCACTAGGTTGTTCAACGTCATTTTTAGGATGAAGAAGATGCCCGACGAATGGAGGTGGATTACGATGATTCTGATGTATAAAAATAAGGGCGTTATCCAAAATTGCAATAATTATAGGGGGATTAAGCTGCTAAGTCATACGATGAAAGTTTGGGAGAGGGTGGTTGAAGAGAGGGTGAGGACAAGTGTGTCCATTTCTGAGAACCAGTTCGGTTCCATGCCGGGACGTTCGACTATGGAAGCCATTCACATTGTGAGGAGATTGGTGGGGGGAGATGAAGAAAGACTTGTACATGGTGTACATTGACCTAGATAAAGCATATGACAAACCCGAGAGAGGTGCTCTGGCGCTGCTTGGAGGCTAAAGAGGTCCCATTAGCCTATATTAGGGTGATTAAGGACATGCATGATGAGGCTAAGACTCGATTTAGGACATTGAGAGGAGACTCGAAACACTTTTCGGTTGTGATGGGATTGCACCAGGGATCAACTCTTAGTCCATTTCCATTTTCCTTGGTGATGGACACATTGACGAAACACATTCAAGATGAGGTGCCATGATGTATATTATTTGTTGATTACATAATTTTAATTGATGAGAGTCAGGGTAGTGTTAACGAGAGGCTGGAGGTTTGGAGGCAGAGCCTAGAGTATAAGGGTTTAAAGTTGATCAGGACCAAGACGGAATACTTGGAGTGCAAGTTTAGCAACGGTACCAAAGAAGGGGATATGGAGGTGAGGCTTGATACGCAAGTCATCCCCAAGAGAGGTAATTTCAAATATCTTGGATCTATAATACAAGATAACAGGGAGATTGATGAAGATTTCATGCATTGTATCGGAGCAGGATGGATGAAGTGGAGGCTCGCTTCTGGTGTCTTGTATGATAAGAATGTGCCGCTGAGACTTAAAGGTAAGTTCTACAAGGTTGTAGTTAGATCGACTATGTTGTATGGACAGAGTATTGGCCGGTCAAGAACTCTCATACCCAGAAGCTAAAAGTAGCTGAGATGAGGATATTGAGGTGGATATGTGGGAATACCGATTGGATAAAATTAGGAATGAAGTTATTCGTGAAAAGGTAGGAGTGGCCCCTATGGAGGATAAGATGCGGGAGGCGAGGTTGAGATGGTTTGGGCATGTTAAAAGGAGAAGTATAGAAACCCCAATTAGAAGGTGCGAGCGGTTAGCCTCGATGGGTAGCAGGAGGGGTAGAGGTAGGCCTAAGAAGTCTTGGGGAGAGGTTATTAGGAGAGCTATGGCGCAACTGGAGCTGACTGAGGACATGGCCCTAGACAGGAGGGTGTGGAGGTCAAAGATTAGGGTAAAAGGTTCGTAGGTAGTCCAACGTTTCTCTTTGTCTTACTCAGTTCGCTAGCATTAGTATTAATATGATATCTTTTATTCATAGATTGCTATTACAACCTAGAGTTTGACTACATTCTTGGATTCAATCTTATTTTATCTTGCTTTATTCCTTCTTGTTGCAATTACCTTTTTTTTCCAGCCGTTTTCTAGCCGAGGGTCTATCAGAAACGGCCTCTCTGGCCTTCCAGGGGTAGGGGTAAGGGTGCGTACATCTTACCCTCCCCAGACCCCACTTGTGGGAAACTACTGTTTTTTTTGTTGTTGTTATTGTTGGTGGTGGTGTACAGTAGATAAGTTGGGATAAATTTTTATTTTTGATTTTAACCTTAGATTTTTTAAAGGAAAAGGACACATTTATCGTTGTAGTATTCTATCCCCCGAATTAAGTGATCCTGGGATAATTATTCTAGCCTCAATATGTGATAAAATAATACCACAATTGTAATATAAATTAATCCCGAATATAAAAACTCAACTAAATACTTCTAATTTTAAAATTATTATCCCTTATCCCACTAACCATACATCCTTATCGCTTTCGCCCGTAACAATATGTATATGATTAAAAAGCTGGATAAGGTGTAAAATTTGATTTTCAAATTGAAGTAGTTGTGAAAATTTAATTATACCTATGCTCGCTATCTGCCGTCTGTGCAACTGGTCCACATCCAACTCAAGAACCGCATTCAAAAGTAAGAATAAATTAGACGGCACAGTCCCTTAACTCCAACACCAACTCCTCTTGTTTCCTTCAACATAGACACCTACCTAATCTTACCCACTCCATTGGCGGTCATGTGGGATCAAAAATAATTCGTTTATCCCTCGAAATTTGAATATTTTCACATAAAATGGGACAAGATAATATTATCCATTCTTGAGTTTATACCACACAACTTCACCTGCTCATACCTATCTCCTTAGCTTATACTTTGTAAATTGTTTACCTCTAAGCTATAATTTTGTTTACCCTTAAACATGGATAACAATTGAATTGATACGCGGTTTTAATGATATGTGGACTAATTCAATACGAGTGATCAATAACATTAAATAAGTGAATCGAAGATAGAACAAATAACCAAACCAGTTGTGATGTTAGGTCCGAGCTCAGTTTGAGCTTAATGATCGTTCTGCCCTCGATTCGAAGCCAAATACTTATGAAGAACTATGAGCAAAAATAAGAACTTTGAATAACTTTTAGAATCAGATAAAAAAGTATATATTACCTTGATATGCGTGTTACAATGTGTCTCTTAACCATAAACTTTCCCTTTACATAATAGGGGAGTTTTACCCTAAGTACAATTCTAAAAAAGGTAAAAATCTCCTTTTTCGTTAATCACTGATCCGCTGTCGATACGGACCGAGATCCATGCTGTGATATCTAGTTGGGCGCGAATATCACAGCCCTTCATTAATCGTGTACAACCTCTTAGTTATGCCTTCCGATGTCTTGGAGCCCGAACCGAATTCGGGGACATTGTCTCGATGGCCTCGGTGGTAAGCGCTTTGTTCGAGCCTTAGTACGAGAGGTTCCTGGCTTCGATCCCGATTCCGTATAGTTATGTCCTTACTTTGTTTGCCCCATCAGGAAATTGGGGTACTAACTAGCCCCGATTTTACCCTTATACACATAGTCCCCTAATTTTTCAGAGAGTAGGTTTGCCGAAACGAAGAGAAACGACAGATGAACCTAGGTTCCTTCCTTCATACGTCACGATCGAAACGACAAAGAAGTAGGAACATCCCATCAGTCGTGTCGTTCTGACTTCGAACACATGTCAACCACCGACTGGTTGTCTTCGAATGCGAAGCGTCGTGTGCTTCCCCTATAAAAGCTTCTATCCTTTGTTCTTTTTCCACTTTCCGATCAAAGCACCAACTTCTTTCAAACCTTCATATCTTCATCCTTGATCTTCAAATTCTCATAGTTGTTCTTAGGTTCTTACCCAGATTTTCTTCAAATCTTCATAATCCGCTCTTCAGTCTTCAAACTTGTTCCTTCAAACCTTTAAATTTTCAAACCTTTTCCAGATAGCAATGGCTAAAACGTCTAAATCAGTTCCTCAACAAGTTACCTCTTTATCTTCCCACCCGGCCACAGATGCTGAGGTGGCTGCTTCCGAGGCGGCTGTTCCCGAAGTGGCCGTTCTTGAGGTGGCTCTGACTCCAGGGCATCTGCCCCGGAGCTTCCCAAAAGCTTTATGCACGAGGGTTGCTCAATCGCGGACGACTTCAAAATCGAGAAACCCTCATCCAAACAGGACTGGGGTGAAGGAGCATAGAGGTATGTATGCTTCGTTACCGAAGATGTCCTTCCCATGGTCCGAGAGGACTATAAATGAGAAGGCAAGGACGTAGTAGTCCTCGGGCCTGAGGATGCTATTACTACCCACGTGGATGGGTATTTAAGTGCTTACACTTAGTCTTTCACACTGTGCCCGGTAAATCCAGTTGTTTTGGATTTTAGCAAGAGATATGAGGTGCACCATGGGAAAATCCACCCGTCTCTATGAAGGATCGTGATCCTCCTCCGTTATTTTGTGAATAACACCGAGTCCTGTTGGTTCACCATCGACCACCTGCTTCATCAATACAGTCCCCAAATTTGTCGAGGGGGATTAATCAAGCTCACATGTCGGGGTAGCAAGGCCCCCTTGTCGAGTATTGAAGAAGACCAAGACCGAGGCTGGTAGGGGCGCTTTGTTCAGGTAAAGACTGAAGACTGAAGACTTTATTCTTCCCGAGTTCATGCCATTCCTCGAGAAGTGGAATGCATCTCGTAAGTGCGTCCTTTCCTTAAGTGTTAATGTTTCTTCATTTCCCTTTTCATCATTCGTATTTGTGGTTGTGCAGTTGTTGCCCGAGTTTCAAATGCAGTCCCCCGGCTCAAGGAGTGGATCGAAGGCATCTGCAAACATATGTCATACTTTGAGCGCTCATGGCACAAGTTTCCGAAGGGCCGATGGGAGGCCCGTTCTCATGGTAAGGCTCTCCTTCGAATAGCTTTTACCGTGATCTTAACTCACATCATACTGACCTTTCTTCTTTATTTTATAGGTTTGCCTAAGACCACTAAACTTAGGCCTTTGGAAGGGGATGAGAACGTGTCCTTATCCATTGATCCCTCCGTTTTGGGATAGCCCGGGGTTGCCGCGGGGGAAACGAAGAAGAGGAAAAGAAAATCTTCGGGCTCCCCGGGTCCCGAGGTGAAACCAAATAAGAGGGTGGCTAGTAAGCCTAAGAAGAGTACCAGCTCCTGAGTGCTAGATTCCGATTCGCTTCTCCAGCTCAAGGATGAGTCGGAAAAAGATGACATATTTATTGCCCATGGATCGACCCCTCCCGGGAAGAAGGCGGCAGCCGAGGGGTAGATTCGTAAGGCCGACCTCTCTCAGACTCGAGAGGCTGATATAAAGACGGGGGATGGGACCCCCGAGAAGCCGGCTTTGCTCCGAAGGAAGCGACCGGTGTAATAAACATTACGGAGATGCCCTCATACACCGAGTCCATGCTTGAGGAGGCCCAAGCAGAAAAAGAGAAGTCCAGTGAAGGGGTTTATGGTGAGGACGACCCCCTTCATTCTTTCTTCGATGGTGTGGACTCATCTATTTTGGAAGATTTTTTCGGGCTGGGTGACCTGGAAGTCCCGAAGAAGGACATATATTCGAAAGTTGGTGGGCCAAGTTCGATCCCAAAATTGATTAATCAGTTTCCCGCTCCGAGTGTAGACCCTGGTCATAAGAGAGCAGTTATTCTTACTATCCCGGAGGATGTCTGGATTCTATCTACTCCCCTGGGAGTAGTCAGCTACCTCCGATGCCTGGTGACCGAGGAGGACCAGGCAAAAATGAACGAGATGGATATGCTGTGTCTTTTCAATGAGGCGCAGCATGTGCTAAACCGGGTAAGGCATCATTATGTCTTCTTGAATTTTACTTAGGTTTTGATATTTCTCACGGCTTTCATTATTTTGCAGGCATCAGTACTTCACCAAGAGAGCTTCTTCCGGTACCGTATCGAGGTCAATCAGCTCGAGCTCAAGGAGCAGGTTCGACAGAAGGATACGTACAAGCTCTTCAGCGAGCAACAAAATAGGGCAGTCAAGGACCTTTAGGCCGCGCTGGATAGGGCTCAGGAGGAAGCTTCGACCCTGAGGCGGGAACATTCTGACCTGGTCAAAAAGGTAAAGGTCTTTGAAATTAGAAACGAGGAACTAGTCATAGCGGCTAACGACAAAACCTCGTAGGTCCAATAGAAGATTGACCAACTCCGAATTGAGATGAACAAGACACAAGCCATGGCCGACGAGTGGAAGTGCAAAATGGACTTGCTGGATTTGGAGAAGGAAACCACCCAGGCAAAACTGGCATCGGTAGAGGTTCAACTTCGGGTGGTGAAGGAGAAAGCTGACAAGCAGTCCTAGCAGAATGATGATCTCCAAGCACAGTTGAGCTTGGCTGTCGCAGAGCGGGACGCCTCGGTAGAGAGTACGAGGTTATGAAGTCCAAGTTGGAGATAACCTCCGCCGATTCTGAGGAGATGGTGGCCCAATACAAGGCAAATGTCGAAGCAGCCGATGCCTTCCTGAAGACCAATGCCGAATATATGAGGCGACTATCTCGAAGGGAGACCCTCGAAGAGATTCACGCCCGAGGCTTCGACCTGTCAGCCGAGATCAAGGAAGCAATAAAGCTTGAGGTCGAGGCGAAGAGACTTTTCGAACCTGAAGGTGCCAAAGGATCCGAGGGTTCTGAGGGATCCGAAGGCTCCGACGGTTCTGGCGACGAGTCAGGCCCTGGTGAAGATCAGGCGTGAATGCCTTGGAATTTTTTATTTTTATCTTTTGTCTTGTTTATGTTTTTTGTTTATTTTGAGGCTATTTTTTTAGGCCTTTGTGTATACATTTTGGAATATATAAAATTTTTCTTTCTGGTAATTTCAAGTCTCTACTTTTTTAGCATCTTTTCATAATCTCTATTCTTGCAAATATTTCTGATGCCTTAGCATAGAATCAAATATAGTAATAAGCTGTTCGTTTTTCATGTGTCCGAACAGAGTCTGGCTTCGATGCAACTTTATTTGCTCAAGTCCTTGAAAATTCGGTGTGACCGGCAATTTCCCAAGATGTTTAAGTGATTTTCGACGATGCTTTTGCCAAAGGTAACATTTTAGCAGGTTTTGAATTTTTGTAAAGGCCTTATGTTCTGATTACAAGCTTCGGACGTCTCCGAGCCATTTTTTAGGGTGGCCGTAGACTTTTGTGTTTAGGCACTACCTAATAAGTTTTGTGCCTCCGGGGTTTGGTATCCCGAGTTGCCCAAACTATTTTCGGACGATAGTCCCCGAATGGGGTAGCCCTTAGCTCGATAGTCCCCGAATAGGGGTAGCCCTTAGGCTCGATAGTCCCCGAATAGGGGTAGCCCTTAGGCTCGATAGTCCCCGAATAGGGGTAGACCTTAGGCTTGATAGTCCCCGAATAGGGGTAGCCTTTAGGCTCTTAGGATCTATGTTTTAAGAGGCAAAAATACGTAATAGCAAGGTGGAAACTTTCTTTCATTTTTGTGTGTAAAGTACATGATCGAAAGCATGTAAAAGCTTGTATTATGGCTAAGGTGGCCTACATGAGCACGATTCACTTGACCGTTTGGCCCTTACAATAAATACTAACCACCGAGTCTAAGTTGTTCAAGTAAAAAGTTTCCTTATTTCCTTGCTAAGAACCTTAACCTGAGGGTGATGGCCCCCAATATTCGAGGTCGATCTTGTGAGGGCTCGGATACTATTGATGCACCCATTGAATCCAATTTAAGACCGGCCTTCGAATCTAAGTTTGCACAATTTACTGTTGCCTCGTTAAAAACCTTTCCAAAAAACCCATTTGGGACAAAACCGATTCAAGGGAAAAATAGTGCAATGCATGCTTTCAGACCTAATAGTCACATTCTCCTTTGGCTATTGCCTGCAAGTGTTAATCCGATTCATAATATTATAAAAAAGTAAATGAGATCATACCTTAGCAGTAGTACCACTTTAAGTGCGTCACGTTCCAGTTGTTTGGTAGCGGTGCACTATTTCCTGCTTCGAGTTTGTACGAGCCTTTGCCGGTAATTCTGATGACTCGATATGGTCCTTCCCAATTCGGTCCCATATTCCCCTCGTTCGGGTTTCAGGTATGCAGTTTAACTTTTTTAACACCAAGTTCCCGATCTTGAAGTATCAGAGGTTGGTTCTTCGGTTGTAATATCTTTCTATCCGCTATTTCTGGGCGGCCAACCAAACTGGGCGGCCTCACGCCTTTCATCCAATAGTTCCAAGATCGTGCTCATGGCCTCATGTCACGACCCAATAACCACTTAGTCGTGATGACACCTAACCCAACCCGTCGGGTAAGCCAATTAACAAGTATCCAATTTAGATGAGATTTATTAAGAAAAGAAAGGATAATAAAACTGCTTTATACAAGAATTCCCAAGGATTGGTAGTACAAATCATGAGCTTCTAAGATTAGAATTTACAAAGCTGGTATGAAATAAATATATCGTCTGTTCGAAATGTACATAAACAGATTTTCATAAATTTTAGGCTACCATGAACAAGAGGCAGCTACAACCAGAATGCAGGTACATCTTCAAATTCTGCTCCCATCGATCATAGTAACATCAACATCCAATATCTGCACGCAAGGTGCAGAAGTGTAGTATGAGTACAACCGACCCTATGTACTCAATAAGTAACAAACCTAACCTTAGGTTGAAAGTAGTGACGAGCTAGAATCACGGGTCAAAGTCCAACACCAATAGCCAACAATAGCTCATAACAATATAACAAAAGTAGTACAGGAAATAACTCATAAATAAAATGTTTGGCTCGTTCACAGTTCTAGAAAATAGACATGCTTTTCAAGTATAAAAGTAAAAACCCAAATCTTTTACCGAAAACACCAAAATATGAGTAAGTTTGTAAAATCGTGATTTTCCTTCCGAAACTTTTCAATAGGTAAATGTTTCATTATCAAATGGCATGAGGAAATGTACATCTCTATGTCTACATGTCAATGTGTATGAGAAGTCATGAATGACGTGATACCGTACAACATGAGGAAAAATGCGTCTCTATGCTTGTATGTCAAGTGTGCATGTCAATGCAGTACCACATAGTGAACAACCATATGCATACTCTCAGAGTATCAATCCACTCAGTTCTCCCAATCACTTAACACTCGCACTCGATAGGTACATGCGCTCACTAGGGTGTGTGCAGACTCCAGAGGGGCTCCTTAAGCTAAGCGCTATATTCCGCACGGACAACTCATATGCTACACGGATAATTCACGTGCTATAATAACAATATCTGGATCTGCATGGACAACTCACATGCTACATGAACAACTCACGTGCTGTACGGACAACTCACGTGCTATAGTATCAATATCTAGATCCGCATGGACAACTCACTTGCTACACGGACAACTTATATGCTATAGTATCAATAACCTCACAATCAGGCCCTCGGCCTCACCCAGTCATCAATCTCTCCATTCTCTCGGGCCCACAATGCCATGAAACTAGACAAAATAATGATATGATGTGTCAATATATAGCAACAGAGGCTGAGATATGATATGAAATGAATGAATATGATTGAGTATGAAATTTCAATGTAAGCAAATAACTCAAGAACAGTAATGACCTCAGTGGGTCCCATTAGAATAAGTATGTAGCCTAGACATGGTTTCTAACATGGATCACAACTCAATAACTCTAGTACGTAAAGATTTCATGCTTACAGATAAGTTCAGGTAACTACACAGTACCACAGAAATAATCGAGTCACAATTCACACGGTGCACGCCCACACTCCCGTCACCTAGCATGTGCGTCACCTCAACACCAAACACATAACACATGTAATCAGGGTTCACACCCTCAGCTCCAAGTTTAGAAGTATTACTTACCTCGAACAAGCCGAATACAATGCCGATCACGATAATCAATACTCTGGAAATTCCATTCCGCGCGTATCAACCTCCGAATGCCTTCACATCTCCTCAATTACAAGCCAAACGATTCGAAACTAATCAAAAAACATGCAAATTAATCAAAATATACTCAAATGCTTACAATTTAACAATTTATAAAAATTTCCAACTCCGCTCGAAAGATCGGCAGTAGGACCCACGTCTCGAAACCCGATAAAATTTACAAAATATGAACTCCCATTCAACCCGGAGTCCAACCATGCCAAATTTACCAAATTCCGACATCAACTCGACCTTCAACTCCCCAAATCTTATTTTCAAATCCCTAGGTCCAAATCTTGGAATTTCACATCAAAAACATGTAATCTAGTAGAAATACTCAATGATAATTCGATATTATTGACTAACAATGATCATAAGTGAATTACCTCAGCTTTCCCGTGAATTCTCTCTAAAAAATTGCCTCAATCCGTGTTTGAAATGTCCAAAAATGGCAAAAATGTCGGACCCTTATGTTTTTGTAGCATGTCCAGTGTTCTCGCTTCTGCGGAACATTTAACCTCATCTGCGGTTCCGCTTTTGCGGAGAATCTACTGCTTATGCAGTTTTCCTAGGCTCCACTGCCTCCCGCTTCTGCGATTGAGCTTCCACTTCTGCGGACTCACTTCTGCGAGAAGCAGTCCGCTTCTGCGGTCACCAGCGCACCTGTGATTCCTCGTCCGTATCTGCAATCACGCAGGTGCGGAATTTCCCCTCGCACCTACGGCCACTGCCCACTCTCCCTTTTCCGCTTCTGCACTCCCAGGCTCGCTTTTGTGAGCTCGCACCTGTGAGATAATTTTCACAAGTGAGATTACATCAGTAGGCAGCAAGTTTCAACTTATTCTAAGTTCAAATTTCGATCCGTTAACCATCCGAAACTCATCCGAGGCCCCCGGGACCTCAACCAATTATACCAATGAGTCCCAAAACATCATACAAACTTAGTCGAGGTCTCACATCACCTCAAACAACGCTAAAATCATGAATCGTACCCCAATTCAAGCCTAATGAAAACTAAAAATTTCCAACTTCTACATTCAATGCTTAAACTTATCAAATCAAGTCCGATTGACCTCAAATTTTGCACACAAGTCATAAACAACATAACAAAGCTGTTCCAAATTTTTGAAATTAGATTCCGACCCCGATATCAAGAATTCAACTCCCCGGTCAAACTTTCAAACTTAAATTTCTTATTTTTGCTATTTTAAGCCTAATTTAACTACGGACTTCCAAATAATTTTTCGGACACACTCCTAAGTCCAAAATCACCATACGGAGCTATTGGAATTATCAAAACTAAATTCTGGGGTCGTTTACACATAAGTCAATATCCGGCCAACTATTTCAACTTAAGCTTTAAATCTTGGAACTAAGTGTTCTAATTCATTTTGAAACCTCCCCGACAAGTCACACAATTATAATTGAACACAGAATAAGCGGTAAATGGGGGAACGGGCAGTAATACTCAAAACGATCAGACGGGTCGTTACATTCTCCCCCACTTAAACATACGTTCGTCCTCGAACGTGCCAAGAGTTGTTGCTAGCCTTTAAATCACCGTTCCACCCTACCATGCACATACTCGGGGGTGATCCCACGTCACCCTATTCTATATAGGCCTAACAACACAACATAATTGAAAATCATTAGTTTAACCTTAGCCCAAAAACTTAGAACCTAATTTCCAACATCCAAAATTTCCTACAAGACCCAAATCTCATATCTACACACTGTATAATTCTGAACAAGCTGTATCAAGCCATAACCATAACCCCAGATATAATCACATAACATACTACACAACTCGCATATTCGCAGCACCATTCCCGATCACAGTAAATACTCAAACCAACCCGATACTAGTATTGAACCCCATATCAAACAAAGCCTCATTCCAAAACCTTCATACACTGCCGATAATGAAAGAAACACACGGAATCTCATAACTACAGATCAACAAGTCATGGAGTTTCTTCTCCTTAGACTAGAACTATAGCAAATTTCTAAGCCGATCAGCGACGTTATCCTTTCAAATATACCGCAGTCAAATCAGATAACACCCATTCTAGGCCCGATGACCTCATCTTATCAAATACAAGCTACTCTACTGACATGCCACACCAACACTACCCGGGGACACAAAACGTGCAATCCGTGCACCAATACGCAACAATTCAAGTGTACTCAAACATAGAAAAATGACTCAAATGAGAGAACCATCCCGGAACTTCAACAAGTACCATCACAACCGCAATGCTACAAACCCATCATACATAGTAGAACCAAAACACACGAATCTAAAATAAAGGGTTATATCCCGACATATCCCAGCTACAATGCGTGACCCCATCCAAACACTGGTCCATATGAAATACTCCCAACTACCATGCTCAAAATCAATAACCGCGCACAATTTGATGCCTAGTACCAAAAGTTCCTGACCGCACCTCCGAGGAGCAAACAACACCATACATCATAACTAGACAAAGGCCATAACCAAAGCACAATAAACCATTCCGAACCCCAATAACCATTTCGTTAGAATTTCGCTATAAGGCCCAAATAAGATCGCACTATGTGTGCATATAGCCAACAAATCCAAACCCCTTGTGGCATAGAAGAGTAACACATAGACCATATCAGAGCACGAATAAGCTCCACTATAACCAAATGGCACATCCCCCGACAATAGCAGTACGGTGTCGACCAATCTGACCCTGTGTAGAATACACATCCTCCTTGGGCCTACCAATGGGCCCCAAATCAACTCTGGCCATCCACAAATAGATAAATAATTCTCCGAAAGTCCACGATGACCTAACCATAACATATACTATAATCTAGCTAGCTTTGACCATGTTCTCATAGTCCACAACCACAAATCAATCCGCTTCTAAGAACTCCTAGTCTCCAAATCTGTAGAACCCACGAATCACCAAATCTTATCCCAACTCCATCGCCCGAATGTCTAACACGTCACTCATACACGACCATCCCACGAGGAATGCTTCTAAAATTCTTCTGTGCCATATAACAAAATCTGAATATCAGCACCCGATCAACCAGGCGAGTACCGCAATATCAATGAAACATCCGTAAGTCAAAACACAGTGCACCTTCTGAAATGTGTACTCTCCTCAGGAAATACCAATTAGTTATAGCATTTATCTAAACCTCGGAAACCGTCCATGCTGTCTAAGAATTCATGACCTCCCCTTCAAAACACAACCGCGACCTTGCACATACAAATCTCGATCCTACACAACACACCACTGTTATCATGCTATCATATGAAAAGTACGAGAATCTCATAATCAACTTTGAGTCCAGCAGAAATACATACTCAATTAGCCAGGAACCTTCCATTGATCTCATCCAGGAGAAACTCACAACGCGCAACACGCTCCCTACGCCAACAGGAATATACACCTCGAACCGTGGTAGAAACCATTGAAAACACTTTGAAATCCATTTGCCCATAACCCAGCCATCAGAGCTGAGTCCCTCTAACTCAACCACGCCACGCAGGTGGCCAAAACACACGAGCATTGTCACGAAACACCTGTAGAGACTCACCATATCATAAGTACCCCAAGGAAGCAATTGTATCTATTATCTTGCTGATCCAACCTACTACCAAGCTGTACTATTTCTCTGAATTCCTTCTGAATTACCCTCAAGGTGACACTTCTTATTGCCAGAACACCACAATCCTTAACCAAAACTCACCCCGAATTATCCTAAAATAAGACTGCATCGCCCTAAGGCCCATAAGCCGATGTATTCTCTCTTAAGTACCTCAAAAGTACCACAATAGAGATACCCATTTTGAAGAGACCTTTTGTGAATCTAAAGTTGTTTTCCTCCACCTTCCTGATACTGAAATGTAAAATCCATAATGACATAGAAATACCGTGTCACGACCCAAAATCCAAAAGGTCGTGATGGCGCCGGACACCACTGTCAGGCAAGCCAACCATAATCAATTAACTTAATTACCCATTTTAGTATTTTTGAAATAAAAGTTTCTTTAATAAAATTGTAGGGATAAAAACTCATAGAGTAAATGATAAATATTTTTGTATCTAAATTTCTAAACAATTCACAACCATTCCCAAAACCCGGTGTCACAAGTGCATGAGCATTTACTAGGAAATTAAAATAAAATACAGCATCTGTCCAGAATACAAATTAGACAGGAAAATATAATAACTCTGAAGGAGATTCTGTTAACTGCGGATCGTAATATAGAATGCAGCTCACCTATGTCCCCATAATTTTTATAACACCTCTGCGCCCACAAGGCCGCTATACATATATGTACCTGCACAATAAAATGTGCAGCAAGTGCAGTATGAGTATGAAAACAATGTGTACCCTGTAAGTATCAAGCCTAATCTCGAAGAGGTAGAGACGAGATGGCCGACTATGATACTCACTATGGGTCAATAATATTAAATAATCATGAAAATAGAAATATTTATATCAACGATGATTCACATAATTAACAATAATTTATTGAACCAGTAGAAGTAATTAAATTCCTTCAATTCTAATAATTCTCAGTATAATAATTAAATTCCTTCAATTCAAATAATTTCTAATCTATTAAGTAAATCCTTCAATTTCAATAAAAATTCCAGTTTATCAAATAGCTTTACAAGCTACAATTTAATTTCAATAAATTTTCAATTTATCAAATAACTTTACAACCTGTAATGAACTGTCCAAGTATCGTGTAATTATTATTATTATTAAGCACGATTTCTGCCGAGGACGTACGGCCCGATCCAGAGTGTCGTGTACACTGCCGAGGGATGTGCAGCGCGGTCCATAGATGCATCTATCCTTCCGAGGCGTTCGGCCCGCTCCACAAGAAAGGAGGACATTTTCTTATGTGCCTCCGGAAGGACAGTATGTTTATTATAAGATAAATTTGGGAGGAGAACAATTTCTTTTTAACAATTAATTGATTTAAACAAAAATTAAGCATACGAGATTTCCATCCTTTAATACAATTCACAATATATTCATATAGATATCAATTAATATAAATAAATCAAAGAATACAATCTACACAAGTAAGGCATGCTTTGAGTCCTAAATTACATGGACTTTAGCATTTAATAGTAGCTACGCACGGACTCTCGTCACCTCGTGCGTACGTAGCCCCCAAAAATTAGCAACAATTATTTAATTTTTAATCACCTAGGAGGTAATTTCTCTCTCACAAGATTAGACAAGAGACTTACCTCGTCTTGCTCCAATTTAATCCACTATAAGGCCTTTTCCACGATAATCCAACTCTGCCTGGCTCGAATCTAGCCAAAATAATTTGATACAATCACTAAAAATTATAGGAATTAATTCTATAAGAAAATACTATATTTTAAATAAAAATCCCGAAATTAATAAAAATTCATCTGTGGGGCCCACATCTCGGAATCCGGCGAAAGTTATGAAATACGACAACCCATTCAATTACGAGTCCAACCATACCAATTTTACTCAAATCCGACTCCGAATCGATACCGAAATCTCAAAAATTCGTTTCTATGAGATTTCTAAAATTTTCCAAATTTCAATCTCAAAACACTAATTAAATGGTGAAAACAATGATATATTTGTGTATATAGACCAAATCTGAGTTGGAATCACTTACCTCAAATGTCTTTCCTTGAAACATCTGCCAAACGTCGCTTCTGCTCAAGCTCAAGTTTGTCAAAAATGGCAAATGGGTTGAATGCCTCTGTTTTTATAACTTACAGATTTGCCCAGTTCGATTTTGGGAGCTCGATCTCGGGAGCTCGATCTTGGGAGCTCGATTTTTGGGCCTCGATTTTGGGCCTCGATCTTGGGCTCGATCATAGCCCAGAATTTCCAGCAGAAGAGAAAAAAAATTGCAGCAGCTGTTTAAGTCCAATTTGTGATCCGTTAACCATCTGAAACTCGCCCGAGGCCCTCGGGACCTCAACCAAATATACCAACAAGTCCTAAAATATCATACCAACTTAGTCGAACCTCTAAATCACATCAAACAATGCTAAAACTACGAATCATACCCCAATTTAAACTTAAGGAAACTAAGAATTTTCAACTTCTACATTCGATGTCGAAACCTATCAAATCAACTCCGATTGTCCTCAAATTTTGCACACAAGTCATAAATGACATAACGGAGCTATGAAAATTTTCGGAACTGTATTCCGACTCCGGTATTAAAAAGTTTACTCCCCGGTCAAACTTCCAAACTTAAATTCTTGTTTTAGCCATTTCAAGCCTAATTTCACTACGGACTTCCAAATAAAATCCCGATCACGCTCCTAAGTCCAAAATCACCATACGGAGCTGTTGGAATCATCAAAATTCTATTCCGGGGTCGTTTTCACATAATTCGACATCCGGTCACTATTTGATGTTAAATTTTATTTTTAATCAAAATTCCATATCTCGGGCTAGGGACCTCGGAATTTGATTCCGGGCATACGCCCAAGTCCCAAATCACGATACGGACCTACCGAAACTATCAAAATACTGATCTGAGTCTGTTTGCTCAAAAAGTTGACCAAAGTCAAACTTGGCCTTTTAAAGCCAACTTAAGGAAACAATTGTTCCGATTTGAACCCAAACACTTCCAAATCCCGAACCAACCATCCCACAAGTCATAAATTATTTAAAGCACATACGGAAAGTTTTATTTAGGGGAACGGGGTTCTAAAAGTCAAAACGACCGGTTGGGTCGTTACATTCTCTCCCACTTAAATATACGTTCGTCCTCGAATGTGCTAAGGAGTGTTCCGGAGTTATCCAAAATTACTGTTGAACACCTCGTGCACCTACCTGTGCTACCACACCCAGTTGAGCACATTAACTCGAGCCAATCATAAAATTCTCCCATTTATTTAGGCAAATAAGCCTTAGAGCCCAATTCTAACATCCAGAATTCTCCACCATGCCTGTCTCCAACCTATGAATGTCGTAACAATCACTACACTATGCACTAATACAGGATTGCATTCCTTTATTGAATTTAGACCATGCGCCGCATCATTCACATGACTATAATAACATCCTCCGATAACAATAGCCAAAATTCCATGAATCTGATGTTCACAACACACCTCATGATACATATAAGTCATGTTCCAACTCTTGAAATGCTTCCACGATGGAAGAAATGTGTAGAAATTCATAATCAACTGCCGAGTTAACAATTATTGAGTTTCTCCTTCTGACAAGAACCATTGCCTCATTATAACCAAATAATGGTATTTGCTATTTATTACACTTCATATAATCCGATCGCACTGATCCTAAATCCAATAATCTCGTCTCACCAAGTATAAGCTGCTCAGGCAATAAACCACATCAGACGCGATCAAAAAGCCTCATATGTCGCCATAGTGAGCTAATAAGCTACGGACTCGATTACGATACATAAGAAAAACGAACTCTGTAAAGTATTTCTCAACCCATGTGACTAATTAGACAAATGAAAAGGTGTCATGAGCCTTCTTTAGAAAAAGGGACACAAACACACAAAATAGAATATAGGAGACTGTACTCAACATCACATTATTGCGATGTGCAACCCGATCCACACATGATACCGTTGCTGCGTGCAACCCGATCCAAACAACATACCCGTGGCGGCGTGCCACCCGATCCGCACAAAAAGAATCTATAAGAAAATACTTACCAAGCTAAAATGCTCATTACTACAAAATATCCGAATATCGGACACAAGCACGCTCAGTGCATAATATCATCCCTGGAAGGACCGACAGCGCCATACGGCACAAAACTCAAGCACAACTAAGGTACGATATATAATCTGAATCTCGAGAGCCATCCTGCTCACATAACACCATCGCTATGCGGAACCTTATCACATAAGAAATTTATCAAGCCATTTCATAACTCACACAGCACAATATAGTATTACATGAAATAACCGGCGACAAAACGAAATCCCACGTCCGAATACTCCAACATAGGGATCTTTTATGCTGAAATGAACACATCCGACCTGATATAGAGACACATGTCACTCTGATATAGGGAGATTTCATACTTGGTTTCAATCTTCACTCAATCAAGTGACTACATGTCACTCTTACACAATATGTTCGTGAGACACGCTCCCATGACCTTTCGCACCAGGTAACAAGTCTGCACATCCATGCTACCGGTTACACTAATGCTGTAAAGTATATTAAAAATCCACAAATCAATACACAAGGTCTCTTACACCTGACATCGACCTTAGATGATTCCAAAAATAATACCATCTTACTTTAAACATCTAAATCCCTTTCCTGTTCATCCGAGCTCATGACATCCTTGTCAACACCGAACCGAAATCTTAAATCCTCAACTTTCGAATCCCATGCTACTTAGTGCACTTAACCACGCCAATGCGCATGAGTACAAGAATTCCATCATAACTCCCGAACCACTAATAGAGTAAACACTTCATCATATAGAAACCTTCTTCTTAACTCATTTCAAGAGAACCATTGCAACACATGACTGAATTCCCATATCCGTAGAAAATACCGACCTCAAGTAATGGTCTAAGCCACCATAACTTTTCCGGGATCCCTCTACACAAAACATGCCATAATACTTGAATTCCTCTAGATAAAATCAATTACGGCGGCCGCCAAGCCTCGCACGTACCGCCACAAATTACATGCATAACTCTATGCGCTGAAGGAACTGGTCATTGCCACCATCATGTCGATTTAACCGTTGTTAGCCGACCCGTCTTTTTCTCAATTTATTCTCAACTTGCCTTAGAAATAATAATAGCTTCATTCATTACATCACGAACTCAAATCCGCACTCATCCCAAGTGACCTTATTTCACGAGACCACGCTGTTTCAAAATCCACAAATCATCTCATACCCCTCCTTGTGCGCACTTTTTCATCTTCAACTGTTACACTCATTCTGATACTTCTTTTATGAATCCGAAGTTATTTTCTTCCGTTTCTCAAATGCTACACCACAACCTAAAGATAACACAGAGTACTCCAAGCCCTGTTTCATAATCTGCTGTAAAAGCTCGATACTCAACCATACTACGAACTCGAGATCCTTAGACACCGCACTTTAAATTTTTGAACCCGCTAAGATCGTTATTGAGAGTCACTTGCTCTGACTTGCTCCCAAACATGATCAATTCCAAGGCCCTGCTAGCACATGGGCACTTTATCAAGGAAACATCCGACTGTCTCACTTTCCTGTGCATTACATCTACACGAAGCATAAACTCTGAGCCTTCCAAAAACCTGAATATGAATTGATAAGGCCAAATATGGCACACATTCCCCAAATCCTTTGCTCAAATTACCACTGATGTTTTCTTTTCTTAGTTGCAATGACCCACCAATACAACGATAACCAGAAACCGCACAACTTGACACTACACAGTCCAATCATAGACGATGAGGCTCTCCCACTTAGCTTGAAGCTATAATTACAAAATTCTGGAATCCACCGAGATTCTTTCTTTATCGTTGACATGATCCTGCACACGCAACTCGCCAAATTTTCCCGAAATCCTTTTATTAACCTTTAATAAACACTCTGAACCACTAGCCACATTTATATATTAAATCTCTTACCGGGTAGGCAGTAGAATTCTTCGCAGAAGCTTCGTCAACACCATGCGACTGCTAACCTGCTCACAGGAGATAACCCACCTGTGGAAATTACATGCCGACATATTCCAACGTCGCTGCACTGGGTGCAATTACTACGAAATCAGTAGATCATCCTGAATCTGAGCTCATTCACCAGCTGCACCAGTTCGTTCACTCCTTATGGACGTCAACTAAAGGTGTGACAATACATTCCAATCCAAAGTCATGTTGTATCCTTCTTCATATCAAGCAACTCCCTCCTGTTTTATCCAATCTTCCTCAATATAGCAGTCAATATTCTAAATTAAGTCCGTAGACCTAGTCACTGTCCATTTTACATCCCAAACCACTCAAAATGTTCCTCAAGACATGTAATCATCCTACCACGTAACCCATGTGCTACTTTGCCACTCTCCCACTTTGGTCAACCATCTCCTTTAAGCAACTACTCTGCTTCTATTTTCTTACACTTGGCCTTTTCGGAACCTAACCACCGCAAGGCACCTTCCACATGTCCTTCCTCATCCTTCGCTGCCCAGTTGTTGCCTTAACTCAAAATTCGTCTCTGTAGCATTTGAACCAATAGCTCGTTACCGGCTTTAAACCTTTCTGACGATCATCCTTCTCGAGACATCAATACTAGAAATGCTGCTTTGATCCTGAATTACTGCACACCGCGATCTCTAACGACTGCTTCCCCTATACCAATTCCTAACACCCCGTCGTGAAGGCGAGTTGAAGAAAACCATAACACTGGAGAACCTTAACGCATTTTACAAGGCGATGACACCACATCAAAATTGAGAACTCTACCACACTCAAAAATATCAAGCTTCGTATCAACCCGCAACATGAACATTCATAGTCCGGTTGCCTTTTCTCCGCTGGAATTAAAACATGGAACCTCTGAATCATGTACTGAGAAACTTTCTTTCAAGTCGTTTACTGCCCTGACACATAGACATGCATTTTTCCATTTCATTAACACTGCGCGATAACAACACACGAATCGTCATAACAATCAATGCCAAATCTCAAACCTTAGGTAGTACTGATATTTAATTTGAAATGACAGAGCGGCCTTTCGCAAGGCGATGACAATAGCCCAATTAATTACACAAGGAGAAGTATCTTGTACTACATCTGTAGTACCATTAAAATTTTTCTCGATCCTCAATGTATAACAAGCGTTTCATGTCGCATAAGATTGAATAGGAAGAAAATGTAGGCATAAGCCTCAAAGGAATTGAATCACACGATGAAGAATCAAAAAAGGGAAGTATTCCTAACAGCCCTGTAACCTCTCGAAGATAAGCACAGACGTCTCCGTACCGATCCGCAAGACTCTACTAGACTTGCTCATGACTCGTGAGACCTAAGTGAACCTAGTGCTTTGATACCATGTTGTCACGACCCAAAATCCAAAAGGTCGTGATGGCGCCGGACACCACTGTCAGGCAAGCCAACCATAATCAATTAATTTAATTACCCATTTTAATATTTTTGAAATAAAAATTTCTTTAATAAAATTGTAGAGATAAAAACTCATAGAGTAAATGATAAATATTTTTGCAGCTAAATTTCTAAACAATTCACAACCATTCCCAAAACCCGGTGTCACAAGTGCATGAGCATTTACTAGGGAATTAAAATAAAATACAACATCTGTCAAGAATACAAATTAGACAGGAAAATATAATAACTCTGAAGGAGATTCTGTTAATTGCGGATCGTAATATAGAATGCAGCTCACCTATGTCACCACAATTTTTATAACACCTCTGCACCCACAAGGCCGCTATACATATATGTACCTGCACAATAAAATGTGCAGCAAGTGCAGTATGAGTACGAAAACAATGTGTACCCAGTAAGTATCAAGCCTAATCTCGAAGAGGTAGAGACTAGATGGCCGACTATGACACTCACTATGGGTCAATAATATTAAATAATCATGAAAATAGAAATATTTATATCAACGATGATTCACATAATTAACAATAATTTATTGAACCAGTAGAAGTAATTAAATTCCTTCAATTCCAATAATTCTCGGTATAACAATTAAATTCCTTCAATTCAAATAATTTCTAATCTATTAAGTAAATCCTTCAATTTGAATAAAAATTCCAGTTTATCAAATAGCTTTACAAGCTACAATTTAATTTTAATAAATTTTCAATTTATCAAATAACTTTACAACCTGTAATGAACTGTCCAAGTATCGTGTAATTATTATTATTATTAAGCACGATTTCTGCCGAGGACGTACGGCCCGATCCAGAGTGTCGTGTACATTGCCGAGGGACGTGCGGCGCGATCCATAGATGCATCTATCCCTCCGAGGCGTTCGGCCTGCTCAAAAAGAAAGGAGGATATTTTCTTATGTGCCTTCGGAAGGACAGTATGTTTATTATAAGATAAATTTGGGAGGAGAACAATTTCTTTTTAACAATTAATTGATTTAAACAAAAATTAAGCATATGAGATTTCCATCCTTTAATATCTTTATCTAACAATTCACAATATATTCATATAGATATCAATTAATATAAATAAATCAAAGAATACAATCTACACAAGTAAGGCATGCTTTGAGTCCTAAATTACCCGGACTTTAGCATTTAATAGTAGCTACGCACGGACTCTCGTCACCTCGTGCTTACGTAGCCCCCCACAATTAGCAACAATTATTTAATTTTTAATCATCTAGGAGGTAATTTCCCCCCTCACAAGATTAGACAAGAGACTTACCTCGTCTTGCTCCAATTTAATCCACTATAAGGCCTTTTCCACGATAATCCAACTCTGCCTCGCTCGAATCTAGCCAAAATAATTTGATACAATCACTAAAAATTATAGGAATTAATTCTATAAGAAAATACTATATTTTAAATAAAAATCCCGAAATTAATAAAAATTCATCCGTGGGGTCCACATCTCAGAATCTGGCGAAAGTTATGAAATCTGACAACCCATTCAATTACGAACCCAACCATACCAGTTTCACTCAAATCCGACTCCGAATCAATACCGAAATCTCAAAAATTCATTTCTATGAGATTTCTAAAATTTTCCAAATTTCAATCTCAAAACACTAATTAAATGGTGAAAATAATGATATATTTGTGTATATAGACCAAATCCGAGATGAAATCACTTACCTCAAATGTCTTTCCTTGAAACATCTGCCAAACGTCGCTTCTGCTCAAGCTCAAGTTTGTCAAAAATGGCAAATGGGTCGAATGCCTGTATTTTTATAACTTACAGATCTGCCCAGTTCGATCTTGGGAGCTCGATCTTGGGAGCTCGATTTTTGGGTCTCGATTTTGGGCCTCGATCTTGGGCTCGATCATAGCCCAGAATTTCCAGCAGAAGAGAAAAAAAATTGCAGCAGCTGTTTAAGTCCAATTTGTGATCCGTTAACCATTTGAAACTCACCCGAGGCCCTCGGGACCTCAACCAAATATACCAATAAGTCCTAAAACATCATACGAACTTAGTCGAACCTCTAAATCACATCAAACAATGCTAAAACCACGAATCATACCCAAATTCAAGCTTAAGAAAACTAAGAATTTTCAACTTCTACATTCGATGTCGAAACCTATCAAATCTCTGATTGTCCTCAAATTTTGCACACAAGTCATAAATGACATAACGGAGCTATGAAAATTTTTGAAACTGTATTCCGACTCTGGTATCAAAAAGTCAACTCCCCGGTCAAACTTCCAAACTTAAATTCTTGTTTTAGCCATTTCAAGCCTAATTTCACTACGGACTTCCAAATAAAATCCCGATCACGCTCCTAAGTCCAAAATCACCATACGGAGCTGTTGGAATCATCAAAATTCTATTCCGGGGTCGTTTTCACATAATTCGACATCCGGTCACTATTTGAAGTTAAATTTTATTTTTAATCAAAATTCCATATCTCGGGCTAGGGACCTCGGAATTTGATTCCGGGCATACGCCCAAGTCCCAAATCACGATATGGACCTACCGAAACTGTCAAAATACTGATCTGAGTCTGTTTGCTCAAAAGGTTGACCAAAGTCAAACTTAGCCTTTTAAAGCCAACTTAAGGAAACAATTGTTCCGATTTGAACCCAAACACTTCCAAATCCCGAACCAACCATCCCACAAGTCATAAATCATTTAAAGCACATATGAGAAGTTTTATTTAGGGGAACGGGGTTCTAAAAGTCAAAACGACCGGTTGGGTCGTTACATACCGCGAGTCTCGACACCGTCCAATGTAAATCTCAGATCCTAGCCATATGCTAATCTGGAGAAATTCACAATTGCTACATAAAAGTCTTGAATCCATTAGAACTTTCTTGGGAGTCATCTCTTCTGCTCAAATCTCAATTGTGTCGCCCAAACGAGCCAAACGACATATCCCCCATTAGCACAACAACACCCGAGGAAGTAACCTTGCCTTAACACAACCGATCAAATTCATACTCCATGCATACTACATCCTTCACACATAATAACTCAATCATTTCCATGATTTCCATATACCCATAAAGTGTAACATAACCCGTATCTAGAAATTCCTTCACTCGAGTCACCCTCGATCTTAATCTCTGCAAGTCATATCCGATTCGCAAGTATGCCTCAAACCGAAACCAGTACAACACATAACCACGCAATCAAATCGTCGATAGCAGACTCCCCCACTTGGCTCAAATCCATGGAACAAAACACTCGATAACTCATAATACCCATACTCTATTACTGCCATAATCCTGCACCGAAGTTCAACTAAACCCTTTATAAGATCACATAACACCAACCATATAGTACCTCAAATAATCTACTAAGCTCGCAGGCATCCACATGACGATCAGGTCAACTTTCTCAACCAAACTCAAATTCAAATCTCAACATATATACCCCGCTGGTAGAAAAGAAACTCTCCACACAACATCATAAGGATCACACCTCCGTAGATTACTCTGCAGGAGATAACCCACATGCTTAGCCTCAAATTGGCATCTTGCTACACACTTTCGCATCCACGATTACTACGCCATCACTTAATCCTCCTGAGTCTGAACTCACAACAAGATATGAAAATCTACTTTGTTCCACAATTAAACAACATGAAAAATCTTCCAACATATTCCACTCGAGACTACACGTCACATCAAAACAGAAATCTAGCACCCAATAATCCTTTTTACACCTCAAGCAACTCTTTTCATCACATTCAAACCATCCGGACACATCCTGCAGTCACATCATACTTATCGTACAACCATCCAGCCACTCATCGAGTCATAAATTCCACTCATAGGGACACTACCGGACATATAAGTCCAAATGCACGTGCTCACAAAACTAAAATCCCTGTGCTCAAGCTACAGTCAAAACCCGGCCTCAAGTCCTCTAGACTAGCCTATCATTAGCACGCTAAAATAATATCTCTCACCTCATCCATGGAATCACAAGTCATCGATGCACAACTGATACCAAGCGCTCATATGCGCATACGAATGCGTGGAAGGAATTCAATGAGTTATGTTTCAAGCTGAATCAATTTAGCACGATAAGGAAAGAAATATGGAAGTTTATCCTAAGTGCCTTGTAGCCTCTTGAAGATAGGTATGGACATCGTCATACCGATCCGCAAGACTCTACTAGACACTTACTCATGACTCGTAGAACCTATAAACCTAGAGCTCTGATACCACATTGTCACGACCCAATAACTACCTAATCGTGATAGCACCTAACCCAACCCGTCAGGTAAGCCAATTAACAACTATCCAATTCAGATGAGATTTATTAAGAAAATAAAGGATAATAAAACTGCTTTATACAAGAATTCTCAAGGACTGGTAGTACACATCATGAGCTTCTAAGATTAGAATTTACAAAGGTGGTATGAAATAAATACATCGTCTGTTCGAAATGTACATAAACATATTTTCATAAATTTAAGGCTACCATGAACAAGAGGCAGCTACAACCGGAATGCAGGTACGTCTTCAATTTCTGCTCCCGTCGATCATAGCAACATCAACATCCAATATCTGCACGCAAGGTGCAGAAATGTAGTATGAGTACAACCGACCACATGTACCCAATAAGTAACAAACCTAACCTTAGGTTGAAAGTAGTGACGAGCTGGAATCACTGGTCAAAGTCCAACACAAATAGCCAACAACATCTCATAATAATATAACAAAAGTGGTACAAGAAATAACTCAGAAATAAAATATTCTGCTCTTTCACAGTTCCAGAAAATAGATATGTTTTTCAAGTATAAAAGTGAAAACCCAAATCTTTTACTGAAAATACCAAAATATGAGTAAGTTTGTAAAATCATGATTTTCTTTCCGATACTTTTCAACAGGTAAATGTATCATTATCAAATGGCATGAGGAAAAGTACATCTCTATACCTACATGTCAATGTGTATGAGAAGTCATGAATGACGTGATACTATACATCATGAGAAAAAAATGTGTCTCTATGCTTATATGTCAAGTGTGCATGTCAATGTAGTACTACATAGTGAACAACCATATGCATACTCTTAGAGTATCAATCCACCCAGTCCTCCTTATCACTCAGCACTCGCACTCGATAGGTACCTGCACTCACTGGGGTTTGTGCAGACTCCGGAGGGGCTTCTTCAGCCCAAGCGCTATAATCCGTACGGATAACTCACATGCTGCACGGATAACTCACGTGCTATAATAAAAATATCTTGATCCATACGGACAACTTACGTGCTGTACGGATAACTCACGTGCTATAGTATCAATATCTGGATTCGCACAGAGAACTCATGTGTTGCACGAACAACTCACATGCTATAGTATCAATAACCTCACAATTAGGCCTTCGGCCTCACTCAATCATCAATCTCTCCAGTCTCTCGGGCCCATAATGCCATGAAACTAGCCCAAAATAATGATATGATGTGTCAATATATAGCAACAGAGATTGAAATAAGATATGAAATGAATGAATATGACTGAGTATGAAATTGCAATGTAAGCAAATAACTCAACAGTGGTAATGACCTCAGTGGGTCCCAACAGAATAAGTATGTAGCCTAGACATGGTTTCTAACATGGATCACAACTCAATAACTCTAGTACGTAGAGATTTCATGCTTACAGATAAGTTCAAGAAACTACACAGTACCACAGAAATAATTGAGTCACAATTCACACGGTGCACGCCCACACACCCGTCACCTAGCATGTGCGTCACCTCAACACCAAACACATAACATGTATAATCAGGGTTCATACCCTCAGCTCCAAGTTTAGAAGTGTTACTTACCTCGAACAAGCCAAATACATTGCCGAGCACGATAATGAATACTTCGGAAATTCCATTCTGCGCGTATCAACCTTCGAACGCCTTCATATCTCCTCAATTCCAAGCCAAACGATTCGAACAACGTGCAAATTAATCAAAATATACTCTAATGCTTACAATTTAACAATTAATAAATATTCCAAAATCTGCTAAAAAAATTGGCAGTGGAGCCTATGTCTCGGAACCCGACAAAAGTTATATGAACGTCCATTCAACCCTGAGTTCAACCATACCAAATTTACCAAATTCCGACATCAACTCGACCTTTAAATCCGCAAATCTTATTTTTAAATCCCTAGGTCCAAATCTTCAAATTTTACCTTAAAAACATGTAATCTAGTCGAAATACGCAATGATAATTCGATATTATTGACTAATAATGATCATAAGTGACTTACCTCAAGTTTCCCGTGAATTCTCTCTGAAAAATCGCCTCAATCCGTGTTTGAAATGACCAAAAATGGCAAAAATGTCGGACCCTTCTATTTTTGTAGCATGTCCAGTGTTCTCGCTTCTGCAAAACATTTAACTATATCTGCGGTTCCGCTTTTGCGGAGAATATACTGCTTCTGCGGTTTGCCAAGGCTCTACTACCTCCCACTTCTGTGATTGAGTTTCCGCTTCTGCGGACTCGCTTCTACGGTCACCAGTGCACCTACGATTCCTCGTCCGCATCTGCGATCACATAGGTGCAGAATTTTCCCTCGCACCTGCGGCCGATGCCCACTCTCCCTTTTCCACTTCTGCAATCCCAGGCTCGCTCATACGAGCTCGCACCTGCGAGATAATTTCTGCATGTGCGATTACATCAGTAGGCAACAAGTTTCAACTTGTTCTAAGTCCAAATTTCGATCCGTTAACCATTTGAAACTCATCCGAGGCCCCCGGGACCTCAACCAATTATACCAATGAGTCCCAAAATATCATACGAACTTAGTCGAGGTCTCACATTACCTCAAACAATGCTGAAACCACAGATCGCACCCCAATTCAATCCTAATGAAAACTAAATATTTCTAACTTCTACATTCAATGCCGAAACCTATCAAATCAAGTTTGATTGGCCTCAACTTTTGCACACAAGTCATAAGCGACATAATGAAGCTGTTCCAAATTTCCGGAATCGAATTCCGACCTCGATATCAAAAAGTCAACTCCCCAGTCAAACTTTCAAACTTTAAATTTCTTATTTTTGTCATTTCAAGCCTAATTTAACTACGGACTTCCAAATAATTTTTCGAACACATTCTTAAGTCCAAAATCACTATACGGAGTTATTGGAATCATCAAAACTAAATTCCGGGATCGTTTACACATAAGTTATTATTCGGCCAACTATTTTAACTAAGCTTTAAATCTTAGAACTAAGTGTTCCAATTCATTCTGAAACCTCCCCGATAAGTCACATAATTATAATTGAACACAGAATAAGCGGTAAATGGGTGAACGGGCTGTAATACCCAAAATGATTGGCCGGGTTGTTACACTTCACCGTTTGATTCTTCGATCGCATATCGGAACCTGAGGCTCAGTTCTCCCACTTCGACCGGTATTAATGCTTCGGCACCGTAAACCAATGAAAATGGGGTGGACTTGGTGCTAGACTTCGATGTTGTACGGTATGCCCACAAGACTTTGGGCAGAATTTTCTTCCATTTCCCTTTGGCATCGGTCAACTTCTTTTTCAGGTTTTGGAGTATGATCTTGTTTGTAGATTCTGCTTGTCCGTTCCCACTAGGGTGATAAGGTGTCGATAGTATCTTTTTAATATTTTGGTCTTCAAAAAACTTGTTCACTTTGCTGCCGATGAATTGCTTCCCATTATCATACATGATCTCGGTCGGTATCCCGAACCGGTATATTATGTGGTCCCAAATGAAGTCAATGACTTATTTTTCCCGGACTTTCTTGAACGCTTGAGCTTCGACCCATTTAGAAAAATAAACGGTCATAAATAGTATGAATTGAGCCTTACTAGGTGCCCACGGCAGTGGGCCAACGATGTCCATTCCCTGCTTTATGAACGGCCATGGGGACAAGACCGAATGTAGCAGCTCTCCGGGTTGATGGATCATCAGTGCATGTCTCTAACAACCGTCGCATCTTCGTACGAAATCCTTCGCATCTTTCTCCATGTCGATCAAGTAATAGCCAAACCTGATTATCTTTTGAACTAAAGATTTTGCCCCCGAATAATTTCCTCAAGTGCCTTAGTGAACTTCTCTCAAGACATATTCGGCATTTCCTGGCCCCAAGCATATGTCGAGCGGGCCGTCCAATGTTCTTCTGAACAGAGTCCCTTCGGACAGGCTAAACCTGGCCACCTTCATGTACAGAGCTCTCGATTCTTTAGGATCCGAGGGCAACTTCCCAGTCTTCAAATAATCTATGTATTTGTTCCTCCAATCCCAAGTTAAACTTGTTGAGTTTATTTCGGCATGGCCTTTTTGTACTACCGATTTCATGAGCTATATTATTGTTCCTGAACTGAATTCATCATCATCAACTGATGACCCCAAGTTAGACAGAGCATCGGCCTCGTTAATTTGATCTCGGGGCACGTGCTGTAGGGTCCATTCCTTGAATTAATGCAGTGTTACCTGTAATTTGTCTAAATACCTTTACATTCGTTCCTCTTTTAATTCGAACGTCCCATTGACTTGATTTACCACAAGAAGGGAATCACACTTAGCTTCGACCACCTCGGCCCCAAGGTTTTTAGCCAATTCGAGACCTGCAATTATGGACTCATACTCGGCCTCATTGTTAGTCAATTTCACAGTTCTAATGGACTACCTAACTATGTTACCCGTAGGCGGCTTCAACACGATGCCGAGTCTGGACCCCTTTGCGTTCGAAGCACCGTCCGTAAAGAGGTTCCAGATTATTGAGGAAGTCCCCGACATTAAAAACAATTCCTTTTCGACTTCGTGTATTAAGGCCGGCGTAAAGTTGCACACGAAGTTTGCCAAAATTTGTGCTTTGATGGCGGTTTGGGGTCGATATTTGATATCATACCCGCTAATTTCTACGACCCATTTGGCCAATTGGCCCAAGAGCTCGGGTTTGTGCATAATGTTCCTTAGTGGGTAAGAGGTTACGACACATATGGGGTGGCATTGAAAGTACGGTTTTAACTTTCCGGAGGCGCTTAGCAAAGCGAGCGCCAATTTTTCTAGGTTAGGATACCTTGATTCGGCCTCGCCTAGAGTTCAACTAACATAGTAAATAGGAAATATCTTACCTTCCTCATCCTGGACTAGGACTCCACTTATAGCTACTTTGGATATTGATCACGTCCACAACACAGCTCAATAAGAGATATGACACGGTCGTATGCAATAATAATTACCCAACTAGGAGTCGGGGTCGAATCCACTGGGAGTTATGATGGGAGTTAGGAGTATATATTTGAAGCAATCAAAGGGTTATCTAGATTGCACTTCCACAATACAATTTTGTTTTCTACTTCTATTGTTAATTTTATGGTTGCAAGATAAAGGAAATAGACTAGAGATAAATATTTTTAAGTTTTTCCAATTGGGTAAAAGGCCTAGGGTTGTGACCATAACCTAGGTGTTTGCCTAATGGGATAAAGACGTTAATATTTATTTTGTTGATTGGGGTATATTATAGCTCACAACTTTATATTACCCACTCAATACCTCTCGATCAGAGAGTGGTTTTGCCCAATTTGGATTTCTCAAAACCAAATGGGTATCAACTAAAACAGTTGATAAGAGCTCAAGTCGAGTTATTACTATCTCTAGGTTGAACCCTTTAATTGGGTTAATCAATCTCTCAATTGACCCAATTCCTTTTTAGCTGAGTTATCCTAGACTAGGTCTCTCTTTCTCAAGTAGATACTAAGTCAAATAGGCATGAATCAATGTTTACAACCATCAATTATAAAATTGAAGCATGAACTAAGCTAAATAATTAACACCCAATCATAAATAAATACTAAATTATATACCCATAAGATTTACACACTAGGGTTGGGTCACAACCCTAGTAAGAGTCTAGCTACTCATAATGGGATTTGAAGAAAACAAAGAAGAAAAGCTAATTAAACTCATAATGGAAGATTAAAATGATGAAATCTAATGTAAGTACACCAAAATAATGTAAAACTTCCTAAAGTAGTAAAGAAAAATAACTACAACAACTTCAAATGTTCCAACTTAACCTAATTTTGTGAAACTCATCTATTTATAAAGGGCCAAAAATCTTGGACAGAAATGCCCCTCGGGAGGTTCTGCGGCCGCACAATTCCATATGCGGTCCGCAGATTTCTTCAGCTGGCAGGAAGTGGAGTTCTGCAGACGCACATTTCTGAACTGCGGCTGCGAGACAGTCTTTTGTGGCCGCACAATTCTTGTGCGGTCCGCAATTCACAAAGGCTCCTGGACTTGGTCTTTTGTATACTCTCTGATCTCCGATTTTAGCCCAGTTCTGCGGCTGCACAATTCATGTGCAGTCCGCACGTTGCTGAAAGGTCTGCTAAATTTTTCTTCTTGTTTTGCGGCCGTAGATGAAATTCTGCGGTTCGCAATTTCTTCTGCGGGCCGCACATTTGTGCTTCTGCGCCCTTTATTGCCTTGTGCTTCGGGACACTCCTTTTTGAGTCGGATTTCATCTCGGGAGACCAAACTTCCAGCATTTCTGCAATTTTGCATAATTTCATTAGTTTCGGGAACACAATTCAATTCTTTTGGACTAAAACAAAAGCTAAAAGGTGCTAATAAATAGTCAAAATTCCCACTTATCACATACCGCCAAGTAAAGGTACAACTGCTCGTCCCCCTTTGGAGTATGGAGCAAGGGTGGACTCGAAAGGTACCATTTTAGTTCTTCCAAAGCTTGTTGGCATTCCGGGGTCCAAGAAACGTTATTCTTCTTCTTCAATAGTGAGAAGAACCGATGGCTTTTGTTTGAGGACCTCGATATGAACCGGCCCAGGGCGGTTATGCGCCCGGTTAGCCTCTGAATGGCCTTGGCACTGTCCATCACGTTGATGTCTTCTATAGCTTTGATTTTATCGGGATTGATCTCGATCCCTCAGTTGGACACCATGAATCCAAGGAATTTTCCAGATCCGACCCCGAATGCGCATTTTTCCGGGTTCAGCTTCATATTTTATCTCTTCAATATGTCAAAGGTTTTCTACAAATATTTCAAATAGTCCTCTGCTCGCAGGGACTTAACTAACATGTCATCAATATAAACTTCCATTGATTTTCCTATCTGTTCCTCGAACATCCGGTTTACTAGGCGTTGAAAAGTGGCATCGACGTTCTTTAGTCCGAACGGCATTACGTTATAACAATAGGCGCCGAATTTAGTGATAAAGGAGGTTTTCTCTTGATCGCCCGGGTCCATACGAATTTGGTTGTACCCAAAGTAAGCATCGAGAAAGTTGAGTATCTCGTGCCCGGCCGTAGCATCGATCATGCGATCGATGTTAGGCAAAGGAAAGAGTCCTTAGGGCATGACTTGTTCAAATCTTTGTAATCTACACACATTCTTAATTTATTTCCCGAATATAACCTATTTTAAGGAGTTTAGATACCTCGTCTTTGATGAATGCATGCTTGACTTCGAACTGAGGCCTCATCTTCTGCTTAACTAGGTGGAACTATGGATCCAAACTCAGCTGATGAGTGATTATTTCTGGCGGGATCTCTGTCATATCAAGATGAGACCATGCGAAACAAGATATGTTAGTTTTAAGGAAACTAATGAGTTCTTTCCTGAGCTCGGGGGTCAACCCCGTGCCCAGGTATACCTTTCGATCCTGTAGGCATTTGGTTAATATGACTTTTTCCAGTTCTTCAACCGTAGATTTGGTGGCGTCAGTATTATCAGGAGCTATGAACGATCTAGGAACTCCGTAATCATCTTCCTCATCGATTTCTCGTCCCTCCGGTCTGACCGGGACTGACACCGATGATTTATATTTAACTTCGGCTTTTCTGGACGGCTATGTGCTATTTAATGTCAAAATGGCGGGTACCGGGAGTACTTCATCGACTGTGAACATCTTATTTGCGGCCAGTTGCTCTCCATACACCGTCTTGATCCCTCCCGGTGTAGGGAACTTCAATGCCTGGTGCAAGGTCGAAGGTACCGCCCTCATGTTGTGAACCCATGGTCTTCCGAATAGAGCGTTATATCTTATATCCCCTTCAATCACATAGAACTTTATTTTCTGGATGGTTACAGCGGTGTTCACTAATTCGCTGTCGATACGAGCCAAGATCCACGTCGTGATGTCCGGTTGGGCGCAGATATCACGGCCCTTCGTTAGTCGTGTACAACCGCTTGGCTATGCCTTCTGAGTTCTTGGAGCCCGAACTAGATTCGGGGGCGTTATCTCGATGGCCCCGGTGGTAAGCACTTCGTTCGGGCCTTAGTACGAGAGGTTCCTGGCTTCGATCCCGATTTCGTGTAGTTATGTCCTTGCTTTGTTTGCCCCATCGAAAAATCGGGGTGCTCACTAGTCCCGATTTTACCCGTATATAAATTTAATAGGTACAATGAAGCTATAATATCAACAAGATAATGGGAGCTGTAGACAGTAATAGTTTCATCAATGATCATCAGTTAGGGGAGGCAATATGAGCCCAAACCCGTTTGACCCGTTCAAAGTTGGGCTGGTTATTGATTCACACTTTATTGAACTCAGTCCATTTTTATCCAACTCATTTCAACACATTTAAAGTTGGATTGATTTTTAACCCAAATTGATCCATGAGTAACTTTGCTAAAATATCTTAAATAAATCTTATTAAACACTTTTTCTTTTTTGTTTGATATATTATTTATGACCATAACAAAAAAAATCTTATTTAATAATTAAATAATTCATAAGAGAATAATACACATTTATTAAAACTTAGTAAGAGTTGGACGGGTTGGGGTATGACACAAATTTTAGCACATCTTGACCCAACTAATCTCAACCACAAGTTATTTTTGGGCGGGTCAATGACCGACTCATTTATTGACTCAACCCATTTTGACTCGCTCAAAATAAATCTAACCCGCCCATTTGACACCCTATCGTCCTTTATTCCCTACCTAAGTGCCTACAGCTCAAACCACAAGACAACGGGTCCAAACAAAAAACACAAATAAGAGGGTCTTCTATTTTCAGTGCGTTACATAGTGACAAAGTGCCTCTGTTGTAAATAATGGAATGAAAATATGGAAACTCAGCTTAACACATAAGGTCTTCTATTTTCACTTAGGATGACAATAAGAAAATATACCTTAGACATATCTCACGACCCGAGCTTTAGGCCGATAGCAGGCTGAGAAAAATGAAACCTTGAACTTAACTTGATCTTAAAAATTAGCTAAAAAATAAGAATTCGACATAACCATATAAAAAGATAAATTGTCATGCCATCCACCGACACGGAGGACTAACAATATAGAGCACCGGCGGAGGTAAAAGCTAAGTTACAAGTTCGATCTAACCTAATAGTTTTTGTTCAAATAATATATTTTATATTAAAAATTTTGTTAATTATAATTATTAAATATAAAACTGAATCATTAATACTTAAAAGTTATCATTTTAAAATCTAAAACCCAAATACATTAAAGTCCTAACTTCGTACCAAAAATATAGAGTTGGCGTAAGCTTGCAGTGGGGGCTAGTGATCTACACAAAACCCCACACGCAGAAGAAAAACGCGCACACACACTCATCGACGCCCCACAGCACGTCTTATTGGACGGCCCCTCCTAGCTCCCTACTCCTAATTATTTACATTCACTTTATATGCTTCTCATATAAAGAGGTTGTGAGTTTGAGTCACCCGAAGAATAAGGTGGAGAGTTCTTAGAGGGGGGAGCCGAGGGTCTATCAAAAACAGTCTCTCTATCCAAGGGTAGGGGTAAAGTCTGCGTACACACTACTCTCCCCATACCCCACTAGTGAGATTATATTGGGTTATTGTTTATATGCTTCTCATGTGTAGGACTAATCCCTAAAATTCAAAATCCTTTGCTTTCTTGGGACCACTCTTCGAATAGCATGACAAATAATTAATTCTGAAATTAAATTTGAGATGAGTTTATTATATATTTTGAAATTAAAATTTAAATGAGTTTATCACGCGTTTGATTGGGAAAAAATCGCGATATAACAAATGCGTTGATTAATTATCCCGAAATTATAGTGTTATTTTATTTTTTTGGAAGGGTGAAATAACAATCTCCGAATAATTAATCCCAAAATAATTAATCCTTGGATAACTTGTTCCCACCCCGACGACCCATGAGAAACTAAAAAATCAACTTTAGCTCTTGTACCAGTTCATGATTATTAATAAGAAAAGCTTGATGTTTCGTTTAATATAGTAAGATTTAACTTCTAAGTAATAGTTTGCACTTACTTTACCTGAAATATATCTTTTGCAACAAAACTTTGTACTGCTCTATACATTTCAATATACGTCTTAGTTTGACTGTATATGAAATTTAAAAAGTAAAGAAATTTTTTAAATCTTGTAATCTTAAATTAAATATATGAATAATGTATCAAAATACAATTAAATCTTATGATTTTAAGTATGTTATGTGAAAAGTTAAAGTTAAAGAGTTATTAAATATAAAAAGAGATATTTTTTTTTAAACAGATTAAGAAAAAAAAACACATAAATTGAAAATGAAGGGAGTACCATTTTTATAAAAAAAAATGATGGACCTTGGACCATTATTAATTAATGCCAAAAAATCAGTTCAAAGAAAAGGTTGCCAAGTTTTTTACCAATTAAAAGTGATGATGACTGATTAAGAGTAACATTAATGTGGAAAGAGGAACTAGAGCTGCTTCTCATCATACTTTAGTCGAACAGTTTTCCCTTATAGATTGTAGTATTAGTCTTTTCCAAATCAAGGGATTATATCATTAATGTAAGTTGCTCTGATGGTAAGCACCCTCCACTTCCAACTAAGAGTTTGTGAGTTCGAGTCACCCCAAGAGCAAGATGGGGAGTTCTTGGAGGTAAGGATGCCGAGGGTTTATTGGAAACAGCCTCTCTACCCCAGGGTAGAGGTAAAGTCTGCGTACACACTACCCTCCCCAGACCCCACTAATGGGATTATACTGGGTTGTTATTGTTGTTGTTGTTGTAAGTTGAATAATATTATGCATGGTAAATTAAAATTATTGGCAAAAGAGTCAAAATAATTCATGTAGTGGGCATTTGGACATAAGAATTGTAAAATTTCAAAATAAAGGTGAATGGTTTTTTCAAGTAAAAATAATATTTAAAAATTAGAGTAGTGTTTAGACATGAATATAATTTTGGGTTATTTTTTTTTAAGTTTTGTTAGTGATCTGAATAAAAATTTTGAAAAATAATTTTTTGAAGTTTTTTAAATTTTCGAAAAATTTCAAAATTCATTTTCAAATGAAAATTAAAAATTTTATAGCCAAACGTTAATTTCGAAATAAAGTAAAAATTTTCAAAAAAAAAATAAAAAAAATCTTATGTCCAAACGGACTCGTAGTATTCAAAATTGAGTAACCTTATAGGTTGTTAAACGTTGTTGATCTTGTATTAAATAAAATACTGACTTTAACACATGTACCATTCAGAAATGAACATGGCAAGGATTGTTCAATCAGCTTACATAACAACCAGAATTTAAATCGGGAGGTCAGAAAATCGGAGATTAATAGAAGACTCATCGGAAGGTCAGAAAATATTTGGTATAAAAATGAAAATGATAATTCTTGTTATTATAATAATCTATTTATTTATTTATTTATTCAAATATCGATATCGCTTACTAATTTATAGCTTGTTTGGCCTATATATTAGAAAGCTATCATAAAATAATAAGAAATATTTATATATTAATATCCTAAGGTATTTTTTGTAAGAATAAAAGTCAAAATTGTTTGTACTCTTTTGAGAAGAAACTATTTTTTTTACTTCTCAGAAACTGCTTTGCTTCTTGCTAAAAATACTTTTTTCCTAAAAAAACTTGGTCAAACACCCCAAGTTAGAAAAACAAATACTTTTAAAAAAAACAAATTAATTTTAGGACCCGTTTGGCCATGAGTTTTGCCAAAATAAATTTGTGATTTATTTGGCAAACACATGTTTGGCCATAGATTTTGCCCACATTTTGGCAAAATCTCAAATCCCAAATCCAAAATCCCAAAATCACCAAAATTTTGGGCCAAAACATGACCACTACATTTTTTAAAATTTTTAAATATTACCCTAAACTTTTATAGTTTGTAAAAGAGCCCACATTTATTACGACCAACTAAATATTTGATGAATATACTCCCTTATCAGCTCAATCATTTGTGCATCTTACTTTTGCTTCTGATTTGTAGGCTAAATGACTTTCTGAATACTCATATCAGTTAACTTTTTCTTTTTAATTAGGAGCCGTAATTCTCTAATGGGATTTCATTGTAATTAATGATTTATATAGTTCATTATAAAAATAATAATTTTATACCAAACTTATTTATGTTCAGGACTATGGTTTGTGATAATGGTACTATTGGGTATTTGTGATAGTTTTTAGAACTTGTGGGGTATAAGTCATATTTTATATTTTTTAACTAAAAAGTGAAATATATTTTAAAAAATTATGTCCAAATAAAATTTTATCTTCAAACCAAACTTTATCCAAATCAAATTTTTTAAAATAAATTTGAGACTCTATGACCAAACGCCAGCTTAGCATCTTGAAAATCTTACCCAAAAAGGCTATTAGAATCAATACTTAAATGTATGACGCAGCCGTTTCTTTTTCCGTTGGCGGGTCCCAGTCACCAATATCCAGATCCGTATATCTTTATCAGCCGACTAATCTGTGTAACTGTCTGTTTTATACCGACACGTCACCTCTATTCACGCCCATTTGCCTTTTTTACTCCAACAGAATATTTTACTTTTGCTTATTTGTACCGGAGAAGTTTTATGGTGTGAGACCTCCTTTTATTTTATAAATTTATAGACCCATATCATATACTCCTTTCGTTTTAATTTATGTGAACATATTTTTTTTAGTTCGTATAAAAAAAATATAAAATAATTTATAGCTGCACAAAATATATGCGTCTCATTTTACATTACAAGTTCAAAAGTTTTGGGTTCATAAAGAGTTAAACGAGAGTTTACCTAAATTGAAATGTAGGGAGTACAAAATTTTGGCTCCATAAAAAGGCGTTGTGTGAGGTACAAAATAAAAATTTTCATAGTATAGAGTACAAATGTTGGAGAAAATGAGAATATTAGTAACAAAATTAAGCTATCCTTATCGTAAATATCTAATATTTCCTATGTCACATTTTATTTAAAGTGTTTTTCTATTTTATGATTGAGAATGAAATTAGGCCGACGATAATATGATGATGACTTTTAAAAGCTCCTATAGAGTTATTTGGTATTTTAAAGCCTGACTCGTCACATTCTGAGATTGAAAAAACTTATATAAACGAAATATAAGCAAAGTATTAAAATTATTCTAATTTGATAGTTAAATAAAATATGTAAATCATTTTTTCCTAACCCATCTCATCAGGAGCATCAATAATATTCTTACTTATACTACAACAAAACATGATTCAAATCCTCAATAGATAGTGAAGGTATTCAATCCTAGAGCAAGTCTCACTTCTCATAACAAGTAAGAAAATAATTTCAAGCCAAGGGAATAATTATAATTCATAACCCATTGTTTTCGAATTAATTCAAATATATATATTGGATAAAACAAACAAATTTCTTTTAGACTGATTATTTCTACCGAAAAGACAATTGACACAAGATTAATTAGATGACCAAAACTAGCGGGACCCACGTTACGCGGCAGCCGCGTTTTCACTCCAGTTCGGTCGCTCTAGTCCACGTGGGCCCTTCCTTTGTCTAATTAAACTACTGTTACAATAAAATAAAATTGTGATTATAAAAATTAAAATAAGATTGTCAGATCACACGGCAGGTAACAACACGTGCCACGCGCTCGAATCTCCAGTCAACACTTCACTTGATCCATTTTGGTCTACCCCCTATTTATTATATCAAACCACCACGCTCGTCATTCTTCACTCGGTTTGGAGCGTGGGAATTACGCGCTGCATTTATCCTCCGTCTCATAAAGAATCAAGCTTTTTAATTTTTATTTTTAAGTTACAACTTTTAAACTAGATAAAAATTACTTGCTCAATTCATAATTAAAAATTTAGAATATACGTGAAAATTTGTGAATGAGAAAAAAAAGATTAGC
Source organism: Nicotiana tabacum (assembly GCF_000715075.1). Lineage (NCBI taxonomy): Eukaryota > Viridiplantae > Streptophyta > Magnoliopsida > Solanales > Solanaceae > Nicotiana > Nicotiana tabacum. The sequence continues at coordinate 108,866,752 of NC_134093.1, forward strand.
TAACTCTCTAAAGAATAATGATACTGTGTACGGGTAAAAACCAAGCTCATAATACACTCCAGCCTTCAACAGGGTAAAACGAGTTCGAGATACGATTGCGAAAGATCGGAATCGAAGCAAGGATATCCTCGAGTCAGAGTACGGGGGCCGACCATCGACCTGCGATAATATCGGGGTCATGATTCGAGATCGACCTAAAACCTGAAGGACTTCGGAGAGCGTCACCGGGCAATCAAGCACGGCCAACAGAAGGCCGTAATATCTGTGACCGATCGGATATCATGGCAGCACGTATCGATGTAGAACCGACAATCAATTAAACTGATTTTTTTTTTTTTTTACCTTTTATAGAGTTATACTTAGAGTAGGATTCCCCTACTATATAAAGGGGGTTTGATAATTCATTAAGCACGCTTTAACATGCATTCTAAAGCTATATACTATTATTTTCACTGTTATTCTAAGCTTTTCTTTCATTCATCAATATTGATCATTTTGAGCCCGGTTCAGTAAATAGTTCACTAAGGCTGAGGACATCCTCCCCACGTGCTTTGAATATACTATATTTCTATTTGTTCGTTTTAATCCAATTTATCGTTTTGTATCAAATTAATCTGCATATTCTTAAAATCACTTACAAATTTAATTATTATCCGATTTTGAGGGTAAACAGATACATACGAAATTAAAAAGAATTCTAATCAGAGGTAAACTCAAGATTTGAAGGTGACGGGAACACGTAAGCTACTGCTCAACAAGTGTCCCATCGGACTTTTCTTAAGGATTCCAAGCAAAATATCACCATTTTCAATATATACATTTATATTCAAAAAATTTGGCGAAGTGAATGAAGTCCGGTAACCCATCTTCTACAAGCATAGGTTCACATTTGCTTATAATCTACTCGTCCTTCTATTCTATGCTTCACTTAAACGTACTGGACAAGAGTTGGCTTATTTAATTTCAGTTTGGATTAAAGTTGTTTTGAGGTTAAACAAATTAGTGTTGCTTTCTTAATTGTTGTTTGCAGATTCCTTCTTTGGCAACCTGCGGCTGTCGAGGGTTAAGAGTTTGTTTGGTTATAAAAAGAAAATTAATTAGGGGTTATTATTTGGCTTCTTATTACTTATAGTAATTTTTACTTAATTATGTTTCTTGATTTTGGTAGATTGTCTTAATCAATGTGATAGCTCTGTAATTATTCAGGCCTTTACTTCAGCCCCCCTCACTGTACCCACATGTTTTCAACCCTAGCCACAAGGCAATAAACAATAGTCTTTAATAATGTCATTGATTGATTCATTATCCTTTGAATGCATTAAAAATTTGTGACAAAGTAGATTGCTCTTTCTTTAAAAGGAAATATGGTACTGCATCCGTCCCATATTTGGTTATTAAAAATAGTTAGATTCAAATTATTTGTCATTTTAGAAATTCAAAATAAAATTGATTATTCTTTTTTTTTTTTATCCTTAGTAATAATTGTTTTTGAAAATGGAGATAACACATAAATAAAATAAATATTCAATGAAAAGAGATTTTATCTTAAGACATAAATAAGGATAAAATAGTCTAATCTTTTTCCTAATTAATATTTCTTAAGGGGGCGTGTAAAAGAGAAACATTACAAATAATTTGAGACAAATGGAGTAATTCCTTCAACTCTAGATCATGGGTTCAAACAGTGCAAAAAATAATTAATACTTATATTATGATATGTTGTCTATATTATACCTTTTAGGTGCGGCTTTTTCTCGTACTATACTTGAACACGAAATAGTTTATAGACCAGGGTAACCTTTACTGTAATTCCTTCAACAACCTTTTGAAAATAAAAAGTCAAAAATTTTCTTGAGAAATTATTGAAGAAGTTTTCTTATAAAAAAAAAAGTGTTTGATTGCCCTGTGAGCTTTAGTGGGCGTTTGGACATAAGAATTGTAAAATTCCCAAAAAAAAAATGTGAAAAAAAATTAAGTTAAATTTAAAAATTAGAGTTGTATTTGGACATAAATATAATTTTGGGTTGTTTTTGAAATTTTGTGAGTCATCTGAATGAAATTTTTTGAAAAATAACTTTTTGGAGTTTTTTAAAATTTTAAAAAATTTCAAAATATATCTTTAAGTGAAAATTAAAAATTTTATGAACAAAATTTCGTAAAAATGTAAAAACTTTTAGAAAAAAAAAAAGAAAAAATTTCTTATGTCCAAACCGGCTCTTAGTATAGTTGGTAGGTGTTGTACATAATGTGTGAGCTAGACATATATTATATTTCAAACTTTGGATACGTATTTATTACCTTAACAACCTATAAAATGGGGGCAATAATCCACGTGGCAGCATATCCAAGATTGTCAAGAGCTAACCTTTCTCACCACCAATTGATTTTCGATGCGGAATAAAAATATATTTATAAAAATATATTAAAATTAAATTTATAAAATTTAAATTCTAGTTCCATCTATGTCATGTCCGTACTATCAAGTCTATCACAGACCACGTGCCAAAATCTTATCACAGAAAGTTCTCTTTCCCGTTTCCAGAGGAATTTAGGTTCTATGGCATAAAGGAAATTTACATAACTAATCTAAGTAGAGATTTATTAATAGTGTAAAATAAATTTTCACTATCAATCAATGATGTAACTTAAATTCAATAAGGGAATAAGTATGCAAATAGCTGAAATAACAAAAAGAAAACTTCTTTCTGAAAGATCAGATCTTTGATATTCACATAAACACGGTGATAATTCATACGCATAATACAACATCGCCGGCTACTCTCACCGTTAATTCCCCATAATATTAGTCTACATTTCTATATTAATTTTGTTTTCTTTCCTAAAATTTCTGAAAATTAAAAGGGAGATTACAAATTAAATAAGATTACAACTAATTAAGCAAAAGTTAAAAATCATGTAAAACAGAGAGTTTTACATGTTCTCTGGCGGAGGAAGGTTTAGGTCGAGGTTAATGGGCCTGGTGATGGGCTTTAGATCGTGGCCCATAAAATCAATCACCGACGAAGAATCGGACTCGCCGGAGGCGCCTCCACCACAACCAGCGATAAACTCCGCCGTTTTCCGGCAACTTTTTTTATATGAAGAAATCACTCGCTCTCGTTGAAGAGCTTCCAAATAGTACATATGATTCACCGGCGTAATACATCCAGCGATTCCTCCGGCGACTGGAGAACCGTGAAACTGATGGTTCTGGAACAAAACCCTACCCACACCGTTGCTAAATAAACTACGGGATCCACCGAGGCTGAGATCCAATGGTGAAGTGTCCAGCATCACTGCCGGCGGCGAGTTCTCCGGCATAACCGGTGGCGAGTTCTCAACGGTACTGCTTTGGCTCGGACTACAATTTCTATTAGCCAATTTCACATTCTCCGGCTCTATAATCGGAAAATTCGTCTTTGCTTTAGCTCCGCGGAATTCCCTCGCCGCCGTATCGTAAGCTCTGGCGGCATCCTCCGCCGTATCAAAAGTGCCAAGCCAAACACGGCTCTTTTTCCCTGGATCTCTAATTTCCGCCGCATATCTCCCCCACGGCCTTTTCCGTACACCTCTGTAATGCATCTCCTTTGAAACTCCGTTCACTTTCCCCGCCGCCGTCACCGTCGCCATCGCCGCCGTACCTTTTTCTTTCGGCGACATTTACGTACACTCCACTACTTTCTGTACGTGTTATGTCTATATATATTAGGAGTACTTCTAATTTGTACGTAAGAAAATGTACATGAAATTTGAATGAGTCATGTGTAGAGAATTAGGGCACGGCTGAGAGAAAATGTAGGGGGAAATGGGCTACTTAAATAGGAAACTGGTTAAGGGGAGCGCAGTCAACGGAGTCTTTGACTGATGAAATGTGGGGATTAGGGTTGTACAAATCGAATCCTAAAATCGCATCAAATCAAAAAGTCTAGTCAAATTGATTAAAAAATTTAATTAGGTTTAGTTTGATTTTGATTTAGTATTGAGTTAAAAAATCGAACCAAACCGATATATAAATATATAATTTTTTATATATAATTTTAAAATTTTATATAGCATTTTATTTAAAGGATGTCTAAAAATATTGGAGATCTTCTCATGGGATATAATATTTAATAAAATTATAAAGTGCATTTTTTTTATTTATTTTAAATAATATATTGTATCACTTTCTTAATGTGTTATTGAAATGCATCAATCATCTCTTTGTTCTTTCATATTCATATGTCAAAATTTATTATATATTTTTTGAATTTGAAGTGGTATTTCGATAATCTAAAATTAAACATATCATTATTTATATATCATATTGATTTTTATGTTTAATTATTAAATTTGGTTAACCCTGAAAGCGTACATCAACTAAAAATTATTGGTAGACGACTAAAAAAATAAACTATTATGTGTTACTGAAAAAATTCTCCCATAAGATCACTCCAATAGATCATATGTTTGTTATTTATTTTTTAATTTTTAGTAAACATATATTTACTTATCAAAATTTTATCTATAACTTTAATAATGCAAGATTGAAATAATATTCATGAAACAAAAAAACTCGAAAAACCCGAAAAATCCGACAAAACCGAACCAATCCAAACCGATATAATTGGTTTGATTTTGTTTTGATAAAATCCGAACCAACCCGGTCCATGTACACCCCTAGTGGAGACCACTAATATTCAAGGGCGGATACAGATTTGACCGAACTCAGTAACTTCTGGTAAATAACGTATCTGTTTAAACATCTTCATTAAATATGAAGAAATATTTAATTCAAAATCTAGTTATTAGTACTTGAAATTGTCGTTATAAAATTTAGAACTCAAAAAGGTTGAAATCATGATTTTATTTCTATTAATATTACGTAGCATTTTTAATGGTTAATTGGGATACGTGGGGTGTACTTATACAATTTTGTATCTATACATTATCTGACTGCTTTTAATGTAATTGAGAGGTGCATGGGCTATTTGTATGTATTTTATTTGAAGATAACACGTTTTGGAATAGGAACAAGAAATAGAATAAAAGAAAGAAACCATTTTTAGATATGGGCATTCTTATTAAACAAGAAAAGAAAAGGGGCATTCTTTTTCAGCTCAAGAAATGTGGAGGAGAAACTATATTCTTTTGGATTTTGAGGGAAAATTCCAATCATGTTACAGACCAAATTCTTTTTCTTTTGTGGAATTTAAGAGTTGAAAGAATTAATTTTGTCGAAACGAAATAAATAGTTTTGTCCTTTACACGATAGAAGATCATGTATTATGTGTATATCATTATATTGAATTAATTTGACTAATCACTTTTATAAAAGGTTATGTTCTAACGTTTTTGACGTTTTTGATTCTGTAATAAATAAAAAATAACTTGGAGGATATTAACTTTTTTAGAAATAATAATTGAGCAAACCACAAATCTTCAATTATGGTAACTAAAAATGCCATATATATCACTTAGTTCAATGTAATTCAAATTATGATTAAAGAAATTTTGATGACATAATTAGAGTTGCTTAGTGAAATGCAATATAATTACTTCAAAGTTTACGAAAAAATATTAAAATATAACCAAGGTACAATTGAAAAAAAGCTTGCTATTATTTAGATATATTTATGAGAACAAAACTTTAATTTTGTAAATTCATTATTTCCAAAAACAATTTACAAAACAATGAACAGTTACTATTAAAAAATATTAAATATACACGTGGAAGATAGGGAACTAAATGGAACCGGAGATAATTGGTAAAGGAAAGTTGTCGGCGGTGGTCCGATAAACCGTCGCCGAATGAAATCGATCCGTTACTGACGTTGGTGGCGGGTCACTTTTATTTCCTCAGATAATGCATTTGTGGTGGGGCCCAACTTGTTCGGCTCGCCGCCCCATTCGGCGGGCCAATTAAAGACAAGACACGTCTATGTACGCGTGTTTGCATATAACTTTTGGATATAACTAACCTAAAAGCCGGCATGTCCGCCCAAGGTTCTGTCCAAAACCAGCAGGATTTTTTATTTACATTACAACAGCAATTTATTCCTTCTCATGGGTCCATTCCCTCACGCTTCATAGTCGCGCGTGTGAGTCACGTGAAATTTTCCCTATGGTTATTATTGGTAGCTCAGCTCTATTTAAGAGCGATTTCCTGTTTGGTTGATTTACATTTTTCATTTAATAAGTTTGACTGGAGGTTTTACTGCATTTATTTTCAGATTTTAGGAAATCCCATAATTTTTGTGTCTATGTTAGGTGGGGGAAGGTTTACGTAAACTTTTAAGGCGTCGTTCGGTCGGGAAACAATCGGGATTGTTATTTCATTCTCTTATAGGGATATAAATAATTATTATCTCGGGACAATTAATTTTGGAATTAATTATACCATAATTTTATCTCAACCAAACATGTGACGAATCCATCTCAAATTTAATCCCGAAATTACTTATCCCATATCCCTCGTACCAAACGAGCCCTAAGGGGACGTTTGGTAGGGGAACAAGTTATTTCAGGATTATAATGATGGGATTACGGGAATTAAATACTACATCCATTCCAGTTTATGTGAATCTATTTCCTTTTTGGTCCGTTCAAAAAAGAATGACCCATTTCTAAATTTGGAAATAATTTTGCTTAAACTTACAATTCTACCTTTAATGAGAAGCTTTTATAACCACACAAATACTCTGGGCTCCTTTTTGAATTGTTTAGGACCACAAATTTCAAAAGTCTTCATTTTTTCTTAAACTCCATGCTCAATCAAACATGTTGGAACGGAGGGAGTAGTTATGAAATTATTTAGTGGATATATTTTTATTGAGAGATATTTGTTGCATTGGATTAAAAATGGGATGTATACTAAGTTGGGATAAACTTTTATTTTAAATGTTAATTTTGATTTTTCCAAAGGACATCGAGAGAAGAGCCTTGAAAAAGGACATCTTTATCGTTGTGATATTTTATTTCAGGATTAAATAATCCCTTAATTATTATCCCATTTTTAATATGATTTTATAGAATAATACCACAATACGGTATAAATTAATTTTGGAATTGTTTATTCCAAATTTGAAAATTTAACCAAACGCTGAATAAAATAATTCCATATATAATTCGAAATTATTATCTTTCATCCCACCTACTTACAAAACGACCCTAAAGTTATAAAGATTTCCAAAGAGTATGCCCTATTGCCTTCTTCCAATTAAGATAAAAGGTAACAAGTACAGAACTGCTAGAATTTTAATGGCAGGCTGTTAATTATTCTTTCCCAAGAAATATTTCGGCACCAGTGTTGCTGTTAAAGTTCTTCACCTCTAAAAGCTTCATTTTAAAGAAACAAAATTAATTATGCGAAAGTCCTTTTAAGTAAGGGTGTGTATAATTTGATATATATATATATATATATATATATATATATATATATATATAGAATTATTTTACCGAAATCAAAAAATTTAGTATGTCATTGGTGTAACAATTTAAAAAACTGAATATGAAAAATATGAAACCGAAATGATTAAAAATCATATCAAACTGACCGATAAACACCTTACCTTTAAGTCGTATTTCAAAATTTTCATGTGTGTGAGGTATGTTATTTGTTAAACTCAGGGCAGGCTCAAAGCCAAAGCTAGTAAAGAAAATTTTCTTCTTCTTTTTTTCCTTTCTTATAAGAAAATTTGTACTTTTTATTATTTTATACTCTCTGTTTTATTAAGTATATTTTCTTGCATGTAAATGACATACATTTTAGATAATTTACATCCTCACATTATTGGGCTGTAATGTATAACTCAAATCTTCTTCTTCTTTTTTTTTCCTTTCTTATAAGAAAACATGTACTTTTTATACTCTCTTTTTTAATAAGTACTTTCTATTCTTTTATCTAAAATAAGGGTAGAAGGGCAGTAAATAAATAAAAAATAAAATTGCATCTTCTGAAATTTTGTTTTGATTTAGAATTCGTTGTTGCTGCTATAATAATGTCAAATCATTTTCTAAGATAATAAAAGAACTGTCGTTTTCATTACTAGAAGAGTTTAGCACTTCCTATTATAGCTACTTATAAAGAGTTTTTAATTTAATTACTATTACTATATTAGTAAACTTCATCACGTTGGCTGCTGCTTCAATCAAAGTTGCTAAACTAATGTATTTCAAATTTTCAATCTTACAGTAGCCGTATGTGGGACCCTTAATTGTATTAAACATTTAAACGTGTTTCATCTTTTTCTTTTTGACTAATGCATTATCTTAATATTCCAATTATTGCGCTGACACCACATCTTTTTGATATCCTCGACGAAATTTTTTTACAATTAGGATACTGTAGCATGATTGACTTTGCAGATATACTAGCTAAATAATATAATCACGACACCTATTCGTTCTCTCTTCTTCTTTTTTTTATAAATAATTTTTGTCTTCTATGAAAACCACCTAAAACCGTCCAGAAATACCGACCGAAATCGGTCGAAAAATTGAAAAAACAGACCGATTTTCAACCGATTTTAATCCGTCGAAATTAAGTTGGTCAGTAAAAAATAGCGACCGAAGTCAGTCGCAATTTCCGATCGATTTTGATCGGTAAATTAATTTTCACAAATGACCCAAAAAACAAATCTGCTTAAAAAAACGACGTCGGTATTTTTAATTATGTAATTAAAAAATACATTGTCTGGGACTCGAACCACGGTCTATACTATGGCATGATACTATTCTATCACTAGACTATTGGTACATTTTGGTTTATGACTTTTTTTAAAATTTATTTGTACTCTTTAATTGCATTTTCGCGCGAAAATAACAAACGAATTTTGGTCGGTTTTATTAAAAATATAAAATTACCGACCGAAGTCGGTCGATATTTTAAAATGATTGACTGAAATAACCGACCGATTTCGGTCGGTTTTCTGAAAATTAATTTTAATTTATTTTATATAAAAATCTGACATATTTCGGTCGGTTTTAAAAAAAATAAATTTTGCCGATGCTAAAATAGTTTCCCGCATTTTTATGCCCAAAAAACCGACCAAAGTCAGTCGGTTTCGTAAAAAAAATTAAAAAATAAAATATTTTAATTAACCGATCGACTCGGTCAGTTTTTTGGCCGACGCGATCTGTTTTGGCCGAATTTCTAGTAAAATTTCTTAGGGTACGTATAATCTTTTTAATAAGTGTAGATTTAATCAAAGTCTCTGCAAGATTGTGACATTTTCTCCGCGTTTTTCAGAAATTAACCACGTTATATGCAATGGCAACGTACTTTATTTTTACATGTATGATCTGTGTAGTTTATTCTACTATAGCATTATAGCAATCATTTTTACCGATCTACCATATTATCATAAATATTTATTGGTAATGACCTTATAAATTACCTAAATTTATGCAAAAATTTACACAATCAATTTATAAATTTACTCTTTTTATCTTGTCATCTTAGCATTTCTTCGAGTTGGCATTTACCTACAAGATTTGCCAATAGTATTCTTGTGATTCGATAATAGGTTGAACTAGGGATCAACTCTTAGCCCGTTCTTATTTGCTTTGGTAATGGATAAATTAACACGACACATTCAAGGGAAGTGCCATGGTACATGTTATTTGGAGATGATATTGCACTGATTGACGAGACACAAGACGGTGTGAACACTAGGCTGAGGTTTGGAGACAGAGCCTGGAGTCTAAGGGTTTCAAGTTGAGTAGGACTAAGCTACAGTACTTGAAATACAAATTTAGTGGCGTAACTCATGAGGCTGGCATGGAAGTGATGCTTGATACACAAGTCACCGAGAAGAGTGAATGTTTCAAGTATCTCGGGTCAATAATCCAAGGTAATAGGAAAATCAACAATGACATCATACATAGTATTGGAGCGGGGTGGATGAAATGGAGGCTTGCATCTGGTGTCTTGTATGATAAAAATGTGCTGCAAAAACTTAAAGGTAAGTTCTATAGAGTGGTTGGTAGATCGACTATATTGCATGAGGCGAAGTGTTGGCCAGTCAAGAACTCTCATGTCCAGAAGATGAAAATAGTGAAAATGAGATTGTTGAGATGGATGTGTGAGCATACTAGCAGATATAAGATTAGAAATAAAGATATTCGGGATAAGGTGGGAGTAGCCTACATGGTGGATAAGATGCGGAAAGCGAGGCTGAGAATGTTCGAGCATGTGAAGAGGAGTGCCCAGATACCCAGTGAGAAGGTATGAGAGGTTGACCATGGCAAGTTTGAGGAGAGTTTGAGGCAGGCCAAAGAAGCATTGGGGGAAAGGATAATGTAGGACATAGTCGATAAGTTATGTACCTTTGTGTTTTGATAATTTAACAAACTTCATATGAGAACCAGATAGGGAACCTGATATAAAGCCTCTCTGTGCTCGGACAACAAGTCACATGTATGGCACAAGTTTCAATGATATCAGTCAAGGGAATGCTAGAGGGAACAAATGGATATCAGTTCCTCCGGTCACGGTACAAGTCAACTCATTAGAGTTGTTAAAGCTGTTGCACAACAGACGCAACAGTAGAACAATCACTGTTAACACATGATGTGTACCAGATACTTGATTGTATCATCCTAGTGACCTCACCTATATATTATCAACATGAGGCAAGGGATTATACACACTTGAAAACCCTAAAACATTATTTTCTCTCAAGTGTGCAACCGCCTTCATTTACTCCAAGGCATGAAGAACAAAGTAGCAACAGAACAAAGGACCAAATCCCAACACTGAGTTTATCGTGTTTTCTTAGTATTGTTGTATCTTTGTTAATGTTATTCACTTGTAATTCCTACTCAGCTTAGTTAGAAGCATTTTCGTAGGATATCTTTGTAAACCATAAACTTTGTGTTAGTGTTTGACTAGAGTTAGTCAAAGTGGTGAGCTTTGTAATAGAGTTATTGCAAGTAGGTAAGGGATTAAGAGTGTGATTTCTAGGTTACAATAGGTTTTAATATAAAGTTACTCGATTAGTGAAGTTGAAATCCTATGAGTGTAGGTCATAGTATTTAATCCCGTGAGCTGGGAGTTTTTCCCGTAAAATACTATTGTGCTATTTACATACCGTTGTGTGTATGTTCTGTGGGAACTGATAGAGTACCGGGTTCTCTATACAGTTTGGTGGACTCTTATTTTACATTAATTGGTATCAGAGAAGGTTCTTTCTATAAGGCTAACACATAGAAATGATCTACATGGCTGCTCCACTAAACTTTGAAGAAGGTCAATCAACCTACAGACCACCAAGATTCAATGGACAATAATATGGCTGGTGGAAGACAAGAATGCATGATTTTATCATGGTTGAAGATTCAGATCATTTGTGATGGACCCTTCGTCCCTATGAAGATCATTGGTGAGACAGCAGTGACAGTCCCAAAGACAAGGAAGGAGTACAATGATGTCGATTGCAAAGCTATCGAGAAAAACTTCCGAGCAAAGAAGATCCTCGTTTGTGGTATTGGACCAGACGAGTACAACAGAATATCAGCTTGTCAATCTACCAAGGAGATTTGGTAGGCTCTCCAAACAGCACTTGAACGAACAACTCAAGTCAAGCAGTCAAAGATCGACATGCTCACTACTGAGTATGAGCTCTTCAAGATGAAGGATGATGAGTCTATTCAGGACATGCATACTCGCTTCACTTCCATCATCAATGAGCTCCATTCTCTAGGAGAGATCATTCCAAGGAACAAACTGGTCAGAAAAATACTCAGTGTGTTACCTGATTCTTGGGAGAGCAAAGTCAATGCTATCGTAGAGGCAAAAAATATGCAAAAGTTGACGATTGACGAACTCATTAGAAATCTAAACACCTATGAAATGAAGAAGAAGAAGAAGGATCATGAAATAAGAGAACCCAAAAAAGAGAAGAACCTGGTTCTCAAAGCAGACAACAGTGACTCAAGTGGTGATGATGCTAACATGACATATTCGATACGAAGGTTTCAGAAAATGGTTCGCAGAAATGGAAGTATTCCAAAAAGGGAAGCTCTAGCAGAACCAAAGGCTATTATTGTTGTCACAAATATGGGAATCCAGGTCATTTCATCAACGATTGTCCTCTCCACAAGCAGGACCATTACAAGCACAACACAAACAGGACGACAAAGAGGAACTTGGTTCCCGATAGAAAATTCAAGAGAAAAGATGCCAGTAATAATGTTGTGATTCAAGCTCTTGCTGAATGGGGAGATTCCCCTAGTGAATCTGAGGGCGATGATGAATAAGGCGACACCTCCATGATGGCTGTTGAAAGCGAAGCAGCAGAATATGATTCCATTTTTGTCCTGATGGCAAAATCTAATGATGATGACGATGAGGTAAAATTTCTAGACGTTCAAAGAAATTTGAAGTCTTACTCTCAAAAGAAGCTTGTATCTTTAGCTAATGTCTTGATTGATGCTTACCATAACCTTATCAATGATAAAAATATTTTAACTGAGGAATTAGGAGAGGTAGAGCACGAGAGAGATGATTTACTGGTCATAGTTGTTAATTTAAAAGAAACCATTAAGAATTTAAAGAATGAAAAGGATATTCTAATTGAGAAAATTAAAAAGGTAGAACATAAGAGATATGACTTGTTGGTAGTAGTTGTGGATCTGAAAGAAAAAATAGGGAAATTAAAAAGGGACACTCTTTCTGTAAAAGCTTCAATAGAAAATTGCATGAAATCTTCAAAAGGAAAGGAAGTGGCGAGTGAGGCAGACCTTATGCTTGAAAATGAACTTAAAAAGGTAAAATTGAGCCTTTGTGCTAAACTTGAAAGAAATAGACAACTTCAAGAAGATCTAAGAGTTAAAAATGACCTAGATAAATCTTTAAAGTGGACATGCTCCTCTGATACAATCACTTCCACATATAAAAGTAATGGGAGGAACATGCAGGGAATTGGGTTCTAAAAGGAAAAGGCTCTTTACAACCCACATAGCAAGTATGTTACTATACCTGATAACTGGATTTGCACTCACTGCGGTAACACTTGTCATTACAAAGATTTCTGTAAATCTAGGTTTCAGTCCCAACAGAAAAATAAAGTTTTTGTTGAAAAGTATCTACTGCTAGGGAACCTTGTTCCTACAATAAAAAATGTGTGATGCTTGCTTGGACAAGAAGAAGTTTAATTCGCCTTTTTCCTCATTACAAGGCACCCAAATTGGTTCCTAGGTCTAATCTCTGATTTCTTTGTGTAGGGAGTAGTGAAAGGAAGCAGCCAAAAATAATACATGGATAGCGGTTGCTCTAAACACATGACTGGAAGTACTAACGATTTCTTTTCACTCAAAGCCCTGCAAGGTGGGAGTGTGTCCTTTGGCAATGGCAAAAAGGGATACATTCTGGGAGTTGGAAAAATTGGAAAGACATCCACTCACTCAATTGAGAATGTGTATTATGTGAATGGCCTGAAATACAGCATGCTGAGTGTCTCTCAAATCTGCGACAAAGGAAACAAAGTGGAGTTCTTATCAAAATCTTGCACAATCACCAATCTTATAGCTAGTGAAGTGGTTCTGGTGGCGAAAAGATTCAAAAATATCTATGTTGCTGACTTTGAGTCTCTAAACAGTAGGGATCTTACATGTTTCATGAGTGTTGCTGATGATGATGTTGAACTTTAGCACAGAATATTGGGACATGCAAGCTTCTCCTTGTTAAACAAACTATTTAAGAAGGACTTGGTTCGTGGGCTGCCAAAGTCAAAGTGCAAGGATCACAAGGTGTATGATACATGCGTGAAAGGGAAGCAAGTCAGGTCCTCCTTCAAGCCAAAGAAGGAAGTAAGCACTTCAAGGCCACTGGATCTTCTCCATATGGATCTGTGTGGACCTATGAGGATGACCAACAGATGAGGAAAGAAGTACATCTTTGTCATTGCAGATGACTACTCCAAATTCACATGGACCTTGTTCCTCAGAACCAAGGATGAAACTTTTCCAGTTTTTGCTGCCTTTGTGAAGAAGATTCAAGTGAATATGGGCCATAATGTTGTAAGCATAAGATCTGATCATGGTACTGAGTTAGAAAATGCAAAATTTGACGAATTCTGTGCTGAAAATGGTATAAGTCATAATTTTTCAGCTCCCAGAACGCCCCAACAAAATGGTGTTGTGGAGAGAAAAAATAGGACTCTTGAAGATATGGAAAGGATGATGCTAATTGGCAGTAGTATACCAAAGAGCCTTTGGGCCGAGGCAGTGGACACTGCTTGCTATATGATAAACAAGTGCATTATCAGGTCCTTCCTAAACAAGACCAGTATGAATTGCTAAATGGGAGAAAACCCAAGCTGACTTACCTGAGAACATTTGGTTGCAAATATTTTGTTCTCAATCATGGTAAGGAAGCGCTGGAAAAATTTGATGCCAAAAGTGATGAAGGGATTTTTCTTGGATATTCTTCACAAAGCAAAGCATACAAGGTCTACAACAAAAGGACTCAATGTGTAGAAGAAAGTGTACATGTAATCTTTGATGAATCACACCACACAAGTGGGAAATATTCACATCATAAGAATGATCAAGAGAGAGAGCATTCAAAGGTTCCTGGAGAAGTCATTGATATGGCAAACGGGAAGGCAGATCTGATGAGTCAGGTCAAGAAGTCTAGTGAAGAAGATGCATAAGAACCTCTAGCTAATTTAGAGGAACCTGGCCCCTCCAATACAGCAACTGAAGCAGAAAATAGAGTTGTTGATGTTGTTTAAGGTAATCCTGATGTTGAGTAGAGAAGTGGAACTCACACTTCCGTGGATGCTAATGATGGATCCCAAACGGCGGAACCTGGTTCTTCTCACCATGAGACTCATGTGTCTAACTGGAAGCACAAAAGCTCACATCCTCTCCAGAATGTAATCACCCCTCTTGATTCAGGAATTCAGACTAGATTAAAGATAAAAAGCATGTTTGCTTTCTCAGCTTTCCTGTCTCAAATTGAGCCCAAGAATATCAAGGAAGCTTTGAAATATGCTGACTGGATTGCTGCTATGCAGGAAGAACTCCATCAATTTGAAAGGACTAGTGTGTGACACCTGGTTCCCCGACCTTCAGATAAAACTGTTATTGGAACCATATGGGTGTTCAAAAATAAGCTTGATGAGTTAGGAAATACAATAAGAAACAAAGCCAGGTTGGTGGTTCAAGGCTATAATTAAGAAGAAGGATTATAACAAGAAACAAGGCCAGGTTGATAAGTTATGTGCCTTTGTATTTTTATTATTTAACAAACTTTAAATAAGAACCAGATATGGAACCTGATACAAAGTCTCTCTATACTCTGAACAACAAGTCACATGTCTGGCACAAGTTCCAATGATATCAGTCAAGGGAACACCAGAGGGAACAGATAGATATCAGTTCCTCCGATCACAGTACAAGTCAACTCCTTACAATTGTTAAAGCTGCTGCACTGCAGACGCAACAGTGCAGCAGTCAGTGTTGAAGCATGCTGTGTACCAGATATTTGCTTGCATCATCCTAGTGACCTCATTTACATATTATCAATATGAGACAAAAGATTATACACAATTGCAAATCCTAAAATATTATTTTCTCTCAAGTGTGTTGCCGCCTTCATTTACTCCAAGGCGTGAAGAACAAAGTAGCAACAGAACAAAGGACCAGATCCCAACACTAAGTTTATCGTGTTTCCTTAGTATTGTTGTATCTTTGTTAATGTTATTCACCTGTAATTCCTACTCAGCTTAGTTATAAGCATTTTGTAGGAAATCTTTATAAACCATAAACCTTGTGTTTGTGTTTGACTAGAGTTAGTAAACGTGGTGAACTTTGTAATAGAGTTATTACAAAGAGACTTGCAATAGAGTTATTTCAAGTAGGTGAGGGATTAAGAGTTTAATTCCTAGATTACAATAGGTTGTATCTAAAGTTTCTCGGTTAGTGAAGTTAAAATCCTATGAGTGTAGGTTATGGTTTTTAATCCCGTGAGCTGGGAGTTTTCTACGTAAAATATTGTTGTGTTATTTACTTATCGATGTGTGTATGTGTGTGTTTTGTGGGAACTGATAGAGAACCAGGTTCTCTATACAATTTGGTGGACTCTTAGTTTACATCAATCGCACATGTGCAACTTACCGATAACATGACTCTTGATAAGAGGGTGTAGAAGTCAAGAATAAGGGTAGAGGGTTAGTAGATAGTCAAAGATATTTCTTTATGTTATCTGTAGCATTAATATTATTCTCGTATTTTCTTGTAATTAGATTTCTATTACTAACAATTATTTTTTTTGTTTCAATTATATTGTTATCTTGTTGTTGTTCTCTCATCTTGTACTGTTTCTTTTACATGGCTTCTTCATAATGGTATCTATTTCCAAACTATGACTATGCTTTTGCTGATGTATACGGGTAAAATCGGGCTCATGACGCACCCCAACTTTTGATAGGGTAAACAAAGCTCGAGACATGATGAAGAGGCACCGGAATCAAGGCAAGGGTCTCACCGAGTTAGAGTTCGGTGGTATGACGCCTGCCCTCGAGAAAATCGGGGTCATAACCCGGGAGTGGTCCACATCCCACAAGACTTCGGAGAGTATAGTCAGGCAACCAAGCACGACCAACAGAAGGTCACAATATCCGCGACCGGTCGGGTATCACGGCGTGGATTCCGGCACGTATCAATGGAGAACTGGCAATCAGTTAAACAGAAGAATTTTAATCTTTTACAGAATCGTACCTAGAGTAGGATTCCCCTACTATATAAATGGGGGATTGACTATTCATTAAACACATTGTAACACACATTCCAAAGCACTCGGGAGTTGGAGGTTTCCTTTGGTTTACATATCATCCTCCTTCTCATTTTCTTTTTCTCTGAGGTCAGGGAACTCGGGGCCCCCCTCCTTTTCTTCTCCCCTGCTGTGGCTCCGGGATGCCCCGAAGCAGAGGGATCAGAGGGCTGATCCTCGCACCCAACCAAGGGCCTGAGCTCGATGGTCTTGGAAAATTCTACAAAATGAGTAGAGTCAATGAGGACATAAGTGATGAAAAGGAAGATCTAGAACTGCTTATTCGGAGACAAAGATCTTACCATGAGAACATGCTTCCCAGCGGCCCTTCGAGAGTTCGCACCATGAGCGTTCGGCATAAGGCATCTGCTACCAAATTTCATTGATCCACTCCTTGAGCCGAGGGATGGCGTTTGGAACTCAAGCAAGGGGTGCACCACAGCAAACACCGGTGAGAAAAGGGAAGATAAAACATAAAATTGACGTTCGGAAGAAGGTGTACTTACGTGATACGCTCCACTTCTCGGGAAACGGCCTCCACTCAGCGGGTATCAGGTCGGCGGTCTTTACCCAGACAAAGCATCCTTTCCAACCCCGATCTCGGTCCTCCTCGATGCTTGAGAATGAGGAATTGCTGGCCCGACGTACAAGCTTTATCAGTCCCCTCCCCAGGAAGGTTCGTGGACTGTATAAGCAGAGCAGATGGTCGATGGTGAACGTGCACGAAATGATTTTATTCACAAAGAATCGGAGATGGATCACGATCCTCCATAGTGATGGGTGAATTTGGCCGAGACACACGTCGTACCTCCTATAAAAGTTCAAGATGACTGGGTTTACCGGGCCCAATGTAAAGGAATTAGTGTAAACACTTAGATATCCCTCAACATATGTAGTGATATCGTCATCGGGCCTGGGAATCACTACGTTCTTATCCGTCCAGCCATAGTCCTTTCGAACCGTTGGGAGAATGGCCTCAGTGATGGAGCAGATGTACCGATGTCCAAAATCCAATTAGTCGTGATGACACCTAACCCAACCCGCTAGATAAGCCAATTATCACTATCCAATTCCAATAACAATTATTAAAGCAATTTAAGTAAAGAAAAATCTTAATCTTATACATTCCCCAAGAACTAGTAGTACAAATCATGAGCTTCTAAGAATAAAGTATACAAAGCTGGTATAAAGTAATACATCATCTGTTTGAAAAGTACATAAACAGAGTTTTATGAATCTAAGGCTACCGTGAACAAGAGGCAGTAGCAACCGGAACGCAGATACATCTTTAGATCCAGCTCCCAATGAACACAGCAACATCAACAGCCAACATCTGCATGCAAGGTGCAGAAGTATAGTATGAGTACAACCGACCCCATGTACTCAATAAGTAACAAACCTAACCTTAGGTTGAAAGTAGTGACGAGCTTGTACCAAGGGCAGAGTCCAACTTCCATAATCAACAATAGTTCATAACAATATAAAACAAGTAATACCATAAGTAACTCAAAGAATAAATGCTCAGCTAAATCATGACTTTTGAAAATGGTTCTGTCTTTCAAGTATATCAGTGAAAAACTCAAATCATTTACGGAAGTTGCCAAAAATATGAGTAAGTTTGAAAACAATAATTTTTCCCAAAACTCCTTTTAATAATAGATAAGATGTTTCATTTTCTTTCCAGATAACTAGTGTAAAACTAATGCATCACTATGCCCATCTGTCAACATGTGTGAAAAATCATGAATGACGTGATACAGTACAACATGAGAAAAATACATCTCTATGCTTGTATGTCATGTGTGCATATCAATGCAATGTTGTATATGATGCACCATGTTGACAACCTCATGTGCTCATACTCTCATATACTCAACCACTTAGAACTGTATATGGCCCATACGGCCCAGGGAAGATCCATCCCGGAAAATATACATCATTGACTATAAGTCACCCAGTACCGAGGAAGGCCAATCCAGCCCTGTGGAGAAGATCCATCTCCAGGTTCACACTCTCAAATACTCAACCACTCGGTAGTGTATATGGCCCATACGGCCCAGGGAAGATCCATCCCGGAATATATACATCACTGACTATAAGTTACCCAGTACCGAGGAAGGCCAATCCAGCCCTGTGGAGAAAATCCATCTCCATATAATATCAACCGCGCTCACTGGAGGTGTGTGCAGACTCCGGAGGGGCTCCTTCAGCCCAAGCGCTATTATAAATCAGTATCAACCAGGCCCTCGGCCTCACTCAGTCATCAATCTCTCCAGTCTCTATCTCATGGGCTCACAATGTCATGAAAATAGCCCGCAATATGATGATATGATGTATCAATGAATAACGACAGAGACTGAGATATGATATGCATATGAATGCGTATGATTGAGTATGCAATGCAATGAAAGCAGATAACTTAACAACAGAAATGACCTCGGTGGGTCCCAACAGGATAGACATGTAGCCTAAACATAGTTTATAGCATGAATCACATTTTGATAACTCTAGTACGTAGAGATTTCATGATTTCAGACAAGTTCAGATAACTACACAGTACCACAGAAATAACTATCGCAGTTCACACGGTGCATACCCATACGCCCATCACTTAGCATGTGTGTCACCTTAACACCAAATACATAAAACGTATAATCAGGGTTCATACCCTCAGCTCCAAGATTAGAAGAGTTACTTACCTCGAACAAGACGAATCCAATGCCGAGCAAGCTAAACAATGCTCCAAAAATTTCATTATGCGCGTATCAACTTCTGAACAGCTCGAATCTAGCCACAATAAATTTGATTCAGTCCACACAATTATAGGAATTAATTCCATATCAAAATACTAATATTTTCCCACAAAATCCGAAATTACACTCCAAAAATTACCTGTGGGGCCCACATCTTGGAATCCGACAAAACTTACAAAATTCGATAACCCATCCAATTACAAGTTCAACCATACTAATTTCACTCCATTCTGACTCCAAATCGATGTTCAAAACTCAAAAATTCATATTATGAACTTTAGGCCAACACCCCCAATTTCCTCTTTAAATTCATCAATCAACTGCTAAAAATGAAGATAGATTCATGGAATATAATCACAAGGGAGTCAAGAACACTTACCCCAAGTTGTGTGGAAAAATTCCTCTCCAAAATCACCCAAACCGAGCTCCAAAATCCAAAAATGGTAAAAAATAGCGAAACCCCGAACTTAAAGGGTCCTGCCCAGGCTTTTCGCTTCTGCAAAATTTGGACCGCATTTGCGCCTATGGTAGGTGCGGAAAACCCATCGCACTTGCATCTCAACCTCGCTTCTGTGCCCTTCAGCCCGCTTCTGCGACCATCGCAGGTGCGGGAATGTCTTCGCACCTGCGACCTCTGCCCAGCCTTTCTTTGAACGCTTCTATGATTTATTCCGTGCTTATGCGTGTGCGCACCTGCGGTACCCACTCCACAGGTGCGGTTATACCAGTAGCAACAACACTTCAGCTTCTTCATCAACTCAAAATCAAGTCCGTTAATCACCCAAAATCAACCCGAGGCCCTCAGGACCTCAACCAAACATACCAACAATTCTTATAACATCATACGAACTTAGTCGAATCTTCAAATCGCCTCCAACAACATCGAAAATACGAATTACACACGGATTCAAGCCTAAGAAACTTCGAAATTACCAAATTCTACAAACGATGCCAAAATTGTCAAATCACGTCCGATTGACTTCAAATTTTGCACACAAGTCACATTTCACATTACGGACCTGTTTCAATTTTCAGAATCGGATTCCGACCCCGATATAAAAAAGTCAACCCTCGGCTCAAACTTCTCAAATCGACTTTCGTCATTTCAAGCGTAATTCCACTATGGACCTCCAAATAATTTTCCGAATACGCTCCTACGTTCAAAATCACCATACGAAGCTATTGGAATCATAAAAATTCAAATCTGGGGTCGTTTACACATAAGTCGATATGCGGTCGATTTTTCCAACTTAAGCTTTCCATTACGAGACTAGGTTTCTCAATTCATTCTAAAATCTCTTCGAACCCGAACTAACTAATCTGATAGGTCATAATACAGCTATAAATCACAAATGGAGCAGTAAATAGGGGAACGGGGCTATAATACTCAAAATGACCGGCCTGGTCGTTCCAACCGAGACACCGCCTCACACCGGCCTTGAATAGAAAAATGTTTTTCAACATTGAAATCATCATTGACCGAACATCCCTCTAGGGCGAACATTCTCAAGGAGGGCTCGAGTGCCGATTCATCAACGGACGCACCCGAAGCTGACTTCTCGAGGATGACCACGTCAGGGGCGGTCTCCTCGGCCTCAATGGTCAACCACAAAGAAGAAGGAGCATCCTTTTGGGGAACAGATTTGGAGGTTTTGGCCATTGTTACCTGAAAATGCTTGAAAAATGTAAGGGAAAGGTCAAATGTTGATTTCTCAGATATGTTGGCTTGAATAGAAAATGGGTAAAAATCTTGCAATGTACTGAGGAATCTTGAGTAACAGACGTAAAAATTCTAGAGTATAAAAGAGGGTATTGAATTTCTAAAAGCACGACAGTAGAGGTATGGACGTAAAGTAAAACATAAACAAACGAGGGGATATTTATAGGGGCCTCGTGACGCTTTGCATCCAGGCACAGCCAACCGACGGTTGGCATGCATTTGAAGTCATAATGACATGACTGACGAGACATTTTGGGTTTTTTATCATTTCTGTCATGGCGTATTGAGGAAGGAATCAGAGAGCTCATGTCAGTTCTCGTCAAACTTACTCTCCGAGAAACAAAGAGACTATTTGTATTCGGATAAAATCAGGCTTATGGCGCACCCCATCTTCCGATAGGGTAAACAAAGGTCAAGACATAATGATGAGGCATCGGAATCAAGGCTATAGTCTCATCGAGTTAGAGTCCGGGGGCATGACACCTGCCCTCGAGAATAACGGGGTCATAATTCGGGATCGGTCCACATCGCAAAAGACTTCGGAGAGCATTGTCATGCAACCAAGCACGACCAACAGAAGGCCGTAATATCCGCGATCGGTCAGGTATTACGGCATGGATCTCGGAACGTATCAGTGGAGAACCGACAATCAGTTAAACAGAAGATTTTTAACCTTTTACAGAATTGTACCTAGAGTAGGATTCCTCTACTATATAAAGGGGGTCTCACTATTCATTAAACATATTGTAACACGTATTCCAAAGCAATATACTACTATTTTCACTGTCATTGAAAGTTCTTTTTCTTGTTCATCTGCACTGGCCATTGTGAGCCCGAATCGAGGGTAAATATTTTACTAAGGTTGGAATCATCCTCCTCACGTGGTTTGAATTTACTATATCTTTATTTGTTCAATCTAATTCAATTTATCATTTTGTATCAAATTAATTCGCGTATCCTTAAAACCACTTATAAATTTAATTGTTATCCATTTTTTAGGATAAACAGCTTGGTGCCCACAGTGGGGCTAAGGATAATAGTGGCAATTTGATACAAATTTTCATAACGCACCCTATTTTATACTTATTCTTTGAAGTGTCTTTTATTTAAGGTCAAAGTTCAAAATGTCGACCTCCCAATCTGCACTTCTAAATGTGGATGCTCAGTACGGTCACCACAGCGAGAACAATAATGTGGTACCCAATAATGAGGTGCCATCTATTGACCCCATCGGAGTTTAGGCCGCGGACCCGATCAACGCTAACTTACATGTGGCCATCAATGTGAATCTACCTACCGATCCTAACAACAGTGTGTGCGGAGGAGTCCGATCGGCAGCACAAAATACACACAACAGTGAAGGAGATGTGATCAACTTGCGAGTGATATTCAAAATGCTACAGGCCCAATAGACAGCGATAGCCCAATTGCAGAACCAAAGTCGCGCCCCCAGCAGAGTTAAGCTCGACCCGTCCGGGGAAACCACTCGCAAAAACGAACCAATCATGGAGAGGCCGAGTGAAGCTGAACCCGATACTAACCCCGAGATCATAAAAATTCTCGAGGAACTGACAAAACGTGTAGAACCGGGAGAAAAAAAAATCGAAGCTAACGACAAAAAGATGGAAACTTACAATTCCATGGCCGACCAAATCCCAAGAGCGCCACCGATATTGAAGGGCCTGGATTCTAAGAAGTTTGTACAGAAACCTTTCCCTCCGAGCGCAGCTCTGAAGCCAATCCCAAAGAATTTCTGCATGCCCAAAATTCCTAAGTACAACGGAACAACTGACCCAAATAAGTATGTGACCTCCTACACGTGCGCCATCAAAGGGAACGACTTGGAGGATGATGAGATCGAGTCTGTCCTGCTAAAAAGGTTCGGGGAAACTTTGTCAAAGGGATCTATGTTATGGTATCACAACTTACCCCCTAATTCTATTGACTCATTCGTTATGCTTGCAGACCCCTTCATGAAAGCACATGCCGGGGCCATCAAGGTCGAGACCAGGAAGTCAAACCTTTTAAAGTAAAACAGAGATATAATGAGATGCTCAAGGAATTCGTGTCCTAGTTTCAAATGGAATGAATGGACTTGCCTCCGGTCGCGGATGATTGGGCCGTTCAGGCCTTCACCCAGGGACTCAATAATCGAAGCTCATTGGCTTCACATCAGTTGAAGAAAAATCTAATAGAATATCCGGATGTAACTTGGGCCGACGTACATAATCGGTATCAATCAAAAATTAGGGTCGACGACGATCATCTTGGGGCCCCATCTGGGTCCGTTTATCCCGTCAGAGCTATTGACATATCCAGAAGAGACATTGATCGTGAACCACAATCAAATAAGGACTGGTATCAACCATACAATGGAGACCGAAGAAGTAATAGGTTCGGACGAAACCCCGTGAGAAATGAAATGAGAAGGTCAAAATAACCGGGGACTTTAATAAGCAGATCGAGCAGGAGGAACCCCAGCACGTCATTAACATGATCATCGATGGGGTCGATGTCCCCCAGGGGGCGATGTTATAGCGCACCAAAGTGTCCATCACTAGAGAAAAACGGACTCGATATTACGTGCTAGAAGGAACCTTGTCTTTCAACGACGAGGACATTGAAAGCATCATGCAGCCACACAACAATGCACTGGTAATATCTGTAGTCATAAACAAATCTCGAGTTAACCGTGTGTTAATTGATCCAGGTAGCTCGGCCAATATCATCAGATTGAGAGTAGTAGAGCATCTGGGTCTTCAAGACCAGATTGTGCCTGCAGTCTGAGTTCTAAACATATTTAGTATGGTATGCGAGACCATAAAAAGGGAGATAACACTACCGGTGAACAACGCTAGAACCATTCAGGAAGCAAAATTCTATGTGATCAAAGGAGATATGAGATACAACGCTCTGTTCGGGAGGCCTTAGATTCACAACATGAGGGCAGTACCCTCGACACTGCACTAGGTGTTGAAATTCCCAACACCAGGAGGGAGTAAAACAATTTACGGAGAACAACCGGCCACAAAGGAGATGTTCGCGGTCGGCGAGGCCGGATTAGTTAGCAAACGTAATGACAGTCCCTAAAAAGGGAATAAATTAAGAATGTGTGTAGACTACAAAGACTTGACTAAGGTATTCACCAAGGACTCTTTCCCTCTGCCCAACATCGATCGCATGATCGATACGATAACGGGCCACGAGATCTTCTGCTTTCTCGATGCCTATTCTTGGTACAACCATATTCGGATGGACCCGGGCGACCAAGAAAAAACTTCCTTCATCACTAAGTATGACACCTTTAAGTCACCCAATCCGGTGAAGTCCTCCAGGGCGGATGAGTATACACCATCAAAAAAGCATCGAAGGGGATCATCCGCTTCCTGGACTCCCTCATTAGATCTCTCTTTCATCGTCCGGGCTACGCCTTCTGTGAACGAAGGCGATCCCGAAATATCTATAATGTCGAGCGGGGCAGAGCCGGCGTAACAAGAGTTCTTCGCCCTAACTTCAGCATCAGCGCCAGGAACTTGAGGGGGATTAGCTTCCGTCATTTCTCCCCGGCTGCCATCCGTTCCTCGGGGACAGACGGTTTGTGGGCCACAAAGAGTTCATCCTCCTCGGGCCCGTCCCTGAGCCAGAGGAGTGAGTCTATGTCAAGCACTCAGGATCTAGAAGTTTCCTTTGGCTTACGAATCAGCCTCCTTCTCGGTTTCATTTTCTCCGAGCTCGGGGAACTCGGGGCTCTCCTCCTTTTCTTCTCCTCTGTTGTGGCTCCGGGCTGCCCCGAAGTAGAGGGATCAGCGAGTTGATCCTCGCCCCCTACCAAGGGCCTCGGCTTGATGGTCTTGGGAAAGCCTGCAAAAAGCGTAGAGTCAATGAGGACATAAGTGCTGAAAATGAATGTCTGGGACTGCTTATTCGGAGAGAAAGATCTTACCGTGAGAACAGGCTCCTAGTGGCCCTTCGAGAGCTTGCGCCATGAGCGTTCGACATAACGCATCTGCGAACAAATGCCATTGATCCACTCCTTGAGCCGAGGGATGGCGTTTGAAACTCGAGCAAGGGTTTCACTACAGCAAACACCGTTGAGAAAAAGGAAGATAAAACATAAAATCGACGTTCGGAAGGAGGTTTACTTACGTGATACGTTCCACTTCTCGGGAAACGGCCTCCACTCGGTGGGTATCTGGTCGACGGTCTTTACCCTGACAAAGCGTCCTTTCCAACCCCGATCCCGGTCCTCGTCAATGCTTAAGAATGAGGCTTTGCTAGCCCGACGTACAAGCTTTATCAGTCCCCCTAGGAAGATTCGGGGACTGTATAAGCGGAGCAGATAATCGATGGTGAACGTGCACAAATCGATTTTATTACTAAGAATCGGAGGAGGATCATGATCCTCCACAGTGATGGGTGAATTTGGCCGAGACACACATCGTACCTCCTGCAAAAGTCCGAGATGACCAGGTCTACCGGGCCCAATGTAAAGGGATTAGTATAAACACTTAGATATCACTCAACATGTGTAGTGATATCGTCACCGGGCCCGGGAATCACTACGTCCTTATCCTCCCAGCCACAGTCCTTTCGAACCCTTGGGAGAATGGCCTCAGTGATGGAGCTGATGTACCGAGACACCGCCTCGCACCGACCTTGAACAGAATAAGGTTTTTCAACCTTGAAGTCATCATTGACCAAACATCCCCCCAGGGGCGAACATTCTCAAGGGGGGGGGGGGAGGGCTCGGGTGCCGATTCATCAGTGGACGCACCCGAAATGGACTTCTCGAGGTCGACCAAATTAGGGGCGGTCTCCTCGGCCTCAGTGGTCGGCCGCGAAGAAGAAAGAGCATCTTTTTGGGGAACAGATTTGCAAGTTTTGGCCATTGTTCCCTAGAAATGCTTGAAAAGGGTAAGGGAAAGGTTGAAGGTTGAAAGCTCAGATATGTTGGCTTGAATAGAAAATGGGTAAATATCTTGCAACGTACTGAGGAATCTTGAGTAACAGATATAAAAATGCTAGAGTATAAAAGAAGGTACTGAATTTCTAAAAGCACGAGAGTAGAGGTTTGGACGTAAAGTAAAAAATGAACAAAAAAGGGGATATTTATAGGGGCCTCGCGACACTTCGCGTCCAGGAACAGCCAACCGACGGGTGGCACGTATTTGAAGTCATAATGACATGACTTACGAGACGTTTCGAGGTTTTTTTGTCGTTTCTGTCACGGCGTATTGAGGAAGGAATCGGAGAGCTCATGTCGTTACTCGTCAAACTTACTCTCCGAGAACAAAGGCACTATCTGTATACGGATAAAATCGGGCTCATGGCGTACCTCAGCTTCCGATAGGGTAAACAAAGCTCGAGACATGATGACGAGGCACCGGAATCAAGGCAAGGGTCTCACCAAGTTAGAGTCTGGGGGCATGACGCCTACCCTCGAGAATATCGGGGTCATAATCCGGGATCGGTCCACATCCCAAAAGACTTCGGAGAGCATTGTGAGGCAACCAAGCATGACCAACAGAAGGCCGTAATATCCGCGACCGGTTGGGTATCACGACATGGATCTCTGCACGTATCAATGGAGAACTGACAGTCAGTTAAACAGAAATTTTTTTACCTTTTACAGAATTGTACCTAGAGTAGGATTCCCCTACTATATAAAGGGGGTGTCACTATTCATTAAACACATTGTAACACGCTTTCCAAAGTAATATACTACTATTTTCACTATCATTGAAAGCTTTTTTTTTTGTTCATCTGTACTGGCCATTGTGAGCCCGGATCGAGGGTGAATATTTCACTAAGGTTAGAATCATCCTCCTCACGTGGTTTGAATTTACTATATCTTTATTTGTTCAATCTAATTCAATTTATCGTTTTGTATCAAATTAATCTGCGTATCCTTAAAATTACTTACAAATTTAATTGTTATACGTTTTTTAGGGTAAACAGTTGAGCCTAGAATCTATTGCAAACAACCCACTATCTTTATAAAGTGGGGCATGTTACACTACCTTGCTCGTACTCTACTTATAAAATTTTACTCAATTTATTATTGTTTATTCATGTGATTTGACGGTTTGACTTTTTTTCATCACTGAAATGTAAGAGTAAAGATCATTGCACTCAGTGGGTCAGGCTAATAGAATAAATTTCAAAGTGTTTACTGGTAAGATAGCTCAATATGATTAAAAACACAATTTTCACTTTTCATGTTGAAGTTTATGATAACAGAATAATGTTGGCATTTAGTAACTTGTAAAAGAGGTTTGAGGAATGATTATTTTCAACAAAATATTTAGAGGAGGCAAATGAGTCAAGGAATAATTAATAAAAAATCCACTTATGCAATTATGAGTACAACCTTTTCAACAAAATTAAACCAGCTGCATATGAACGGTAGTTTTTATGTGAATTACTAGCCATTTAGTTCTTACTTCGTGTCCTAGAAAAATATTGCTTCTTTATTTTATTTAATTTTCCTTTGTCCCTGATATCTTGACTAGCCCACACCTCAATTAGATATAAAACAATATTAAAACTGAGATTCAACCACCATAAAAGATACTTGTAAATTGTAATCATAGGGTCCCTCTTGCCATAAGAAATTTTAACTTTTTTTCCCAAATTTTTTTCACTTTTTCCGAAATCATTATTTGTACATAAAAATTTTAGATTTCACTTTAAGTTGAATTTCGAAATTTTTCGAAAATTTGAAAAACTCCAAAAAACTATTTAAACTTTAACGTCCGATAGATAATTTTTAACTTACCAATTAAATATTATTATAGATATCACTTTCAAAATTACACCCCTTCGTCGGAAAATTACACTATTTTGCTAGATAACTTTTTTATTTTATGTATATTTAATATACGTTGACTCCCCTTGACTTTTTGATATATCTAATTATTTATATTTTGACACCCCTCGATGAAAATTCTGGATCCGTTACTAATAATCCTTCCACAATTAATACATATAATTTACTCTTCTTAACTTTATAATAATAATATGTTGTCATCTTAGCATTTCTTCGAGTTGCATTTACCTAATCGGAGAACAGAATTTGACAAAAGTATTTTTGTGATTCAACAGTTTTGACTTTTTTTCGTCACTGAAATGTGAAAGGAAGATTACACTAACTCAGGCTAAAAGTCTTCAAAGTTTTTACTGGCAAGATAGCTCAATATGATTAAAACAAATATTTCACGTTTCATACTGAATTTCACCATAATAATAACGTTGGTTTTTAGTAACTTGTAAATGGGGTTTGAGGAATGATAATTTACAATATTGATATCTTTTTCTTTTCATAATAATAATGCTCGGATCAATTGCGCATGCCTCGATTATTTAACCAAGTATTACTATCTTTCACCAACACATGTACCCATAGACGGATCCAGAATTTTTAAGTCACGGATGTTCAACTATCTTTAACTGAACTTTCTACTTTTCAGATTGGGTGCTCAATTAATATTTTTGTTCATAACTACCCGTTTCCAACATAAAAATATAATGTTTGGCTAAAAAACAATGGGTGTTTAAGTACCCATAAGGTTTAATGTAGATCGGTCATTGCATGTACCAAGTAACTCTACCCACTAACACTTACATAGATAAAAAAAAATCACATAATACATTTTGTCTCAACGGATATTTGAACTCTAACGTCCAACAATTTTCACTCATTTTATTGATCGTTAGACTATATCTCAATAATAATTGCAGACACACTCACAAGTTAATTAATTGACATACACGTCTTTCGTGTGTGTATGTAATTTAACAATATTCTACAAGTATTTATGTATATTAAATTGACACCCTTGTCACAAAGTTGTAAAGGGTGCAGTGGTGCTATGTACTACAACAACAATAATAAATCCAGTGTAATTCCACAGATGGGTTCTGAGAATGATAGCGTATATGCAGACTTTATTCTTATCTTGTGGAAGTAAAAAGACTGTTTCTGATAGAATCTCGGCTCAAAAAAATGATGCTATATACTCGTTTGGTTAAAAATTCTGAATCCGTCGCTATTAATAATGCGCTAACTCCCCTACTATGGTGAGTCACTGACAATCGATGTCCTTGTCCGAACGTCAAAGGCACCGTGTTTTACATTGTTCATGATTTAGAATTAATCAGAGGATATGTATATTATCAAAACAGAGCCTTTTGTTTTGTAGCTCAAACTCATGTGCATGGAATTATGGCAATTCAGCATTCTCATACACAATAGTATGAGAGTTCACACATGGGTTGTGTGTGTATATATACAGAGAGAGACACGAGAATGAAAAGAACCTGAATTACGTGCCCCACAAACAAACACTACATTTGTGTTCAGATTCTAGTAAAGTCAAGGTGCAGTGTGATTTTTATTTACAATTTTACTTGTTTTCCCATTCTTGTGCCCAAGCTAGGAATGACAAACAGGAAGGTCGGATCGGATATGAGACTGGTCGAAAATAAGTAATATAAAAATAGATAAATTATTCGATCCGACTCATATTTAATACGGATAAAAAATAGGTTAACCGGTGGATAATATAGACATCCATATTATCCATGGTTTCTTGAATATGATCACTTTGGGGAAAATTCCTAATCTCCTAAACTTGAGGAACCCCAATTTGAGGCTTTACAATATAAAAGTTAAACACATTAGTTATTCATTTTCTGAGCGAATAATATGATTTTTATCCATAGTTGACCCGTTTTAAAAAAATTCATTATCCAACTCATTTTTAATGGATATTATGAGTATATTTTAACTCCAATCATCTTCAATGATACCTCCTACTACACCTGAAAAATACTGTTAGGAACAAACTTTTCGAGTATCATTACCAAAGTTACTATTCCCTCTGTTTTAATTTGATAAGGTAAAAAACAAAATTGGAAAGATTTAAAAAACTGTGATCTTAATATGTCATAAGATTTCTATAGTATAAAATCATGTCAATAAGTGTGAAATAAAATGTCTAAATTTAAATTATTTTCAAATATAAGAAAGTAAAATTCCTTGAATGGACTAATAAACTTATAAAATGACTAATAAGTAAAATTCCTTCGATAACGTCCATTGACATAGCCGAGCGATAGAAACCCATAAAGGCAGGAGAAGTTGTTGCGATATATATTTAGTTATCCTGGGATTAGTTATATCACATGATTAATTATCCGGGATTAGTTATCCCACCCTCCCGTAGGGATAAAAAATATTACAATCCCGGAACTAGTTATACTACGATTTTATCACAACCAAATATGGGATAAACTCATCTCAAATTTAATTTCGGGATTAATTATCCCTTATCCTCGTACCAAACGAGCCCTAAGAAGAATGAACTAAGATTAAAAGATTTTTGCACGAATGATTTTACAAATTCGTCAATTTGAAAATAATAGCATCATCTTTACCAGAAACAATGACAACTTTTTATTCTTCTTCTACTTCATTGTCTTTTCGCTGTCACAAGGGCAAAGGCGGAGCACTCAATGAACTAGAATGGCTCTGTTCAAATAGAGCATGTGCAGCTCACGTGTATTAGTTGGTTAGGAAGTTAGTTACAGTTGTTAGCTAGTTAATGACAGTTATTAGTGAGCTGTGTTAATTGGACAAATTAATTAGCGTTAGTTAGTGGTTAGTATATATGTACAGTGTTAGCTACTGAGTTGTGTCATTTCCAAGTGCGTGGTTAGTATATATGTACAGTGTTAGCTATTGAGCTGTGTCATTTCCAAGTGCGTGGTTAGTATATATATACTCTGCTTCTCTCTCTCTCTTCTAACTCCATTAACGAGCAAGGTGAAAGCTTCCATCCTTGCATTTTAGTATAGTATCAGAGCAGGATTAATTGATTCCACACATCGCATCTTCGTTTAGGCTTAAATTCACAAAAGTTCCTTTTAATTTGATCTATTGATGTTCGATTATTCTGAAAATGGCAGAATCTTCGATCGACCACACACATCCTTTATACCTAGATCCATCAGACACTTCAAGCTCAATTTTAATACCAGTGAAACTCAATAGATCAGACAATTACTGGCTATGAAACAGGTCGATGAGGATCGCACTTTTACGGAAAAGGAAGCTAGGGTTCGTTACTTGCACATGCAAGAAGGATCTGTACAAAATAGTTGAATTGCATGAACAATGGGAGACTTGCAACGCAGTGGTGTTGTCATGGATCATGAACAATGTGTGTGCAGAACTCCTAGGTGGTATCGTTTATGCATCAGATGCACATCTCGTTTGGGAAGATCTGCGAGAGAGGTTTCACAAGATCAATCGAGTGAGGAATTTTCAGTTGCATCGTGAAATTGCAACATTATCACAAGGAACTAGCTCAGTTTCAGTCTATTTCTCGAAATTGAAGGAGCTCTGGCATGAATATGATGTATTAGCCCCATTTTCTAACTGTGGATGTCCAAAATTAAAGGAGAATGTGGAAATGATGCACCAACAGCGAGTAATGCAGTTCCTAAGTGGCTGTAATGATTCGTATGATCAAGCGCGCAGGCAAATCCTGATGAAGACCACTGCACCAAATCTCAATCTATACAAGATGAGAGCCAACAAACAGTTGGTGCTAATATTGTGGCTGATAAGGCTGATGCTCGAGCAATGCATGCAGGAAGAGATAGAGGCTTTCGAGGAAGGAAGCAATTTATGCAATGTGAGCATTGTCACATGAGGAACCACACCAAAGAAAATTGCTACAAACTCATTGGCTACCCATCTGATTTTGATCAAAGGAAAAAAAAACTGGTGCTGGAACTCAGAGTTATGGTCGAGGAAAACCAGACAACGGGAAAAGGGAATCACTTGTTGTTGTGAATCATGCAGATGCAGCCTCATCTTCTCAAGCAGCTGAGGGTGGACAACTTATGAAGCCGGCTGACAGAGGACATTACTTCACTGATGAGCAATATAGCCAGATACTCAGCCTTCTCAGCAAAGACTCTGAGGAGTATCAAGCAAATACAACAGGTAAGTTCATTAGTCTAATGTCTAAAGTTGATCAGAAGGACAAAGATTGGATTGTTGACTCAGGGCAAACCGTCATATTGCTTCTAGTCTTAGAATTGCTTGAAAATACCAAGGGCACAGATAGGCTCATCAAAGATAAGGTACACTTACCTACATGGGAGAAAGCTGATATCACTCACATTGGTAACGATGGACTATTTGACAAGGAAGTAATAAAAAATGTGCTTTATGTACCTAATTTTAGGTTCAACCAATTATCAGTTTCCAAGCTAACCAAGGAACTATCTTGCAATGTCAATTTCTTCTCTCACTTCTGTGTATTTCAGGATCTTTGGAATGACAAGATGAAGGAGATTGGTAAAGAAAAATGGAGGATTGTATATGCTCAAAGGTGGTAGATTGACTAACAGAATAAAAGCGATAAATGCAGTGAGCAGAGTGGTTGAAGGAGATAGCAGTCTATGGCATAAGAGGCTAGGCCATCCTTCACTATTTGTCATGAAGA
Organism: Nicotiana tabacum; assembly: GCF_000715075.1. Classification (NCBI taxonomy): domain Eukaryota; kingdom Viridiplantae; phylum Streptophyta; class Magnoliopsida; order Solanales; family Solanaceae; genus Nicotiana; species Nicotiana tabacum. The sequence continues at coordinate 108,899,503 of NC_134093.1, forward strand.
ATATGAGAGCCCTACATATTAATACTAGTAGTTTAGCACATAATACTTGTTTTGTATGCCCATTGGCAAAGCAGACAAGGTTGAAGTTTCCTCTTAGTGACTCTAGAGCGGATGTTTTGTTTCACCTTGTACACATGGACTTATGGGGGCCTTATAAAATTCCAACTTTTGATAGAAAACACTATTTTCTTACAATTGTGGATCTCTAAGTACACATGGATATATTTTCTACAACTGAAATCTGAGGTCATAGTTTTGATGAAACAATTCTTAAACATGATTCAGGACTAATTTGGGACTTCAGTCAAGCTAATTAGATCAGATAATGAGACTGAGTTTTTTAATACTCAGTGTGCAGAACTGCTAAATAGTCTCGGCATAATTCATCAAAGCAGTTGTGCCTATACTCCTCAACAGAATGGTATAGTTGAAAGGAAACATAGGCATATTTTGGACACTGCTAGAGCATTGAAGCTTCAAGGATCAATACCTATCAAGTATTGGAGTATTTGTGTGAAGAGTGCAATATACTTGATCAACAGAATGCCTTCTAGTGTCCTAGGGGTCAAGACACCTTTTGAGCTATTGCACCACAAGAAGGCATCACTGATGCATTTGAGAGTACTGGGATGTTTGTGCTTTGCAACAGTCTTGCCCAAGGGAGACAAGTTTGCAGAAAGGGTAAGGATGTCCATCTTCATGAGGAGACACAAAAGGGATATATACTCTTAGACTTGAAGGCCAAATAATTCTTTACATGCAGAGATGTGATATTCAGAGAGTCAATGATTCCTTTTGCTCATGGAAATAGTGGTACTTGGCCACCGATTGGGTATACTCATCGGGAGTTGAACTCTCGGATGTGTTCTCCCCTATACATTGAGACTATGGAGATGAGATCCACAGCTGAAGCTCAAAATATGCCAGCTAAAGGAGAAGACTCAATCCATCATGAGGAAGAAGTTCAAACTGATCTGCAGGTTCATGAGCTGCAAGACACATCAGTGAATGAGGAAGAAACACAAGCTGGAACAGAAACTGAAGTTCCACCTGCAGCTCAAGGAAGTGAAGAAGATCAAGGAAGTCCGCAGCATATTCTGGAGAATGATAATGCAAATGGAGAACCACAATGTGGTAGAAAGTCCATCAGACAGTCCAAGGAGCCTATTTGGATGAAAGATTATGTCATCAATAAGAAGTCCAACACCTGCAGTTATCCACTCTCAAACTATTTGGCCTATGACAAGACTACTCCTAGCTATCAATGTTATCTATCAAAGTTCTCTCAACTAGTGGAGCCACAAACGTTCAAGGAAGCAGTACATGATAATAGATGAGTGGAAGCAATGAAACAGGAGGTCAAAGCTTTGGAAGATAACAAAACATGGAGCATAGTTGACTTACCAAAAGGAAAGAATACAATGGGCTTAAAATGAGTGTATAAAATCAAGTACAAATCAAATGGTGAAGTTGAGAGATTCAAGGCTAGGTTAGTTGCAAAAGGATATAGCCAAAGAGGGGCTGGACTACCATGACACCTTCTCACTAGTGGCCAAAATGGTCATTGTGAGATCTGTGATAGCATTAGAGCTGGAATTTATTTCAAATGGACGTGTACAATGCCTTTCTACAAGGTGACTTATTTGAGGAAGTATATATGGAGTTACCAGAAGGGTTCAGGCAGCACGGTGAGAGAAAGGTTTGCAAGCTGTTGAAATCTTTATATGGGCTCAAACAAGCCTCAAGACAGTGGAATATCAAACTAACTGAGGCATTACCAAGTGCAGGCTTTGTTCAGAGCCATCATGGTTATTCATTATTGATTATATTAGTGTATGTAGATGATCTTCTAATCACAGAAAATAGTGCAGAGTTGGTTGAACATGCCAAAGCTATTTTGCATCAACAATTCAGAGTCAAGGACTTAGGAGAACTCAAATATTTCTTAGGCATTGAAGTGTTGAGATCCAAGGCTGGAATTCTACTAAATCAAAGAAAGTACATACTGGAGTTAATCTCAGAGTTGGGGCTGAGTGGAGCTAAGCCAGCTTCTACACCTCTAGAGGCAAATGTCAGACGAACAACTGCTGAATATGACCAAGCAAATGGTGTTAGAGGAGATGAGTTACTAGAAGACATCGATTCCTACCAGAGATTAGTGGGCAAGCTCTTATATATCACTATTACTAGGCCCCTGATATCAACTATGTAGTACAAACATTAAGCCAATTTATGCAAAGGCCTAAGAAGTCTCACTGGGAATCAGCAATGAGAGTTGTAAGATACTTGAAGGGTGCACCTGGACAAGGTATTCTGGTGAGCTCTGGAAATGCAGAAAGACTCACATGCTGGTGTGATTCAGATTGGGTTGCATGTCCCAATACTAGGAGGTCTATCACTGGCTATGTTGTAAAGTTTGAAGACAGCTTAGTGTCATGGAAATCAAAGAAGCAGCAAACTGCATCCAGAAGTTCAGTTGAGGCTGAGTATAGGAGTATGGCTGCAGCAGTAGCAAAAATAACATGGCTATTGGGGTTGTTTAAGGAGTTGGGGGTTCAGGTTACTTCACTAGTGATAATTTTCAGTGACAGTAAATCAGCCATACAGATTGCAGAAAATCCAATCCTACATGAGAGAACAAAGCATATCGAGATTGATTGCCACTTCATTCGAGACAAGATTAAGGAAGGAGTAGTCAAGGCAGTTCACGGGAACACCAAGGATCAACAAGCAGACTTACAAACGAAGGGGCTAGGGACTGCACAACAAATGCATCTACTTGGCAAGCTTAGTGTGCTCAATTTCCTGCACCCTCCAGCTTGAGGGGGCATGTTCAAATAGAGCATGTGCAGCTCAAGTATATTAGTTGGTTAGGAAGTTAGTTACAGCTGTTAGGTAGTTAATGACAGCTGTTAGTGAACCGTGTTAGTTGGATAAGTTAATTAGCGTTAGTTAGTGGTTAGTATATATGTACAGTGTTAGCTACTGAATGAGCTAATGGAACAGTTATCATTTCCAAGTGCTCTGCTTCTCTCTCTCTCTTCTAACTCCATTAACGAGCAAGGTGAAAGCTTCAATCCTTGCATTTTAGCAGGCTCAATCTCACCCAACCAATCCCAAGAAAACTCCGAATATAAACCAAGATCGTTTGTGACAAATTATAGTACTATTCAACTTGAACTTGATTACTTTCAGTCAGATGTAACTTCTTATAGAAATTATTCCTAGCACTCATTTGATAAAAAATGGGTTTCTGCATTTTTTGAAAGCTTTTCCCAGAGATGGCCAGGCAGTCAGGCAGTCCTACTCTATGATGGCAAAGAATACAAAGATATGGATTTAGCTCCAAAATACAAAACTAATGTAGATTTCTGGGGAGTTACTGTTATATTGTCCATCTACATCCATTGTTCTATGACGACATGCACCGCATAACAGTCATCCATCTACAATGCAAGAAGAAAAGAAACACTTATGGGAGGCCACAGAAATAATCAGTTACCCATATAACAAGCACCAAAAGTTGGCAAAAAGGTGGATACATAAGGTATCAATATGATTCTAAACACTTTGTTCAAAGAAGTCTTATTGAAGTTCATAGATTACATAGTAACAAATTTGGGAACAGTTAAAAAATCTTGAAGCCGAAAGGAAGCCAATAAGCATGTAGTCACAGCCCTAAACAAGGAAAAGCCATTGTCAAAAGTGATGCATCTGAGCCATGCTCTTTCTTTATATTTAGTTCTCACATAATCTATTAGCACAATGAGTTTCAGAGGAATTCAACAAGTAAATACTTAACAAATACTTCAAAAGAAGTTAGAATTCACTGAAAGGGAAAACGATCCCAGTCTAACAAATCAAATGACAGTCGCAGAAGAAACCAAATATTTCTTCTTCGGAGCTCATACAGTACTCTAGTTTTCAGACATTCTCTTAGACTGCATGGACATAATACTTCGGTTGAACCCTCCGACATCATAAATCATCATTGCAATCTGATTGAATACCAAGTATTAGAATATCCCTAAACATTATTAAATTTGAACAACTACAATGAGAGATGCAAAATTATATGCTAAGCAGATTTAGTCCCTCAAGACAATCTTATTCAGTTATCTCAGAGCCTATTTACGTTAATAACTGATTGGTAATCAATCAGATCCACACGATTCACAAACCTGCAATAAACAGTACTTGCTGATCAATCTATTTATCAGACAAAAACTGCAGATCACCACAAATGTGTCACGAAAACCTCTTAACCATTTGAAGATGTAAAGATATTTTTAATTAAGAACATCTGTGTTCTATGTTAAATGAAACCGTAAAAGTCAAAGAAGAAGAAGTTTTTCCTATTTCAGCAGGTTGAATACCTAATGAAGACAGAATTCAACTATCAGCACAAGTTGAAATCTCAAGTTACCTTGCCTATTTGGATGGACACTACTATCAGCTATACCAGCACTTTAACTAGTAAAAAACTTTTCATTATAACTTCGGTGGTCCAAAGATCCAATAGGAGTACAAGAATACAATCTCAAGGAAATACCAAAATAAATCCGAACACCTTCCCACCCGTAGTAAAAAGGTTATGATGGATATAGGAGAAAATTTTGTGATGAGGGAACCATCTATAATCAGTTCAATGTAACTTATCACGTATTCAAGTTCAATCTACTAAGATATTTAGTTGGTTACAAGAAACTAAAGTGGAACAATTCAATAGTTCATGAATACTAGAAGTAACACCAGCATTTACATAGTTATGAATAGATTAGAGCTTAAACTTATCACTTCCATTTTCCTTTTCAATGGCTTGCTTCAGATTTTGTTCACATATTTTGATCTGCTCCTAGCAGTGATAATGTAGAAAACCAAAATTTTAGCCTGTAGCTCGCAAAGCCTAAGATTATTTTTTGAAAAAGAACTCGCAAAGCCTAAGATTGTTATTGACGAATCAAAGATCTAGCCTAGCAAACATATATTCTTCATCATGTTTCACTCTTGAGGCTAGTCTAAGACTAATCTATGACATTTCAAAACATGAATGCTTCTAATTGTCCATAGGCTCCCGTGAAACTCTACTGGGTATACTCAGAATTTTCCAGAAGCAACTTGGCATAAACAAACAGTACAAGAACACATTAGATACTTTCAAAAGCAGCATATCCCAAGTAACTTAAAATCTCGTAGATACTAAAAATAACTTGCTTTTTTCAAACACCATCCAAAGCCAACATATTAAGAACTAGTATAAAAATGCTTTCAAGACAAATTCAAGTTTTTTCTTGAAAAGAGTTTCGCCATCGGTAATACACTACAAAAGAAGCCAAAGTTCAGAAAAAGAAAAACATCCCATGTTCTCAGTCACTATCTACTTCTCATGTTCTTACACCACATGGATATTTCACTTTGCTTGTACTCTCTGACATTCATCATGCATCATCATTGCAATCTGATTAAATGCCAAGTATTAGAATTAAGCTACATCTTTAGAACTACAACTGAAAACGCAACATATGTATGCTAAACAACTTTAGGCCCACAGAAAATCTGACTTAATTTTCTTCAGCTTATCAATGGAATTAAATCATCAATAATCAAATACAGCAGCATGATTCACAAAATCTGATGTATTTCAATCTACGATCAGATGAACACAGCAAATAACATCAAATGCTGATTTCAAGTGTCAGCATAATGACATAATACAATGATATACAGAGGAGAACAATATTTAATTCCTTTAGGAAATTGAAGTCAAGGAATTAGAAGTTTCCATTGGGAATTAATATATAGAATCTTGATCACTATAAAGTTTTCTTTGTAGATTGGAAGGTCCAAAAAGAATAAACAGAGACAAGCCTACAATACAACAGTCTCTAGGAGAGTCCAACTCTAACGTACTCCTGGGAAAATCATGAAGCAGAGAACATTGTCGCCTTGATCGAGTCAGAAGAATGAATTATGTGTCAGCAGTAATCATACGATGCGGAAGTTGAAGGCGGTCAAGGCACATTATATTAATACCAACTATCACATCAACACCCAAGCGATAGTTAAGCCATATATTGACAGTGGAGAAAGAAAAAGAGAGGCGATGTAAACAATGATGATCCTTTCTACGGCGATGTAAACAATGATGATCCTTTCTACATATGCTAACATTGTTTTTCCTTTGCTAAATCAACAGATTTTTTCAGAAATTACATTTCTAGTTAGTTACATATCAGAGGGGAGGTTCCTCACCAAACCTACGAAAGAAAACTGTTATCAATTACTTAAATCGACAGAGTGAAAAGATATTACTCATGTTCATGATCTTCATCTAGTCCTCGCTTGCCCTACAATATTAAAATATGCATCTTTTACTTTCAGAGAAGAAAGAGGAAACATAGATAGAAGAAAGTAGCTTATGGCTGGAGCATCAAAACTGCAGAAGTTAGAAGAATATTTTTTAATTACTTCTCATCTAGGAATAACGTCCCTTTTGGATAACATAATATGGCAAAGCAAAGTAAAAGATTTCTAGAGCTTTGGTTCTTTAATATATAATTCATTGAATTCTATTGTTAACACTCAAGATATTTCAATTTTGCTAATAGTTTTGATAACCGAGAAAATTCCGGAGGGCTAGTGGCGTGGCGCACGGTCCAAAACTCAACGGGTAATGGGCCTGCTCCTCTATCCATCTCCACTCAATTTTACTAATATATATTTGTTCCTCAACTTTTTTCTTCTTCATATACTTCCTTTTCCCTTTCTCAGGGGTTCAGGTTGGGGTCGACAACCAGTTGAATTTCAAAGCTCGAAGTAATGCAAGCATTTGCATTATGGTTAATGACTGTCCCAACTCTCAAGCAATCAACTTAATGCCATTTGCTAGTTGACTCAAAGGCCAATGGGCTAAGCTGAAATATCAGCTTCCTGGCATTTCAGAACTAGTGAAAATGTGCATTACACAGTCTTTCATACACATGAGAAACATAATTTACAAATATAAAACTCTTCATACATTCATCGACAACCAAACAAAAATGTTGAAGACAGAATTAAGTAAATAAAAGTATGACTTCTCTAACAACTTAAGCTTTTATACAAGTTGCTTAAATAATTCAATATGGTACCAGAGCAAGCAGAGGTTCTGGATTTGATTCTCACACAAAGTCACACATTATAAAAAACAAATTCACGACCTTTGCCAATAAAAAAGAACCATGCCCACGCGTGAGAGGGCGTGTTGAAGGTATAATTAAGAAAACAAAAAAAAATCCTATCTCTGACACCTTAAGCTTATGAGCGGTCAACACAATTCAACAAAAAACATTCAATTATAAATTCAATTACGAAAATAAAAGGGAAATTTATGCATGATTTAGGCATAAAATTTGTTGTTAACAAACCAATACAATACGTATACGGATCGATAAATAGCGTCAAATACAGAGTAACTATACCTTCAAGAGTCCAACCGTAGCTCCGAGGAGTAGCAGAGAGCATTGAAGTGAGTAATGCTGAGGCAGTTGCAGTGTGATAAGGAAACATCGATTCCACTCTAACACTACTCATTTCTACAGGCGACCTTCAAAATATATTACATCAAATCTATCAGGAAAATAAATACTTCTACAAACAATTGGCGAGAATAATTCATTTTTGAAATTAATAAGTAGATTTTTGTAGTGTGACCTGAAAATGCGAGCGCTGAGGGGTTTTTGAGTCGGGATACGAAAGGGCGAGCTCTTTGGCTTGGCGCCGGAGGCAAGTCTGGTGGCGGCGGCTCGGCCGGAGGTGGTGGCGGAGCGGAGAACGGACCTGGCGGCGAAAGTGGCCATAATTGTAAAAGGGCTACAGAGAGAAGCAAAAAGGCTTTGTTGGGGTTTTAGGTTCAGAAGTTGGGGCTCCCGTCAACATAGTGAAAAAGGCAAAATAGCTAAAATCCCCTAAATTTGACACAAATTATTAGTTGCATACCTAAATTATAAGAAATATTAATTACCTCCATAAATTTCGCTATTTGTGACCTTTTCTTCTTATTATTTTGGTCCAAAATAAGTGTCATCTTATATAATCAAGAAAGAATTAATTTTATTTTTTTAAAATTTGCCCTTTATACATATCTCAATGTGGTAAGGTAACAATATGTAAATTTTAATTAAGAGTAACTTGGTGAATACATCTTCTTTTTTTCTAGGAGTTAGTATTTTCTTAAGGGGCGTGCCAAAGATAAAAAAAAGTCACTTATTATGGATCGGAGGAAGTAGTGTTTACCGTTGGACACTAATGTGAAGAGTATGAATACATTCTCTTTTAAGCACGTGAGAGTGAAAAACGAAAAATCAATTTAACAGTGTTTTGGTTGAAATTGTTAGTTTTAGGATTTAAGACAAACATTGTTTGACTTTTATATACATTAGTGGTGGCAAAATAGATTTTAAAAAATAGCTATCCATCTACATTATCTACTAAAAAATTATTAGATATGAATGAGTCAATTATGGATAAGATTTATGTTATCCACTTGAAAAATGGATAACCAATGAGTTTAACTTTTTAATTTGCAAAGACTCAAATTAGGAATTTCTCAAGTTTGGGAAATTATGAAATCTCCCAAAAGTAATCATAAGCAAGAAGTCGTGGATATCCATATTATCCGCCAGCTAACTCATTTTTTATCCGTATTAAATATGAATTGGGTCGGATAATTTATTCTTTTTAACATGCTCATATCCGACCCGACCCGTCCATTTGCCAGCCCTAATATACATTAAAGATTATATCCATTAAGCAGTGTATATCAAGGACCAGACACAGTCTAACCCCTATACATAAAGGAACAATTTGACCTTTTTCTCAACTGTCTTCACAATTTAACATGGGTAAAAAATAGTGGCGGATCTAGAGTATTGTATATAGGTTTTCACGAATCAGTAACTTTTGCATAGACTCTGTATTTCTGTAACCTAGTAATTATTGTATATTAATTTGAGATTACAATATATAGGAACCCACAAATTTCAAATTCTGAATTCTCATATGGTAAAAATATACCCACACCTATTATTGGGTTAAATATGTATCTTTCACTCACATATTTAGCATTTTGATGGTAGGCTAGAAACTCGTATTTTAGCCGTATTTTGCACTCTAGTTACTACACTTTACTAGTGTTTAAGCTTAAATGATGGTGATTTGTACTTATTACGTGTTTTATGCTCTGCAAGAAATGATTCCGAGTTAAGAAGATAATTTGGAGCTAAATTGAATAATTTGGAGTTTTGATGTCTGAGTAAAAACCCAAGAAATTAACCCAGAATCAAGTTCGGGACCAAAAAATGAGTATATATGCAAAATAGAAAAAAATTGCTCAAGGGCATAAAATTGACCTATCACAGCGTGGCTCAGTGGCTGATGATTACGTGTCTTAGAGAATATGCAATTGAATTGCAAATATCTACTTTATGAATGGTTTAATATAGTATTGTTGTCATGCACTATGAAAGGCAACAAAAGTTAGGCAAAAAAAGTATTAAAAAAATAAGCTTTAGAGGAATTCCGTTAGGGGGCGCGCCAGTGCAAAATATGGCCAGAAATGATTTTGCAAAAGTCCTGGGTTTATTTGGGGATGACTTAAATACACGGGATGGCTTTATTTTCGAGATTTTTGACATACCTTAGACCGTTAAGGAGAAGGGGGAGAAGCAATAGCACAAAGATTTCATCCTTCCTTCCTCACTCAAGATCCGGATTTGAATTGTATTTATGTTTTCCTCTACTTTTATTTCATTTGTGAAGAATTTCTCCATGTCGATGGAGTAGTTCCTTTTGGGTTTTGATGGATTTGGTGTATTGATGGTTGTTTGTGGATTATAATCGAGAGAGGCATAACTTGTGATATATTTGCACTATATTGTTAGTTGAGTTCATAAATTCTTCTAAGTAATCAAAAGAGGCCAGTATGATCCTTGATTAAACCCAATTAGGAGGATAATCGAAAGAGGTTCTCCTAAATACTAATCCATTACGAATTCTTGCATATCTTCACCGAGCTTAAATTGGTTCATATTGTGAGGTTGAGACTTAATGGAAAGAGGAGTTTCTACTAAATAATTGTACTGGTAATTAAATGAATTCGAGAGACTCACTTGAACATTAGAAGTGAATTATCTAGAGTTAGATCCCGAACAATTATCTTGCACCTATCCCATCAACCCATATTTTCTCCCATTGATAACTCCCTTGCTTACCTTTATTGCGATTGTCATTAGTCAATAGCTGTAGATTTTAGATTATATAAACCTCAACTGTTGATCCTCCTGAATAGCAATCTAGCTACAAACTACGATAATACTGTTTAAATACAATCCATGTGGACACGATATTATACTATACTATCTTTGACTAGCGAGCACAATTTAAGTGTGTGTTTTGTGCTCGTTGCATTTAATCATGATTAAATCATATATATTTATAAATATGGCAAATCCATTGATAAATGATACCTTAGTAGCTCTTCTGGAAGTGTATCTCTTTCACTCTACAAAAGAGAGCAAATGACATTAGAAATCCATAATATATTGTACAGTAAACTTTACCTTGTACCATTCGACTTGAAGATATGGTTTAGAAGATTTTCAAATCAACACCTATTTTAAGTTTGGGATCATACATTATTGGGCTTTGTACATTCTGCACCCCTAATCCTTTTTGTATTTCATTTTATCCTCGTATTTTCTACAACTTACTCCCTAATGTATTCATTCTTTAATAAATCGTAGAAGTATTCATATGTAAAGGGGCAGAATAGGAACTAACTAATGGCATTCCCTCTTTTATACATGAGTTATTTAACTCTAATATATGTCTGCAGTATGTACTTGGTATCTTCATATATGCTTGTATATAAACAAGTGTATTTATGGGTTTTCCATTGTATAGTTATTGTATAGGTTTATGTACATGTGTGTCAGTGTACATACATGTAAATTCATGTATACCAAATGTACTTCAAGTAAATGGCTTCTGATTATGTGCTATTTTTAAAGCATTTTATATGGTATATATTATTAAATGGTTTCCAACTCATATATATTTTCAATTCTAAGTGCAATGGATGATGTTATGCATGTGAATAACCCAAGTGATGATGTTGAGGTTGGGAACCAAGTCGTATATATATATATATATATATATATATATATGCTACATAATCGAACACTTGATATGGATTCGGTCGAACCCATTAACTTTGGTTCAGATTATATATTTATCTTAAAATTTTCATTAAATATGTACAAATTGTTAATTTAGAATCCAGTAACGTAAAAGGATTAGGATCCTGAACCCATAAGCTTGACGTAGTAGACAACCTATTTTTATATATATATATATATATATATATATATATATATATATATATATATATATATATATATGGGGGGGATTTGCGCAGGGTAATGTTTACGCAGACCTTACCCCTACCCAGTGGCGGAACCAGAGTTTTCACCAAGGGTGTTAAAATATAAAAAATTAGATATACCGAAAAGTTAAGGGGAGTCAATATATAGTAAATATACATAAAAAAAATCTAGCAATACGGTGTAATTTTTCGCGCGAAGGGGTATCGATTGACACTCCTTGGTTGAATGTGGCTCCGCCACTGCCCCTACCTTATGAAGGAAGAGAGACTGTTTCCGATAGACCCTCGGCTCAAGAACAGAGAAAAGGACACAATAAACAAATAGTAACAATGGCAAAAAAGTAAGATAACAAAATTTATGCACAATATATATATATATATATATATATATATATATATATATATATATATTCATTCATCAATACGTATGTTAACGGTATAGTACTGAAAATCCATGTATGTCCTGTGTATGTAAATCTTGCTGTCTTTACTTGTAGTTGTAAATTGTAATCATCATTGTTCAGGTGGCCAATCATAATTAAGAAGCGCCTGTAGCTCAGTGGATAGAGCGTCTGTTTCCTAAGCAGAAGGTCGTAGGTTCGACCCCTACCTGGCGCGGAAATTTTAAAATATTTTTAATTTATTTTTTCCTGTTTTTCCTGCTATATTGCTCTTTTGGGTTCTGTGTATCAGGACTGATTGTGTAAAAATTTATAAGCTTTTAATTTTATAATTTATATAACTTAAATCTTATCTATATCACTTGTACAAAATAAAAATGAACTTTTTAAAAATAGAAATAACAACAAAAGAAAAGAAGAGAAGAACGAATTTTATATGACGTTGTATAAAAGTTTTTTCCACAACTGATAATGTTCCTGGAGCTGGTGGAGGCAATTATGGCGAGTCAACAATGTTGGTGAAAATAGTCGCTTGCTTTACATATGTCTACGTGCAATTACCATAAATAGAGGAAAAGAAAAAGATTCGCCAATAGTACTATAATAAAAGAAAAATTTATGGCTTCTAATAGTGACGGCAATACTTTATTTGAGTAAAAGAGGACCTACAAAAAACAAAATTAAAATATATAAATTAAAGTATTTAAAAGAACTTAAAGCTAACAGAAAATTGGCACCGCAAATAATTTTGTAATTGTCTTCTCACTTTCCCTGTTATGCTGAACACCTTGGGATTATCATTTCTTTATAATCTTGTTGTTCGAATCAATATATGTATCATCGACTAATTTTACGTATGTGTTATCGAGCCATAGAATTTTTTAATTCTAACACAAGGTCTTGACTTCAAACTTATGTCTTTTTTTTTTTAAACTTCAATTAGTACTAAAACACCTTGGGATCATCGATCCTAAGCCATAGCGAATATAGCACGAGTTCATTTTGGCAAATAAAAGTACAAAATCATAGACTAATAGCTATATGTCGATGGTATTTGATTGAAATTAAATATGGAAAGCAAGAGCTATACTCATAAATACATCTTTATTTAATTATTAGTGTAATAGTTTTCAACAAAACATAACTTACATAGCATGATTTTATTCACTTTAGGTTCGTTTTAACTATTCACAAAAGTTTACGGCATTTCCTCGTCATCTTGGAACTTCTCTTCGTTCTGCTTGGTCCACACAAAGTTGTTCTTGAATTCATTATTATTTGTTGCGAATTCTCTTGAATTTTCATAGGGATCATTGGCATATTTCTCAGTGTTGACATCATAAAAGTACTTACCATTTTCAAAGAACCTTGTGCCACTTATGCCCTGCTGCTCCTTGTTACCATTATAGTGATCATAGTTTGTGGGGTTGCTCTGTTCTTGGTTGTTGTTGTAGTAATATTTTGTGCTAGTTTGATACATGGTGGTTGGAGTTTTATCCCAAATTAAGCCTTGTTGCTGATTTTTGTTGTTGTAGTAAGTGTTACCCCCATTGTAATACTCCTCGTTGTCGTCGTCGTTGTTGTTAGTACTGTCACCATTGAAGTACCCCTTGTTGTTGTTGTTGTTAGTAGTACTGCCATCATTATAGTTCTCCTTGTTGTTGTTGTAGTAAGTGCTACCCCCATTATGATACTCCTCGTTGTTATTGTTGTTGTTGCTAGTACTGCCACCATTGTAGTACTCCTTGTTATTGTTGTTATAGTAAGTATTACCCCCATTATGATACTCTCCGTTGTTGCTGTATTTGTAGTTGTTGTTAGTACTGCCACCATTGAAGTACCCCTCTTTGTTATTGTTGTTGTTAGTACTGCCACCATTGTAGTACTCCTTGTTGTTGTTGTAGTAAGTGCTACCCAAATTGTGATACTCCTCGTTGTTATTGTTGTTGTTGCTAGAACTGCCACCATTGTAGTACTCCTTGTTATTATTGTTATAGTAAGTATTATCCCCATTGTGATACTCATCATTGTTGTTGTTGTTAGTACTGCCACCATTGAAGTACCCCTCGTCGTTGTTAGTATTGCCACCATTGTAGTATTCCTTGTTGTTGTAGTTATAGTAAGTGCTACCTATATTGTGATACTCCTCGTTGTTATTGTTGTTGTTGCTAGTAATGCCACTATTGTAGTATTCCTTGTTATTGTTGTAGTAAGTATTATCCCCATTGTGATACTCCTCGTTGTCGTTGTTGTTGTCATTGTTAGTACTACCAGTATTTTTATACTTTTCACCGTTATTGTTGTTATTTTCGTCGTTCTTTAGGACAGTGACATAGACCACATGGTCATAATTTTTGGAAAGGTATTTGCTATTGTGAATATTATTAGTTAAGGTGGTGGTGGGGTTGATTTCTTTGTAGGATTTTTCTACATCATTAGTAGTGGTAGTGGAAGGAGGAAGTTGACCAGACTCATGACCATATAGGCCATAGACATTATTTTCATTTTCAGGCAAGAAGTTTGGTTCTGATTCTTTGTTGGGAATAACTACTTGTGTCTTTTTTTCAGCAACAACGTTGCCGGGGATTTTATTAAAGAATTGGCTTTCTCTTGCATGGATTTGTAATGAAGAAATGAGGGTAAGAAGGAGAAAGATGAAGGAGAAATGCTTGGTAAAGGCAGCCATGAGAGAAAGGAAAAAGAAATAAATTTGTATAGGATCTTATTGCAGTGAACTTGCTATGGTTGTTGCTTTATATAGAGACCATTTCTCGCTTTTAAGTGTGCAATATTTGAGTGTTTGAATTCTATTTTTTAAATTATTTTGAACTCTACTTTTCTTTTTTCTTTCTTTTTGTCTGAGGTGAGACGGAAGAGTAGGAGTTATTATCACTTCCTTCCAAAATTTTCTGCTGATTAGGCGCAAATGGGGACATGTAAAATGGATGAAAATAGTAGTACTTGTGCACTCAAGCACATAATATAGTACGAAAAGTACTAATTTTGGAGTTTAATATATTTTACTATAGTATAAAAATTCTATTTCAAATTAAGTAAAAGGTAATTAAAAATGACCATTTGTAATAAGTAAAATTAGCAACCGCAATACTAAAGTACATAATTTTTGTTAGCATATTAAATTACACATGTACAGTTTACATTACATCGTTAGGAGATATAAACGCTTTCTTCATTTCTTGTTTATAGATAGTATACTCTTTCGTTAGTTTTTATTAAAGTTTTCTACTTTATTAAAAGGAAGAGAGAAACAAAATGAAAAGGAAAGGAAGTGAGAAGATGAACGAAAATAGAAAATGTGATTATGCGTGAATTTTGGAAGAGTGTGGGGAGGGAAAAAGAAACTTCTATAGTAGGGACATTGAAAATTATGACATTTGAGGAGCAATCAAAATCAAACATTACGTGCCCATCTCTTATATTATCTACTATAAAATACACACTTAAGACCTAACCTTTTCCATTTCGTGTATGTTTGATTGATCCTTTTCATCTTTCTACTCAATCTCAATTTGCATGCTCATTTGGTTTCTGTCAATTTTTCCCGCTTCAAGTTTCTAAGTTATTTCGTTCAACTTCTTCCTAAACTGATGACTGATAATTTTGTTTTTGATCTTTGACATAGAAAATTTGAGAAAATGATCAAAATAGTTCTTAATGTATTGGAGATTTGTCAAAATTCTATTAAATTTAACCTTCTATCAACGTGAAAAACTAACTCTCTGTTGAGAATGGTGGCACATCTCCTACTAAGCAGCAAAATGAGAAGAAGATGAAACGTTTCTGAATTATTGGCAAGCGTTGGAAACTTCAATGCAGTAGTAGGCTCTTCTTTTGGTTGTAGGTGAAACTACTCTTAACTTGGAAACAAAATAGTAATATATTATTGTTTACCCTAAAAAACGAAGGGTAATGCTCCGTTGTGGCTGCTAATGAACCAACCGCCGAGCCTTCTTTATCGGCGTTCATTCCCGGGGGCTGCTCAATTACAGATGACTTTAAAATCGAGAAGCCTTCACGCAAACAGGACCGGGGTGAAGGAGTCTCGAGGTACATATGTTCTGTGACTGAAGACATTCTTCCCATAGTTCGAAAGGACTACAATTGGGAGGGCAAGGATGTAGTAGTTCCCGGGCCCGAGGACGCCGCTACTACCTACGTGGAGCGGTACTTAAGTGTTTATACTTACCCCTTCACATTGAGCCAGGTGGACCCGGTCGTTCTGAATTTTTGCAAGAGGTACGAGGTGTGCCTCATGCAAATTAATCCATCGTTGTGAAAGATCGTGACCCTCCTTCGCTACTACGTGAACAAGAACGAGTCTCGTCGGTTCAGGATCGACCACCTGCTCCGATTATACAGTCCCCGAATGTTCCGAGGGGGACTGATCAAGCTTACTCGCCGGGCCACCAAGGCTCCCTTTTTGAGTATCGAGGAAGACCGAGACCGGAGCTGGCAGGGACGCTTTGTCTGAGTGAAGACCGACGATTTGATCCCCCCGGAATATATGCCATTCCCTAAGAAGTGAAATGCGTCTCGTAAGTGCAATTTTCTCTTTAAACATCAAAATTCTTTTTCTTCAATTTCTATCTTCTCATTCATGCTTGTGGCTGTGCAGCTGTCGCCTGGGTTCCGAATGCGGTTTCCCGTCTAAAGAAGTGGATCGAGGGAATCTGTACTCAGATGTAGTACTTTGAGCGCACATGGCGCAGACTCTCGAAGGGCCGATGGAAGGCCCGTTCTCATGGTAAGGTCTCTCCCCGAATAGGTAACATTAGGCTTTCTAATTTGCATCATACTCATTCTCATTTCCTCTCTTTTCTTTTTGCAAGTTTTCCTAAGACAACTGAACTTAGGCCTTTAGAAGAAGACGGGGACGCGTCCTTGTCTGTTGATCCCTCTACTTTGGGGCAGCTCGTGGATGCAGCGGAGGAAAAGAAGAAGAAGAAAAGAAGGCTTCGGGCTCCCCGAGCTCCGCAGCGAAGCCAAAAAAGAGATTGGATTGTAAGCCAAAGAGAGGCTCTGGTTCCTGAGCACCGAACTCAGATTCACTTCTTCGGCTTAAGGAGGAGCCCGAAGAAGATGATATTTTTGTGACCCATAGTCCGATCTCTGCCGAAGAGCAGGCAGCAGCCGATGGGGAGATGCTTGAGGCCGATCTCCCTCATGCTCGGGAGATCGATGTGGAGATGGGGGCTGAGACCTCCCAGGACGCCGACTCTGCTCCGAAGGATGCGCTCGGTATAATAGAGATTTCGAGGTTGCCCTGTTACACTTAGTCCATGCTTGAGGAAGCTCGAGCAGGGAAGGAGAGGTTCTACGAAGGGGCTCACGGTACGGAAGATCCCCTTCGTTCCTTTTTCGACAGCGTGAACTAGTCCGTTAATCCACGTGTCCTCGAAAGTTGGCGGGCCGAGTTCGAGCCCAAAGTTGATCAATCAGTTCCCCGCCCCGAGTGTGGATCCCGGTCGCAAGAGATCGATAGTTCTTACTATCTCGAAGGATGCCCGAGTTCTTTATGCTCCCATGAGAGTAACAAGCTACCTCCGATTACTGGTGACCAAGGACGGACCAGGAAAAAATGAACGCGGTGAATGTTCCATGCCTTTAGTGAGGCGCATCAAGTGCTGAACCAGGTAAGGCATCGTTTCCCTTCATCTATATGTTGTTATCTGTGCTTGATGTTTCTCACACTTTTTGCCGTTTTGCAGGCCTCGGTACTTCACCACAAGAGTTTCCTTTGGTATCGAGTTGCGGTCAATCAAATCGAGCTCGAGATCAAGGAGTTTGCCCAAAAAAGTGACATGTACAAGCTTCTTAACGAGCAGCAAGAGGGGGTAGCCAAGAACTTCCAGGCCGAGCTGGATGCAGCTTAGAAAGAAGCATCATCCCTAAGGCAGGAGCACGCCGAGTTGGTGGAAAAGGTAAAGGTTTTTGAATTTAGAACCGAAGGTTCGGTCGCAGGGGCTAACAACAATACTTCGAAGGTCTAGTAGAAGATCGACCAAATCGACCAACTCTGCAAGGAGATGGATGAGATCCATGTGATGGCCGACTGGTGGAAAAATAAGATGAACCTGCTGGTATCAGAGAAGGAGACCGCCCAGGCGAAGCTTTCTTTAGTAGAAGTTCAACTTCGGGTGGTGAAGGAGAAGGCTGATACACGGACTCAGCAAAAAGAGGACCTCCAAGCACGACTGGGCTCGGCCATCGCTGAACGGGATGCCCTTGGTAAGGAGCTCCAAATAATGAGATCCAGGTTAGAAGCAACCTTGACTGATGCTGACGAGATGGTGGCCCAATATAAGGCCGATGTTGAAGCAGCTGAAGCCTGCCTGAAGACTACTGCTGAGTATGTGAGGCGGCTATCCCGAAGGGAGATCCTCGAAGAAATACATGCCCGAGGCTTCGACCTATCTATCTAGATCGAAGAGGAAAAAGACTCGAGGTCGAGGCGAAGAGGCTATCTGAACCTCGAGGTGAAGAGGGCTCCGAAGAATCCGAAGACCCCGATGGTTCTGGTGACGAGTAGGGTTCCGGTGAAGACCAGGCGTAGATGCCTTTGGATATTTTTTTTGTTTTTGTATCTTGTACATATATTTTGTTGAGGCTGTTTTTATTGGACCTTTGTAAAGATATTTCGGAATATATAAAATTTTTCTCTTTTGGAAATTTTCAAGTCTATTATTTTGGCATCTTTTTATAATTACAAACATTTCTAATGCCTTAGCACATAATCAAATGTAGTAATAAGTCATTTTTCGTAGGTTGGAACAAGACCTGTCCTTGATGTAATTTTCTCTCGAAACTTGTGGAAGCTCGGAGTGACCAGGAATTCCCCAAGATGCTTGCTTAAATATTTTTTAGACTATATCTTTGCCGAGGGTAACCTTTTGGCAGGTTTTGAATTTTATTTGAAGGCCTTATGTTTCGATGACGGGCTTCAGACATCTCCGAGCCGTTTTTACCTCGGCCATAGCCTTTCAAGTTTAGGCACTGCCTAATAAGCTTTGTGCCTCCGGATTTTGATAAACCGAGCTGCCCGTACTTATTTTCGACGACAATTTTCGAGTAGGGGTAGATCTTTGGGCTCTGATAGGGGTGGCCCTTGGGCTCGATAGTCCCCGGGTAGGGATTTCCCTTAGGCTCGATACTTTTAAGAAGCAAAAACGCATATTAGCAAGGGAAAAACTTTCTTTCATTTCTGTGTGTAATGTACAAGGCTGTAAGCGTGTAAAAGCTTGTATTATGGATAAGGTGGCCTACACGAGCACAATTCACTTGACTATTTGGCCCTTACAATAAATCCTAACTACCGAGCCTAGACTGTTCAAGTATAAAGTTTCCTTTCTTGCTGAAATATTTTGACCCGGGGGTGATGGCCCCCAATATTCGAGGTCGATCTCGAGAGGGCTCAGATACTGTTGATGTGACCATTGACTCCGATTCAAAAACTGGTCTTCGATTCTAAGTTAGCACGATCCACTTTTGCCTCGTTAAAAACCTTGCCGAAAAACTCATTTGGACAAAATCTGTTCAAGGGAAAAAGAGTGCAACGCGTGCTTTCAGACCTAATAGTCGTACTTCTCCTTAGTTATTGCCTGCAAGTGTTAGTCTAATTTGTAATATTATAAAAAGGTAAATGAAAATGTACCTTAGCAATAATATCACTTTAAGTGTGCCACGTTCCAATTGTTTGGTAGTTGTGCGTCGTTTCCTGTTTCGAGTTTGTACGAGCCTTTGCCGGTAATTTTGATGACTCGATATGGTCCTTTCCAATTCGGTCCCAGCTTCCCTTCATTCGGGTTCCGGGTGTTCAATGTTACTTTCCTTAACACCAAGTCCCCAATATTGAAGTGTCGGAGGTTGGCTCTTCGGTTGTAATATCTTTCTATCCGCTGTTTCTGGGCGGCCAACCAGACTAGGGCGGCCTCCCGTCTTTTATCCAATAGTTCTTGGCTTGTACTCATGGCCTCATCGTTTGATTCTTTGGTCGCATATCGTAACTGGAGACTCGATTCCCCCACTTTGACCGGTATCAGTACTTCGGTACCGTAGACCAACAAAAACAGGGTGGCTCCAGTGCTGGATTTCGAAGTAGTACGGTAAGCCCACAAGACTTCGGACAGAATTTCCTTCCACTTTCCTTTGGCACCGGTTAGACTCTTCTTTTAATTTTGAAGTATGGTCTTATTAGTAGACTCTGCTTGTCCGTTTCCGCTAGGGTGATTGGGGTGGATAGAATTTATTTGATCTTATAGTCTTTGAAAAACTTGTCTACCTTGCTGCCGACGAACTGCTTCCCGTTATCACACACGATCTCAGCCGGTATCCCGAACCGACATATTATGTGGTCCCAAATAAAATTGATGACTTCTTTCTCCTTGACTTTCTCGAACGCTTGAGCTTCGACCCATTTAGAAAAATAGTCAGTCATAAACAATATAAATTGAGTCTTACCAGGTGCCCACGACAGAGGACCGACAATGTCCATTCCCCATTTCGTCAATGGCTAAGGTGACAAGACCGACTGTAGTAGCTCTCCGGGATGATGGATCATCGGTACATGCCTCTAACAGCCGTCGCATCTTCGTACAAAGTCCCTTGCATCTTTCTCCACGTCGATCTAGTAATAGCCGGCCCTAGTTATCTTCCGAACTAAAGATTCTGCCCCTAAATGATTTCCGTAGGTGCCCTCGTGAATTTCTCTCAAGGCGTATTTGGTGTCTCCCGGCCCCAAGCATACGACGAGTGGGCCGTTGAATATTTTTCTGTACAAAGTGCCTTCTGACAAGCTAAACCTGTCCGCCTTCGTGCGCAGAGCCCTCGATTCTTTAGGATCCGATGACAACTTCCCAGTTTTGAAGTAGTCTATATACTTATTCATCCAGTCCCTAGTCAAGCTTGTTGAGTTTATTTCAGCATGGCCTTCTTCCACTACTGATTTCATGAGCTGAACGACCATTTCTGAGCTGAATTCATCGTTATCAACCGATGACCCCAAGTTAGCCAGAGCATCAGCTTCAATATTTTGATCCCGGGGTACGTGCTGTATGGTCCATTCCTTGAATCGATGCAACATTACCTGTAATTTGTCCAAGTACCTTCGCATTCATTCTTCGTTTACTTCTAATGTCCCATTGACTTGATTTACCACAAGGAGGGAGTCATACTTAGCTTCGACCACTTCGGCCCCCAGGCTTTTAGCCAGTTCAAGACCTGCAATCATGGACTTATACTCGGCCTCATTGTTAGTCAATGTTACAGTTCTAATGGATTGCCTAACTACGTTACCCGTAGGCAGCTTCAACACGATGCCAAGTCCGAACCTTTTGCGTTCGAGGCACCGTCCATAAATAGGGTCCAGATTCCCGAGGAAGTCCCCGAGGTTAACAACAATTCCTTTTCTACTTCGGGTGCCAAGGCCAGCTTGAAGTCGGCCATGGAGTTTGCCAAATTTTGAGATTTGATGGCAGTCCGGGGTCGATATTAAATATCGTACCTGCTAATTTCTATGGCCCATTTGGCCAAACGGTCCGAGAGCTTGGGTTTGTGTATTATGTTCCTTAGCGGGTAAGAAGTTACAATGCATATGGGATGGCATTGAAAGTATGGCTTCAACTTTCTGGAGGCGCTTAGCAAAGCTAGCGCCAATTTTTCTAGGTGAGGGTACCTTGTTTCAGCCTCGCCTAGAGTTCTACTAACATAATAGATAGGAAATTGCATACATTCCTCTTCCGGGACTAAGACTCCACTTACCGCTATCTCGGATACTGCTAAGTACAGGTATAGCTGCTCGTCTGTCTTTGGGGTATGGATCAAGGGTGGACTCGAAAGGTACCGTTTGAGTTCTTCCAAAGCCTTATGGCCATGAAAAGTTATTCTTTTTCTTCAATAACAAGAAGAACCGATGGCTCTTATCGGAGGACCTCGATATGAATCGGCCCAGGGCGGCTATGCGCCTGGTTAGCCTCTGAACGATCTTGACACTATCCACCACGGTGATATCTTCTATAGCTTTGATTTTGTCGGGATTGATCTCGATCTCCTAGTTGGACACCATGAATCCGACGAACTTTCTGGACCTGACATCGAAATTCGCATTTCTTCGGGTTCAACTTCATATTGTATTTCTTCAGTATGTTGAAGGTTTCCAGCAAATGTTTCAAATGGTCCTCTACTCGCAAAGACTTAACTAACATGTCATCAATGTAAACCTCTATTGATTTTCCTATTTGTTCTTCGAACATACGGTTTACTAGGCGTTGATAAGTGGCACCGGCATTTTTTAGTCCGAATGGCATTACGTTATAACAATAAGTGCCGAATTTAGTGATAAAGGAAGTTTTTTCTTGATCTCCTGGTCCATCCGGATTTGGTTGTACCCCGAATAAGCACCGAGAAAGTTGAGTATCTCATGCCCGGTCGTTGCATCGATCATGTGATCAATGTTAGGAATAGGAAAAGAATCATTGGGGCACGCCTTGTTCATGTTTTTGTAATCTACACACATTCTTAATTTATTTCCCTTTTTAGGCACTACTACTATGTTAGCCAACCAATCCGGGTACTTAACTTCCCGAATGGAACCTATTTTAAGGAGTTTGGATACCTCGTCTTTGATGAACGCATGCTTGACTTCGTACTGAGGCCTCTTTTTCTGTTTAACCGAATGGAAATTCGGGTCCAAGCTTAGCTTATGAGTGGTTACTTCTAGTGGGATCCCTGTCATATCTTAATGGGACCAAGCAAAACAATCCACGTTAGCTATAAACAATTTAATGAGTTTTTTTCTGAGCTCGGGAGTCAACCCCGTACCCAGGTATGCCTTCCGATCCGGCAAGTATTCGATCAATATAACTTGCTCCAGCTCCTCGACCGTCGACTTGGTGGCATCGGAATCATCAGGGGTGATAAACGACTTAGGAACTCCGTAATCACCATCCTCGCCTGCATCTTGCTTCTCCGATTTGGTAGGGGTCGGTGTCGGTGGTTGCTATTTAGTTTCTTCCATCCTAACCGACTCCGGGTTCTTTGATGTCGAGAGTGCGAACATCGGGATCACCTCATTGACTGCAAACATTTCTTTTGCGGCCGGCTATTCTCCGTAAACTGTCTTGATACCTCCCGGTATGAGGAACTTCAATGCCTAATGTAGTGTCGAGGTATTGCCCTCATGTTGAGAATCCATGGCCTTATGAATAGAGCATTATATCTCATATCCCCTTCAATCACATAGAACTTTGTTTCCTATATGGTCCCGGCAGTGTTCACCGACAAGGTTATCTCCCCTTTAGTAGTTTCGCATGCCATGTTGAATCTGTTTAAAACCCGGACTGCAGGCACTATTTGGTTTTGTAGGCCCAACTATTTCACGACCCTCGATATGATGATATTAGCCGAGCTACCTGGATCAATTAACATACGCTTAAATGGAGATTTATTTATGAGTACAAATATTACCAGTGCATCATTATATGGTTGCACGATGCCTTCAGCGTTCTTGTCGTTGAAAGATATGGTCCCCTCCGGTATGTAATCTCGAGTATGTTTTTCCCTTGTAATGGACACCTTAGTGCGCTTTAGCATTGGCCCCTGGGGATGTCGACTCCACCAATGATCATGTTAATGATGTGCTGGGGTTCCTCTTGCTCGGTCTGCTTGTTGGAGTCTCTATTCCTGAAGTGTTTTTTGGCTCGATCACTCAGAAATTCTCGGAGATGTCCGTTATTGAATAACCGGGCTACTTCTTCTCTTAGTTGTCGTCAATATTCGGTCCTGTGACCGTGAGTGCCATGATACTTACACATCAGATTGGGGTCCCTTTGGGCAGGATCCGACTGTAATGGCTGAGGCCATTTGGTATCTTTGATGCGTCCGATGGCAGATATAATACCAACAACATCAACACTAAATTTGTATTCCGATAATCTCGGTGCCTCCCTGGTCCCGAGTGGCCTGTCAAAACCATTTTTACTCATGAGTCCCCGACTATTGTGGCCTTGATCACTCATTTATTCACTCTTCGCAAGGTTACGTCTTGAACCATTACCCCTTCGATCTATGTTATATGGTTGATAACGATCTCTGTTCGGTCTTGGTTCATGATCGATGACTCTTTTAGATCTGTCACTAGTTATGACGGGATACATGGATCTGGAAGGGGCCCCGAGCTGATCATCTTCGACTCTGACTTTTGATTGGTACTTGTTATGGACGTCGACCTAAGTTACCGCCGAGAATTCTATCAAATTTTGTTTCAAATGCTGCGAAGCCAATGAGCTTTGGGGGTTAAGTCCTTGGGTGAATGCTTGAACGACCCAATCGTCCGCGACTGGAGGCAGATCCATCTGTTCCATTTGAAACCTCGACACGAATTCCCTAAGCATCTCGTTATCTCTTTTCTTTACTTTGAAAAGGTCTGACTTCCTGGTCTCGACCTTGATGGCCCCGGCATGCGCCTTTACAAAGGCATCTACAAGCATATCAAACGAATAAATAGAATTATGGGGTAAGTTGTGATACCATATCATAGCTCCTTTTGACAAGGTTTCTCCTAACATTTTCAGCAGAACAGATTTGATTTCATCATCTTCTAAGTCGTTACCCTTGATGGCACACATGTAGGAGGTCACATGTTCATTTGGATAAATTTTTCCATTGTACTTCGGAATTTTGGGCATACGGAACTTCTTTGGGATTGGTTTCGGAGCTGCGCTCGGAGGGAAAGGCTTTTGGACAAATTTCTTGGAATCCAGGCCTTTCAGTATCGGTGGTGCTCCTAGGATTTGATCAACCCTGGAGTTATAGGTCTCCACTTTTTTGTCGTTGGCTTCGATCTTCTTTTCCCCCGATTCCACCCACTTTGTCAATTTCTCAAGCATCTTTATTATCTCGGGGTTGGACCCGGGTTCAACTTCGCTCGACCTTTCTGTGTCTGATTCCTTTTTGTGGGTGTTTTCCTGGGATAGTTCAGGCTCGACTCTACTAGGGGCGTGGGTTTGGTTCTGCAACTGGGTTATCGCCGCCTTTTGAGCTTGAAACATTTCGAAGATCGCCCGTAAATTGATCCCATCACCTTCGCCGTCGTGTGTACCCCGGACTATTGATCAGGCTCCCCCGCGAACACTGCTTTCAAGGTCGGTAGGCAAGTTTGCGTCGATGGCCACATGTGAGTTGGCATCGATTGTGTCCGCGACCAAAATTTTCTTTGGGTCAATAGGGGGCACCTCATTGCTGGGCACTACATTATTATTCTCGCAGCGGTGGCCAGACTCAGCATCAACATTCTAGTGAGCGGATTTAGAGTTTGACAGTTTTTATTTGACATGAAATTAATATCAAAGAACAAGTGTAAAACAGAGTGCATTATGGAAATTTGTATTAAATCACTACTAATATCCTTAGCCCCACGGTGGATGCCAAACTGTTTACCCTAAAAAATGGATAACAATTGAATTTATATGTGGTTTTAAGGGTATACAGATTAATTCAATATAAGTAATTAATGGCGTTAGATTAAGAAAATAAAAGACGTAATAAATGGCCAAACCAATGATAAGAGTGATCCTGGGCTCGGTTAATGGCTCAATGAAGAGCCTGCCTTCGATCCCGAGCTTGCACTTCTGAAGAACTGATGAACAAAAATAAGAACTTTAAATAACAGAGAGCATAGAGATAAATTGCTTTGGTATGCGTGTTACAATGTATGTCATGAATAATAAGCTTTTCCCTTTATATAGTAGGTTTTTTTTAACCTTAAGTACAATTCTAAGAAAGGTAAAAATCTTCTGTTTCGCTAATCATTGATTTTCTGCCGATACGGGCCGAGATTCACGCCGTGATATCCGGTCGGGCATGGACGTCACGACCCTTTGTTAGTCGTGTGCAGCTGTCTGGTAATGCTCTCCGAAATCTCGATTCTCGAAGCGGACCCGGAGGACATGGCCCCGATACCCCTAAGGTCAGGTGTTTTTTCCGAGCCCCGATACGAGGGGCTTCTCATTTTTACTCCGATTCATTACGGTCACGTTCCTGCTCCGTTTGCCTCAGCAGAAAATCAGGGTGTTCAGTGGGCTCGGTTTTACCCGTATACAATTATAACTTATTAATTGTGTAAAAAAATTATAAGCTACTATTTATGTAACTTAAATCCATTTGCAAGTATTATTTGTCCAAAATAAAAATGAACTTTTAATATATGGAAATAAGAAGAACAAAAGAAAAGAACGAGTTTTATATTATGTTGGATATAGGTTTTTATTTTATGGCGAGTCAACAATGTTGGTGGAAATAATCGCTTGCTTTACATATTTCTATATAATTTCCATAAATAGTGGAAAATAGAAAAATAAAAGAAAAAGGATTCACTGATAGTAGTATAATAAAGCAAACATTTATCTATTTATATGTATATCTATATTTATATCTACAGTTTAACCTCTATATATATATATATATATATATATATATATATATATATATATATATATATATATATATATATATATATATATATATATATATATATATATATATATATATATATATATATATATATATATATATATATATATATATATATATATATATATATATATATATATATATATATATATATATATATGAGAAAAACTTGACTTTTATAGTGAATAACTGTTACATAGCGATGCTGTTCTAGAAAGATCTGACTGTATATTATCTATTGTAAAAGTACAAATATTCTACGTTAAATATTGAACTACTAAATTATTGAATTACTAAAACATCCTCAAAATTTTAATAGACTTTTATAACTTAACTATTTTTATATATTTTGATAAGAATTTATAAGGAAATGACACAACTGAAAATGGACAATTATGATGAAGAGTCGTAGTAGAATATGGACTTAAACATGGGAAAGTAGAATTATAAATGGAAAAAGAAACTGAATCCTAAAATTGAATATACCGAACTTTCCTCTAGGGCATGTGGATGAAGTTAAGATTCAACATAAGATTTACATCAAATTTATTTGGTCAGATACTCTCAAAGTACAAACTGAAATTAAAATAATTATTCACAAAAATTGAAGAAAGAATGTTAATTTTCGTTTTAGTTCCAAGTGAAAAGAAAAAGATTGGGCTGTTTTAATTTTCTTAAAGTATTTTGGGTTTGGTATCCCAAACTAACTCATTTTAATACAATATACAAGGCATTGGAGATAAATTCTGAAAGCTAATCAAAGACTATATATTTTTGTGGATTTGATTTCAATCCAACTCTATCGGTTTTGGTTTTGGGGTTTTATTTTTAGAAATCTGATTTTCTCTCCTCTTTCCAACGAAATTTATTGTTTTGTTAACCAATTTAAAATTTTCATTATTTCATTTTGTTCCACTGGACTTCAAATCCCATTCACTTTTCAACAATTCGAAATATAATATCTTATCTATTATTGAAGTTCCAAGAACATGATAAACTTTTACATTACTGTCTAATATATACTTTTAGGGATGTGATTAGATTTTAAGGGATGCTGAGAAATGTTTAGTGAAATTAGCACGGGTTAGGCAGTTTTCGGACTGGTAATTGAAAAATAGCCACTATTTGCAAAGTTATTGAAAAATAGCCACTATTTTGCTGGAACACGGAAAGTTCTAGCATAATATGCTGGATTATGGAGCTCTTGCGTATAAACTTCTAGCATATTTGTGATGACCCAAAAGGTCATTATTAAATTTAATAATTATTTCGATATTCTGAGACCTCAAATAGCACTATTCATCGTTCATCGACTTGCGTGCACAGTCCGTATAATTTTTCGAAAAGTTTTATATGAATTTTTTTTGATTAAATTGTGAAATAGAGCTTTAAAACTCAATTAAGTTGACTTTGGTCAATAGTTTTAGTAAACGGACCTGGATCAATATTTTGACAGTTCTGGTAGGTCTGTATCGTGATTTGGGACTTGGACATATGCCCAAAATTTAATTTGGAGGTCCCTAACTCAAGTTATGGCCATTTAACGGAAACTAGAAATTTAAAGGCTAAAGATTTCCAAAGTTTGACCACGGATTTGACTTTTTGATATCGGGGGCGGAATACAATTTTGAAAATTTAAAAGGTCCATTATGTCATTTATGACTTGTGTGCCAAATTTGAGGTCAATGAGACTTGATTTGATAGGTTTCGGCATCGAATGTAGAAGTTAAAAATTCTTAAGTTCCTTAAGCTTGAATTGGGGTATGATTCATAGTTTTAGCATTGTTTGATGTGATTTGAGGTCTCGACTAAGTTCGGATGATGTTTTAGGACTTGTTAGTGCATTTGGTTGAGGTCCCGGGGGCCTCAGGTGGATTCCGGATGGTTAACGCATCAAAATTTGGACTTAAGGAAAATCTAAAATTTTGACTTCTGGTGTAATCGCACCTGCGGATTTTAGACCGCAGGTACAAGCTCGCAAAAGCGAGCCATGCCTCGCAGAAGCGAACAGTCCGCAGAAGCGGACAGGGTGTTGCAGAAGTGCAACCACAGAAGCGGGAAAAGGGGGAAGGGGCATCCTTGCGCAGAAGCGAGTCCGCAGAAGCGGACTCTTGTCCGCCGAAGCGATCCAGCCCGCAGAAGCAACCCCAACCTCTACAAAAGCGGAACCACATATGCGGTTAAGTGTCCGCAGATGCGAACAAGCCCGGACAGAACCAATAAAATCGGAAGTAAACTATTTTTACTCATTTTTGAGTTTTGGGTCTCGGATTTAGGCGATTCCAAAAGAATTTTTTACGACTTTGAATTGGGTAAGTGTTCTATAACCAAAAGTGATTATATTTCATAAATCCATGTCTATATTCATCATTTATTTTGGATTTAGATGGAAGAAATTGGAATTTTTATAAATTGTTATTTATTGGGTTATTGTTGCTTCTTATTTGTATATACTTGTACATGTTATTTACGTACGTGTCTTGTCATAGCCTCATCACTACTTCATTGAGGTTAGGCTCAACACTTGCGGAGTACATGAGTTCGGTTGTACTCATACTACATTCTGTACTTCTTGTGCAGATTTTGGAGTTGGTTCCAGCAGCATAACATAGACTAGCTTGGATTCAGCTACTCAGAGGAGACTTGTGGTATAACTACACATCGTTTGTAGTTCTGAAGTCCACTTCTATCGTGTCTTAGCTGTGTATTATCTTTCAAACATCTTGAATTTTATTCAGACCTTTATTTGTATTATTCTAGTAGCTCGTGCACTTGTGACACCAGATTCGGGGATGTATTTTGATGATTCGATAGTTATGGTCTTCTGCACTTTATTTCAGTAAGTGACTTCCATTTAATTTAAATTGTTTAAAAATGGTTAAGATTATTCTAACATTGGCTTGCCTAGCAAGTGAAATGTTAGGTGCCATCATGACCCCGAAGGTGGGAATTTTGGGTCCTGACAAGTTGGTATCAGAGTACTAGGTTACCTAGGTCTCACGAGTCACGAGCAAGTTTAGTAGAGTCTGAAGGAACGGTACAGAGACGTCTGTAGTTATCTCTCAGAGGCTATGAAGTTTAGGAACAATATCACTTCTTTCTTATTTTGTCATGCGATTTTATTCTATCATCGGTGATTGAACTATTCTATTCTTATTCTCTCGCAGATGGTGAGAACACATAATACATCTACCGACGGACAGGGACCAGAGCCCCCGATGGCAACTATGACTAGGGGTAGAGGCCGAGGCCGAGTTCGTGCCAGAGGCCGAGGTAGAGGCAGAGCTCAAGCTAGAGCTTGAGCAGCGGTACCCGTAGTAGAACCTCAGGTGGATCTTCAAGAGGAGGTTCCAGTTCAGACTGTACCGGTTGGACCAATTCAGGTCCCGGAAGGATTCATAGCTACTCCAGTGCTTCAGGACGCTCTAGTCTGTTTGGCGAGTCTTATGGAGGGCGTGGCCTAGAATGGTACATTTTTCATGGCACCAGCCGTCTCACAGGCTGGGGGAGGAGCACAGACTCCCACTACTCCCGATCTAAAGCAGATGGCTCCTCAGTATCAGGCTCCAGCAGCCCCGCCAGTTGGGATAGTTCAGCCAGTTATTGCGGCACAGGCCGGTGATAGGCCCGCCATATCTTCTGTGGCCTTATTGAGACTGGATAAGTTTACTAAGCTCTTTCCGGTTCACTTCAGTGGTACACCTTCTGAGGACCCACAGGATTATCTTGACCGCTGCCATGAGGTGTTGCGGAACATGGGTATAGTTGAGACCAATGTGGTCAATTTTGCTGTATTTCAGATGACGGGTTCCGCCAAGAGGTGGTGGAGAGATTTTATGTTGACCAGACCAGCTGGGTAGCCTACACTGACTTGGGAGCAGTTCTCATAGCTATTTCTAGAGAAGTTCCTCCATATCACTTTGAGAGAAGATTACCACAGACAATTTGAGCGTCTCCAGTAGGGCAGTATGACTGTTACTCAGTACGAGACCCGTTTTGTGGATCTAGCCCGTCATGCTCTCCTTTTACTTCCTACTGAGGGAGAGAGAGTGAGGAGGTTTATTGAGGGACATACTCACCCTATCAGGCTTCAGATGGCCAAGGAGCCCGGAAGTGAGATTTCCTTTCAGGCGGCGGCTAATGTTGCGAGGAGAATCGAGATGGTTCTTGCACAGGAGAGAGGGCGGGGGTCTTATAAGAGGCCTCGTCAGGTCGGTGGGTTCAGCGGTGCCTCGTCTGGAGGCAGGGGTAATTTTGGTAGAGGCCATCCTCCCTGACTGTTTCATTCAGCGCTCCAGGCATCCCATAGTGCTTCAGGTGGTCACGACCCTTATGTGCCTCATTGCGACCAATTAGCTTACAGTGCACCTCCAACTCCTATTAATGCACCTCCGATCCGGAGTCATCAGAGTGGTTATCCAGGTCAACATGGCCAGTTCCAAGGTCAGCAGTCACAACAGCTGAAGACATGTTTTACTTGTGGTGACCCGAGACACATTGCTAGATTTTGCCCTCGGGCAGTTCACAGCAGTATGGTTCCTGTGCTATGATTCCAGCACCAACTGTTCTGCCACCCGCCCAACCAGCTAGGGGTAGGGGTTAGACAGCTACAGGTGGAGATTAGGCCATTAGAGGTGGAGGCCAGCCAGTTAGAGACCGTCCCAGGGACGCAGTTTAGAGTGGTGGGGCCCAGCTTCGATTTTATGCTTTTCTAGCAAGGCTTGAGGGCGAATCATCCGATGCTATAATTACAGGTATTGTTCCAGTTTGCCATAGAGATGCTTCAGTTCTATTTGATCCAGGATCTACTTATTCCTATGTGTCATCTTATTTTGCTTCATATCTAGTGATGCCTCTTGATTCTCTGAGTGCTCCTGTGTGTGTGTCCACTCCGGTGGGAGTTTCTATCATGGTAGATCATGTCTATAGTTTGTGTGTGGTTACTATTTGGAGTCTTGAGGCTAGTGTGGATCTTTTACTTCTTGATTTGGTAGATTTTGATGTCATCTTGGGTATGGATTGGCTGTCACCCTATCATGCTATATTAGATTGTCATGCCAAGGCGGTGACCTTAGCCATGCCGGGGTTACCCCGACTAGAGTGGAAAGGAACTCCTGGTCATTCTACCAGCAGGGTTATTTCTTATATGAAGGCTCAACGTATGGTCGAAAAGGGGTATCTAGCCTATTTGGCTTATATTCGCGATCCCAGTGCGGATGTTCCTTATATGGATTCAGTTCCAGTCGACCGTGAGTTTCCAGATGTATTTCCTGTAGATTTGTCGGGATCCCACCCGACAAAGATATTGACTTCTGTATTGATCTGGCTCCGGGCACCCAACCCATTTCTATTCCACCATACCGTATGGCCCCGCCAGAACTAAAGGAATTGAAGGAGCAGTTACAAGACTTACTTGACCAGGTATTCATTAGACCTAGCGTATCACCCTGGAGTGAACCAGTG
Source organism: Nicotiana tabacum (assembly GCF_000715075.1). NCBI lineage: Eukaryota > Viridiplantae > Streptophyta > Magnoliopsida > Solanales > Solanaceae > Nicotiana > Nicotiana tabacum. The sequence goes on from NC_134093.1 coordinate 108,931,273, forward strand.
TTATTTATAAAGAAGAAAGATGGTTCAATGCGAATGTGTATAGATATTCGGCAGTTGAACAAGGCTACTATCAAGAACAAGTATCCTTTGCCAAGAATTGATGAATTATTCGATCAGCTTCAGGGTTGCAAGGTGTTTTCAAAGATCGATTTGAGGTCTAGTTACCATTAGTTGAAGATTAGGGCATCCGATGTCCCTAATATAGCTTTTCGGACTCTGTATGGGTATTACAAATTCCTAGTGATGTCATTTGGGCTGACAAATGCCCCAACAGCATTTATGGATTTGATGAACCGAGTATTCAATGCCCTATTTGGATTTGTTTGTGATGGTATTCATTGATGATATCTTGATTTACTCCAGCGTCAAGAGGAGCATGAGTAGCACCTTCGGATTGTACTCCAGACTTTGAAAAATAATCAGTTGTATGCCAAATTTTCTAAATGTGAGTTTTGGTTAGACTCAGTTGCCTTTTTGGGGCATGTAGTATCGACTGAAGGCATAAAAGTGGATCCTAAGAAGATTGAGGCAGTTCATAATTGGCCTAGACCTATATCAGTTACAGAGATCCGGAGTTTCCTAGGTTTGGTAGGTTATTATCGCCGGTTCGTGGAAGGGTTTTCATCCTTAGCAAGCCCATTGACTAGACTGACCTAGAAAGGTGTTCCATTCAGATGGTCAGACGAGTGTGAGTTGAGCTTTCAGAAGCTCAAGACTTCTTTGACACGGCGTTAGTATTGGTATTACCCACAGGTTCAGGATCTTATACAGTGCATTGTGATGCATCTCACATTGGGCTTGGTGTAGTATTGATGTAAAATGGCAGGGTGATTGCATATGCATCGCGACAGTTGAAAGTTCACGAGGAGATTTATCATGTTCATGACTTAGAATTGGCAGCCATTGTCCATGCTCTGAAGATTTGGAGGCATTACCTTTACGGTGTCTCGTGTGAGATATTTACTGATCATCATAGCTTACAATATCTATTCAAACAAAAGGATCTCAATTTGAGGCAGATAAGATGGTTGGAGCTGTTGAAGTACTATGATATCACTATTTTTTATCACCCCGGAAAGGCCAATGTGATGGCCGATGCTTTGAGTAGAAAGGCTGTGAGTATGGGCTGTCTTGCGTATATTCCGGTTGGTGAGAGATCGTTAGCGGTAGATGTTCAGACTTTGGCTAATCAGTTCGTGAGGTTAGACGTTTCAGAACCCAATCGGGTTCTAGCTTGCACAGTCGCTTGGTCTTCTTTATATGAGCGTATCAGAGAGCGGCAGTATGATGATCCTCATTTACTCTTCCTTAAGGACACAATACGGCACGATGGTGCCAAAGAAGTTGTTGTGGGGGAAGATGGAGTTTTACGGATGCAGGGTCGTATTTGTGTGCCTAATGTGGATGGGCTTCGTGAATTAATTCTAGAAGAGGCCCACAGTTCATGGTATTCTATTCATCCAGGTGCCCCCAAAATGTATCAAGATTTGCGGCAACATTATTGGTGGAGGAGAATGAAGAAGGATATAGTTGTATATGTAGCTCGGTGTCTGAATTGTCAGTAAGTTAAGTGCGAGCATCTGAGACCTGGTGGTTTGCTTCAGAAGTTAGAAATTCCTGAGTGGAAGTGGGAGCGTATCACTATGGATTTTGTTGTTAGGATTCCACGGACTCAGAGAAAGTTTGACGTAGTATGGGTCATTATGGACAGGTCGACCAAGTCAGCACATTTCATTCCACTAGAAGTTACCTATTCTTCAGAATGGTTAGCGGCGATTTACATCCGCGAGATTGTCCGCCTTCACGGTGTGCCTATGTCTATTATTTCAGATCGAGGTACGCAATTTACCTCACACTTCTGGAGGGCTGTACATCGTGAGTTAGGCATGCGGGTTGAGTTGAGTATAACATTTCATCCACAGTCATACAGACAGTCAGAGCGCACTATTTAGATATTGGAAGATATGCTTCGTGCTTGTGTTATAGATTTTGGAGGTGCTTGGGATCAGTTCTTGACACTTGCGGAGTTTGCCTATAATAATAGCTACCGGCCGAGCATTCAGATGGTTCCATTTGAGGCATTATACGGAAGGCGATGCCGTTTGCCAGTTGGCTGGTTTGAACTGAGAGAGGCTCGGTTGTTGGGTACCGATTTGGTACAGGATGCCTTAGATAAGGTCAAAATTATTCAGGATCGACTTCGGACAGCTCAGTCTAGGAAAAAGAGTTATGCCGATTATAAAGTTCATGACGTTGCATTCATGGTAGGAGAAAGAGTATTGCTCCAGGTTTCACCTATAAAAGGTGTAATGAGATTCGAAAAGAAGGGCAAGTTGAGCCCTAGGTATATAGGACCCTTCGAAATTCTTGAAAGGGTGGGCGAAGTAGCCTACAGGCTTGAAATACCACCTAGTTTATCAGCAGTTCATCCGGTGTTCCATGTGTCTATGCTCCGAAAATATCATGGTGATCCGTCCCATGTGTTAGATTTCACCTCAGTCCAATTGGACAAGGATTTGACTTACAAAGAGGAGCTGGTAGCTATTCAAGCCCAACATGTTCGACAATTGAGGTCTAAGAGTTATCCTTCAGTTCGGGTGCAATGAAGAGGTCAATCAATTGAGACAACTACCTGGGAGTCCGAGTCGGATATGCGGAGTAAATATCCACACCTTTTCACCAGCTCAGGTACTTTTCTAATTCCGTTCGAGGAAGAACATTTGTTTTAGAGGTGGAGAATGTGATGACCCAAAAGGTCATTTTTAAATTTAATAATTATTTCGGTGTTCTGAGACATCAAATAGTACTATTCATCATTCATCGACCTGCGTGCGCAATCCGTATAATTTTCCGAAAAGTTTTATATGAAACAAAATTGATTAAAATGTGAAATAGAGCTTTAAAACTCAATTAAGTTGACTTTGGTCAACATTTTTAGCAAATGAACCCGGATAAGTATTTTGACAGTTTCGGTAGGTCCGTATTGTGATTCGGGACTTGGGTGTGTGCCCAAAATTTAATTTGGAGGTCCCTCTCAAGTTATGACCATTTAATAGAACTAGAAATTTAAAGGCTAAAGATTTCCAAAGTTTGACCACGAATTTGACTGTTTGATATCGGGGTCGGAATACGATTTTGGAAATTTGAATAGGTCCGTTATGTCATTTATGACTTGTGTGCAAAATTTGAGGTCAATCAGACTTGATTTGATAGGTTTCGGCATTGAATGTAGAATTTGAAAATTCATAAGTTACTTAAGCTTGAATTGGGGTATGATTCGTGGTTTTAGCATTGTTTGATGTGATTTGAGGTCTCGACTAAGTTCAGATGATGTTTTAGGACTTGTTGGTGTATTTGGTTCAGGTACCGGGGGCCTCAGGTGGATTCCGGATGGTTAACAAATCAAAATTTGGACTTAAGGAAAATCTAAAATTTTGGCTTCTGGTGTAATCGCACCTGCGGATTTTAGATCGCAGATGCGAGCTCGCAAAAGCGAGCCGTGCCTCGCAGAAGCGGACAGTCCGCAGAAGCGGATGAGGTGTCATAGAAGCGCGACCGCAGAAGCGGCCCACGCATCACAGAAGCGGGAAAAGAGGGAAGGGGCAGCCTTGCGCAGAAGCGAGTCCGCAGAAGCGACCCCAACCTCCGCAGAAGCGGAACCGCAGATGCGAAAAATCCTGGACCTAACCCTTAAAATCGGAAGTAAACCATTTTTACTCATTTTTGAGTTTTGGGTCTCGGATTTAGGCGATTCCAAAGGGATTTTTCACGACTTTGAATTGGGTAAGTGTTCTATAACCAAAAGTGATTATATTTCATAAATACATATCTATATTCATCATTTATTTCGGATTTTGGAAGAAATTGGAATTTTTGTAAAACTTTCTAAAAATGAAAATTTAAGATTTGAAGGTCTATTTGACATCAAAATTTGATAATATTTGTATGGTCGGACTCGTCTCGGAACGAGTGTTCGGATTTCGTAAGTTTTTTTGAGATTCGAGACGTGGGCCCCACTATTGACTTTTGAGATGAATTTTGGATTTTAATCCGGAATATTAGAAAATTCATATGGAATTAATTCCTACGATTTGTATTGAGTATATTGAATTGCTTATGACTAGATTTGAGGATTTCAGACACAAATTCGCGAGACAAAGGTTTATTGAAATCTTGAATTTAGTTGCAAAGCGAGGTAAGTGTCGTGGTTAACCTTGACTTGAGGGAGTAGGATTTTATTTGTTTATTTGTTACGTGATTTAATGTGCGGGTACAATGTATATGTGAGGTGACGAGTACTTATGCGTTGTGGTTGAGTCAAAGCATGCTGGAGGAATTTAATTCATTTTGAATAATTATTTATTTAATTAAGATATTCCTGTTTAAGTTTATTATTATTTATTTGATCGTTATTCATGGAATTTCTATTGATTTAATTATTGTTAAATATGGTGAGAAAGAGCGTAAAAGCACGAAGGGTGATGCCATACCATTTTTATTATTTATACTATCATTGTCATGGTGAGAAAGAGTGTAAAAGCACGAAGGGTGTTGCCGTGTCATTTTTGAGTGTAAAAGCACGAAGGGTGATGCCGTGCCATTTTCAGAGAGTGTAAAAGTACAAAGGGTGATGCCGTGTCAAAAGAGAGTTAAAACACGAAGGGTGATGCCGTACCAATTATTATTATTTATTTATCAAATTATGGGAGGAATGAGAGTAAAATCACGAAGGGTGGTGCCGTGCCATTTTCATATTATTAGTTGCTCATTTTATTATTGATGAATTAATTGGATGCTACGTGGCACTTCTCCTACTGAAATGTCTATATCATTCTCCTTCGCATGTTCCCTCCCAAATTTATAAATTGTTATTTATTGTGTTATTGTTGCTTTGTATTTGTATATACTTGTACATGTTATTTACGTATGTGTCTTGTCATAGCCTCATCACTACTTCGTCGAGGTTAGGCTCGACACTTACGGAGTACATGGGGCCAGTTGTACTCATACTACACTATGCACTTCTTGTGCAGATTTTGGAGTTGGTCCCAACAGCGTGCCATAGACTTGCTCGGATTCAGTTACTCAGAGGACACTTGAGGCATAACGGCACAGCGTTCGCAATTGAGGTGTCCGTAGGTTGATTTGATATTTTTTGGCGAAAGTTGAAAGATGAAAGGTTTGGAAGGTTGATAGGTTTGACTAAGTGTTGACTTTGTTGATATCAGGTCCGGATTGTGATTCCGGGAGTTGGTATAGCTCCGTTGTATTATTTAGAACTTTTATGCAAAATTTGAGGTCATTTCGGGTTGATTTTGCATGGTTCGGCATGAGTTTTAGAAGTTTAAAAGTTCATTATTTCATTGGGCTTGAATTGATGTGCGATTTATGATTTTGATATTGTTTGGTGTGACTTGAGGTCTCGGGTAGGTTCGTGTTATGTTTTGGGAATGGTTTGTGTGATTGGACGGGGTCCTGGGGCCCTCGGGTGTGTTTTAGATGTGTTTGGGTTATGTCGCGCTCTTATTTGATATTTCAGCATCGTTTCTTTGGGTATAAAGGGTACTATATTGAGCAAACAACCTTTTATTTGTGATTATATGGAACCATTGAATCTGAATCATAATTACGGAGCCATAGCAATAAGAATCATTGAATATCGAGGTTGTATGAGAGAGTTATGCCCATTTCTGTGTCGGGAAAGATTGCTGATTTCTGGTGCGAAACTTTGTTCTTCGCGAACGCGAGAGAGGTTCTGCGAATGCGAAGAAGGAATTATGGGTTGACCGGTCAACACGAAAAACTTCTCTTCGTGAATGCGAAGGTGTCCCGCGAAGGCGAAGAACAAAAATCACATGGACAATGTTTTAAATGGGCAAATTTTGATATTTTCCCTGACTATTTTTGTTGGTTATCATTTTTATCCGTGTTTGGATTGTAGGGATTGGGGTTTTGAGCCCCAAATTTATGAAATGGTAAATCCTTGATTTGAGAGTCAATTCATGGACGAAATTGGATGATATTCTGGATATATACTATATAAGTTATGGGTAATATTTATATTCGATAATTTTCGGAATTCGGACTCGTGGACCCAAAGGTTAGCTTTGTTGAATTTTCATGAAGAGTTGAAAATTTATTTCTAATTATTAAATTACGAGTATTAGAGTATAATTTTATTGGTTTGCACGTTGTTTGCTTAGTTTCGGATCGTTTGGCATCAGTTTAAGATGTTAGAAAGGCGTTGGAGCCGGTTATCAAATTTCGGAGCGAGCTAAATCTCCTGTCTAACCTTGTGAGGGAAAACTACCCCATAGGTATTAAATTGTCATGTGCTACTAGTTGTAGATGCTACGTACGCACGCGGTGATGAGAGTCCATATATAGCTAACATCATATTTATTTCCGGGTAGACTTAGGATATTTGTATTATTTGAATTCAATTTGTTAGTTTAATTACTTGAAGTTATAGTTGAAAATTGATTTGGGATCATGTGAGGCCGAGCTTCATTACCTTGAGTTGTCTGGCGAGATATTTGATTATTTGTAAAAGCCAAGTTTACTTTATGCTCCTGTTCTTGTGTTGCAAACACGTGGCCCGTAATTCGATAGGTTTCTTCTCTTCCTGTGGATCGGGCCGAATGCCTCGGCAGTATATTGAGATATATCTATGGTTCGCATCGGTCGACCCTCGGTAGTGTACACACTATTCTGGATCGGGCCGTACGACCTCGGCATAACTTGTCACGACCCAATTTTACCTATAGGTTGGGATAGCGCCCAACATCACCATTAGGCAAGCCAACTTGTGGATAAAACATCTATTTTCTATTTTAATAAATTCCCGAGTAATAAAGCTTTCCTTAATTGCAAGATTTAAGAGAAACAAAAAAGTCTAAATAAAACCAAAATAATAATTTTTCACCCACAATTCTACTAAAGTGCGTGCCAAGATCTGGTGTCACAAGTGTATGAGCATCTAGTAGATTATACGAAATTCAAAATACTATGTGAACGTAAAATAGACAGAATAAAAATACAAAGAGAGACACTAGGTGCTGCGGAACGGCTCAGGGAAAGCATCTCACCACTAGGCCTCGGGATAATGGGGATGCGCACCGGTGGGACCGCCTGATATACCTATCTCAGATCCTGCACAAAAAGTACAGTAAGTGTAGCATGAGTACGTAAACAACGTGTACCCAGTAAGTATCAAGTCTAATCTCGAAGAAGTAATGACGAGAGGTCGACTTCGACACTCACTATGGGTCAATAATATTAAGATAAAGATATTTAAATAAACATAGTTTATGTGAATAGCAATAATTTTCTTAACATGTAAAAATAAATAATTTGTTCACAGTTTAGCAATTTCCAATAAGTCATTTATCTTCACAAGTTGCAATAAATATCAAAGCATCATGTAATTTTTATTATTAAGTACGATTTATGCCGAGGTCGTACGACCCGATCTAGAGTGACGTGTACACTACCGAGGGACATGCGGCATGATCCATAGATGCATCTATCTACTGCCGAGGGGTTCGGTCCGCTCCACAAGAAGAGAAGGATATTTTATAAGCATTTGGCTTAAACATTATTAATGATTTATATCCAAGGTAATACAAATTTCTCTAACTAGTTCCAATATAATTTAGGCATTTTTAGTTTAACAAGTACAATGCAAAATTCCAAATACTTCATGAATTGGGTCCTAATACTACCCGGGCAATAACATAATAGTAGCTACGCACGGGCTCTCGTCACCTCGTACATACGTAGCCCCCACAAGTAGAACAAATATTTATTTAAAAGACCTAAGGGGTAAGTTCCCTCTTACAAGGTTAGACAAGAGACTTACCTCATCTCAAAGTTCACTTTCCGATCACAACTTCGCGTTAAGGCCTCAATTTGGCGCCGAAAAGTCCGAAACTAATCAAATGTTATATAATTTAATCAATACATGCTCAATAATTCGAAATTAGATTATTAGATTAATTACACAACCCAAATTGGTAAAATTCTTAAAATTCATCCCGGGACCGAATTCCAGAAATATTCGGAGGAAATCGTTACCCATAATCTCAAGAACTCAAATATGAAATTTTTATCTCATTTCATGACCATTTTCGTGGTTAAAATCTCATTTTTGTCAAAACCTAGATTTTTCATCTAAATCCTTAATTTCCACAATTTATATGTTATAATCTACCCATAATCTATATATTTAACTCACAACGGGTAGAATTAACTTACCTCCAAGTTGCTAGTTGAATACCCCTCTCAAGAAGCTCCGAATTCACCCAAGAATGGAAGAAATGGGCTCAAAAATGGTTGAGTCTCGTTTTTAAGGCATTCTGCCCAGCACAGTAAAGTCCTTCTTCGCGAATGCGGTAAAGGCTTCGCGTTCGCGAAGGCAAAATTCTCAGGCCCTTAAAATGTGTTTGGTGAACGCGACAGTGGTCTCACGAACGTGAAGGTTTACCTGGCCTACCTTTGCGAACGCGTGAGCTCCTTCGGGTACGCGAAGGGTAAAGTACACTGATCCCCGTCCTTCTACGCGAATGCGAGAGGGCCTTCGCGAAAGCGTAGGCCTAAGTTCCCAGGCTTCACAAACGCGTCGCCCGTCACGCGAACGCGAAGGGAAATTTCCCAGCTCCCAGATTCCATCATCGCTAACGCGAGAGTCCTTCCACGTTCGCGAAGAAGGAAACCAAAACTGGAATTTCTGGTTTTTCCAACTTAGCTCCGGGTGGTTCAAAACTCACCCGAGCTACTCGGGACCTCGTCCAAATGCACCAACAAGTCTGTAAACATAATAAGGACATGCTTGAACTTTTGAAATGCGTATATCAACAACGAAACCAAAAATCACACCCTAAAACCGAATTGAATCAAAATATGAACTTCAAGTTTCCAAATTTCTCTGAAAGCGCCGAATCATACTTAGACTACTCGGAATGACAACAAATTTTGCGTACAAGTCTTAAATCACCATACAAAACTATTCTCAGGCTCGGAATTCCAAAGGACCTTGATTACTCTAAAACATACTCCAAACCAAATTTAAAGAAACTTAAAACCTTCAAATAATCTACTTTCACTGTTAAGCACCGAAACGTTTCCGGGTTGTCCAAAACCCGATCCGAACATACGTCCAAGTCCAAAATCATCATACGAACATATTGGAACCACCAAATCCCGATTCCGAGGTCGTTTACTCAAAACATTGACCGAAGTCAAACTTAGTCTTTTAAAGCCAAACTAAGGAATCAAGTGTTTCGATTTCAACTCGAACACTTTCAAATCCCGAACTAACCATCCCCACAAGTTATAAAACAGTAAAAGCACATACGTGGAGTCTTATTTTGGAGAACGGGGTTCTAGAAGGCAAAAGGACCGATTGGGTCGTTGTTACGACCCGAAATTTCCACCTTCGGGACCGTGGTGGCGCCTAACATTTCACTTGCTAGGCAAGCCAACGTTAGAATAATATTAGCCATTTTAAAACTATTTTAAATTAATTAATAACAAAGAAACAAATGCGAAAATGAAGTCTGAAATCAAGTGAATAATCCATAATAATAGCGATATCTAAATACCATCCCAGAACTGGTGTCACAAGTGCACGAGCTACTAGAATAATACAAATAAAGGTCTAAATGAAAACAAAATTGTCTGAAAGAAATACACAGCTATGATAAAGTGGAAGGGGACTTCAGAACTGCGAACACCATATAACTATACCTCAAGTCTCCTGCAAATAGCTGAATCCGAGCAAGTCTAATGTGCGCCGCTAGGATCATCTCCGATAACTGCACAAGGAGTGCAGAGTGTAGTATGAGTAAAACCGATCCCATGTACTCGGTAAGTGCCGAGCCTAACCTCGATGAAGTAGTGACGGGGCTAAGGCAGGCCGCTTACATTAACCTATACGCATTAATAGTAATAATAACAGGAATAGAAATAAGACCGATAAATCATATCAAAAATTGAAGTCAATTCAGTAGTCATAATCCCTCAATTTATTTTCGTTGCGGTGAGCAACCCGCTCCAACAATATAAACTTAAAATAAAATCCGTTGCGGCGTGTAACTAGATCCAACAATATAATCTTTCCATTAAATTCTGTTGCGGCGTGCAACCCGCTCCAACATAAACTTAAAAATAAATCCGTTGCGGCGTAAAACCCGCTCCAATAATATAATTAAAAAACTCTTAAATGTAAAAATACTCCAATAAACACCACATTTAATAAAAAATTATTAGGCAACAAAGCATACAATTATTATGATTTATTTAGAAAATAAGTAATGACAAGTAACAATTAATTGTGGAAATTAAGGATGAAATAGGCATTTTAATAATTAGTATGCTAAATATCAAGTAGCAATTAAGTCACATAAATCAAATAAGCATGTAACAATTATAGCATTGATTCAAGACATGATATTGAGCAAGGAATATGAGAGAAATAATTAATATAATAATTAATTTATGATTTAAAATGTTTATGATTTTTCAAGTAATTATGCAAACAATTAATTTGACGACGTATAGGCACTCATCACCTCGCCTATACGTCATTACACATGAAGTTCTCTTAACAAATAATTCAAGGGTTCTATTCCGTCAAGTCAAGTTTAACCACGACACTTACCTCGCTTCGCAACCAATTTTAAGATTCCAATACACCTTTGCCTCGCGAATTCGTGTCTGAAATCTTCAAAACTAATCACAAACAATCCAACATACTCAACACGAATAGTAGGAACTAATTCCATATGAAATTACAATTTTTTTTGATTAAAACCCGATATTTATTTTAAAAAATCGACAGTGGGACCCACATCTCGAATCATGGAAAAACTCACAAAATCCGAACACCCGTTCCGATACGAGTTCAACCATACAAATATTATCGAATTCTGACATCGGATTGCCTTTCAAACCTCAATTTATGTTTGTTTTTGAAGATTTTACCATTTTCAATCCAATCTTTACCCATTTGAACTCAACAATCTTCCCACAACCTTATTGGTACAAGCATGTACAACTAATACTCTCACATACAAGAATCACACTCACAATCACCCATCTTTACCAAAACTCGAAATTGAAGAATAGGGGTTAGAACCTTACCTCTTGGGTGAAGATCTTGTGATAATTCTTTGTTGGATTTCAAAGCTTGAACAAGATTTTTGATGAACAAAGTATTTGAACTTCTTCCTCTCTCTAAAACACTCTCCCTTCTCTCTATAATCATCAGATAATTGCCCCCAAATCAGCCCCAAAGCTTATTTATAAAAATGGGGTTGGGTTATGAAAATAGGAAAATGGACCCTCCGAACTCAGGCATGCGGTCGCACAATGGACCGCACAATGGTTATGTGGGTCGCACAATGGGCCGCAAAATCGATGCCGAAAACCGGGCTGTGCTGGACAGGTCTGCGACCCTTTTTGCGGTCGCACAATGAGTTTTGCGATCGCATAATGATTCTGCGGTCGCACATCTGACCGCAAAATCACATATTTCCAGCCTTTGGTAATTTGGTCATAACTTCTTGTAGGAGTGTCCAAATGAAGAACGGTTTGAAACGAAACTCGAAGACCTTTTATTTTTTAGGTTGATCATCTTATTACTTATATATATATATATATATATATATATATATATAGATAGATATGCTCATCGAAAGTTGGATCTTGTGCGTATTCATTTAGAACTTTAATCTATTATGAAAATTTTCAACTTGACTTAGACTTAGGCCTCACCTTAGACTCCACATCACTTATAATATGCCTCGTACACTTATTATTATATCCAATTGATATTCATAATATTAATAGTTCTCAAATAAGAAGTAGAGTCTGCCCCCAAACACATAACATAACTTATCTCTTCTTTCACCCATTTCAATTTCCCAAATTTTTACTAACTCCCAAAATTTCCAAATATTTTGCTAGAGTTTCCTTTGTAATTGGGCCTATCCACCTGCCAGAGAATCCCAGAAATGAACGTTTAAATTAAATATGACATTTTTGGGTCATCACAATCTCCACCTCTAAAACAAACGTTCGTCCTAGAACGGAATTAGAGAAGTACTTCAGCTGGTGAAAAGATGTGCATATTTTCTCCGTATGTCCGACTCGGACTCCCAGGTAGCTGCCTCAATCGTCTGACCTCTCCATTGTACCCGAACTGGAGGATAACTCTTAGACCTCAACTGACGGACCTACCGAGCTAGAATAGCTGTTGGCTCCTCCTCATAAGTCAAATCTTTGTCCAATTGAACTGAGCTGAAGTCTAACACTTGGGACGGATCACCATGATATTTCTGGAGCATGGAAACATGGAGTACCAGATGAACTATTGATAAACTAGGTGGTAGTGCAAGCCTGTAGGCTACTTCACCCACCCTTTCAAGAATTTCAAAGGGTCTGATATACCTAGGGCTCAACTTGCCTTTCTTTCCGAATCTTATTACACCTTTCATAGGTGAAACTCGGAGCAATACTCTTTCTCCTTTCATGAATGCAATGTCACGAACCTTATGGTCGGCATAACTCTTTTGCCTAGAATGAGCTGTCCAAAGTCGATCTTGAATAATTTTGACCTTATCCAAGGTATCCTGTACCAAATCGGTACCCAACAACCGAGCCTCTCCCGGTTCAAACCAGCCAACTGGCAAACGGCATCGCCTTCCGTAAAATGCCTCAAATGGAGCCATCTGAATGCTCGGCTAGTAGCTATTATAATAGGAAAACTCCGCAAGTGGCAAGAACTTATCCCAAGCACCTCCAAAATCTATAACACAAGCACGAAGCATATCTTCCAATATCTAAATAATGCTGTACTCAACTCAACCCGCGTGCCTAACTCATGATGTACAACCCTCCAGAAGTGTGAGGTAAATTGCGTACCTCAATCTGAAATAATAGACACGGGCACACCGTGAAGGCGGACAATCTCGTGGATGTAAATCTCCGCTAACCGTTCTGAAGAATAGGTAACTTCTACTGGAAATAAATGTGCTAACTTGGTCAACCTGTCCACAATGACCCATACTGGGTCAAACTTTCTCTGAGTCCGTGGAAGCCCAACAAAAAAAATCCATAGTGATACGCTCCCACTTCCACTCAGGAGTTTCTAACTTCTGAAGCAAACCACTAGGTCTCTGATGCTCGTACTTAACTTGTTGATAATTCAGACACTGAGCTACACATGCAATTATATCCTTCTTCATTATCCTTCACCAATAATGTTACCGCAAATCTTGATACATTTTAGCGGCACCTGGATGAATAAAATACCAGGAACGATGGGCCTCTTCCAGAATTATTTCACGAAGCCCATCCACATTAGGCACACAAATACGACCCTGCATCCGTAAAACTCCATCTTCCCCCACAACAACTTGTTTAGCACCACAGTGCCGTACTGTGTCCTTAAGGAAGAGCAAATGAGGATCATCATACTGCCTCTCTCTGATGGGCTCATATAAAGAAGACCGAGCGACTGTGCAAGCTAGAACCCGACTGGTAATGCCTTTTGTAAGCTACGATGACCAGTAAATATCTCACACGATACACCGTAAAGGTAATGCCTCCAAATCTTCAGAGCATGGACAATGGCTGCCAATTCTAAGTCATGAATATGATAATTCTCCTCGTGAACTTTCAACTGCCGCGACGCATATGCAATCACCCTGCCATCTTGCATCAATACTACACCAAGCCCAGCACGAGATGCATCACAATACACTGTATAAGATCCTAAACCTGTGGGTAATACCAATACTAACGCCTTAGTCAAAGCAGTCTTGAGCTTCTGAAAGCTCAACTCACACTCGTCTGACCATCCTAATGGAAGACCTTTCTGGGTCAGTCTGGTCAATGGGCTTGCTAAAGATGAAAACCCTTCCACGAACTGGCGATAGTAACCTACCAAACCTAGGAAACTCCGGATCTCTGTAACAGATATAGGTCTAGGCCAATTCTGAACTGCCTCAATCTTCTTTGGATCCACTTTTATGCCTTAAGTCGTTATTACATGCCCCAAAAAGGCAACTGAGTCTAACAAAACTCATATTTAGAAAATTTGGCATACAACTGATTATTTTTCAAAATCTGGAGTACAATCCGAAGGTGCTACTTATGCTCCTCTCGATGCTGGAGTAAATCAAGATATCATCAATGAATACCATCACAAACGAATCCAAATAGGGCTTGAATACTCGGTTCATCAAATCCATAAATGTCGCTGGGGCATTTGTCAGCCTAAATGACATCACTAGGAATTCGTAATGCCCATACAGAGTCCGAAAAGCTATATTAGGGACATCACATGCCCTAATCTTCAACTGATGGTAACTAGACCTCAAATCGATCTTTGGAAACACCTTGTCACCCTGAAGCTGATCGAATAATTCATCAATTCTTGGCAAAAGATACTTGTTCTTGATAGTAACCTTGTTCAACTACTGAATATCTATACACATTCGCATTGAACCATCTTTCTTCTTTATAAATAACACTGGTTCACCCCAGGGTGATACGCTAGGTCTAATGAATAAGTGGTCAAGAAAGTCTTGTAACTACTCATTCAATTCCTTTAGTTCCGGCGGGGCCATACGGTATGGTGGAATAGAAATGGGCTGGGTGCTAGAGCCAGATCAATACAGAAGTCAATATCTCTGTCGGGTGGGATCCCGACAAATCTGCAGGAAATACACCTGGAAACTCATGGTCGACTGGAACTGAATCTATAAAAGGAACATCCGTACTGGGATCGCAAATATAAGCCAAATAGGCTAGATACCCCTTCTCGACCATACGCTGAGCCTTCATATAAGAAATAACCCAGCTGGTAGATTGACCAGGAGTTCTTTTCCACTCTAGTCGGGGTAACCCCGACATGGCTAATGTCACGGTTTTGGCGTGACAATCCAATATAGCATGATAAGGTGACAACCAATCCATACCCAAGATTACATCAAAATCTACCATATCAAGAAGTAGAAGATCCATGCTAGATTCAAGACTCCCAATAGTAACCACACATGAACGATAGATATGATCTAAAACGATAGAATCCCCCACCGGCGTGGACACGTGCACAGAAGCACTCAAAGAATCAAGAGGCACAACCAAATATGAAGAAAAGTAGGAGGACATATAGGAATAAGTATATCTTAGATCAAATAAAATTGAAGCATCTCTATGACAAGCTGGTACAATACCTGTGATCACGGCGTTGGATGACTCAGCCTCAGGCCTAGCAGGGAAAGCATAGAATCGGGGCTGGGCCCCACCACTCAGAGCTATATCTCTGGGACGGCCTCTAACTAGTTGGCCTCCACCTCTTACAACATGACATCTATCTCTAGCGGTCTGACCCCTGCCTCTAGCTGGCCGGGAGGGCAGTAGAGCAACCGGTGCTGGTATGATGGCATGAGAATCCTGCTAAGATCTGTTACTCGACAACCTAGGGCAATACCTCCTTATGTGACCAATGTTCCCACACTCATAACACCTATCATGTTGTTGTGGCTGCTAAAGGTGAAGCTGGCCCGAACGGGCCGGATAACCGATGTAGTGACTCTGGAGCGGTGGTGCACTGATAGGAGCTGGATGTGCACTAAATATCGGCTGCCTAGAGTAAGGCATAATAAGAGCATGACATCCTGAAGCACCGTGAGATGCCTGAAGTGCTAAATAAAATGGCCTGGGAGAATGACCCCGACCATAAGTACCCTGCCTCTAGATGAGGAGCCTCTGAAATTACCGGAATGACAAGGCCTCGTATGAGACCCCTGCCCTCTCTCCTGTGCAAGAATCGTCTCGATCCTCCTAGCAACATTAGCAGTCGCCTGAAAGGACATCTCACTTCTGGTCTCCTTGGCCATCTGAAGCTTGATAGGGTGAGTGAGTCTATCAAAAAACCTCCTCACTCTCTCCCCTTCAGTAGGAAGTAAAAGGAGAGCATGACGGGCTAGATCTAAAAAACGGGTCTCGTACTGAGTAACGGTCATACTTCCCTGCTGGAGACGCTCAAATTGCCTGCAAAAATCCTCACTCAATGTGATAGGGAGGAACTTCTCTAGAATAGACGTGAGAACTGCTCCCAAGTCATGCAGGCAACCCAGCTTGTCTGGTCAACATATAATCTCTCCACCACCTCTTGGCGGAACCCGTTATCTGAAATACTACAAAATCAACCCCATTGGTCTCAACTATGCCCATGTTCCGCAACACCTCATGACAGCGGTCAAGATAATCCTGTGGGCCCTCAGAAGGTGTACCACTGAAGTGAACTAGGAAGAGCTTAGTAAACTTGTCTAACCTCAGTAAAGCCTCAAAAGACATGGCAGGCCTATCACCGACCTGTGCCGCAACAATTGGCTGAACTACCCTAATTGGCGGGGCTGCTGGAGCCTGATACTAGGGAGCCATCTGCTCTGGAGTGGGAGTTTGTGCTCCTCCCCAAGCCCGTGAGACGGATGGTGCCACTGAAAATGTACCATTCTGGGCCACACCCTCCATTAGGCTCACCAAACGGACTAGAGCGCCCTGAAGCACTGGATTAGCTATGAATCCTTCCTGAACTTGAACTGGTCCACTCGATACAGTGTGAACTGGAACCTCCTCCTGAAGATCCACCTGAGGTTCTACAACAGGTGCTGCTGCTCGAGCTCTAGACTGAGCTCTACCTATGCCTCTGCATCGGCTTCTAGCGTGGCCTAGGCCTCGAACTCTACCCTTGGTCATAGTTGCCACCGGGGGCTCTGGACCTTGTCCGTCGGTAGATGTATTACGCGTTCTCGCCATCTGCGAGGGAATAAGAATAGAATGGTTCAATCATCGATGACAGAATAAAAGCACATGACAGAATAAGAAAGAAGTGATATTTTTCCTAAACTTCATAGCCGCCTCTGAGAGATAAGTACAGACGTCTCCGTACGGATCCTTCAGACTCTACTAAGCTTGCTCGTGACTCGTGAGACCTATGTAACCTAGTGCTCTGATACCAACTTGGCACGACCCAAAATTCTCACCTTCGGGACCGTGATGGCGCCTAACATTTTATTTGCTAGGCAAGCCAACGTTAGAATAATATTAGTCATTTTAAAACTATTTTAAATTAGTTAATAACAAAGAAATAAATGCGGAAATAAAGTCTGAAATCAAGTGAATAATCCATAATAATAGCGATGTCTAAATACCCATCCCAGAACTGGTGTCACAAGTGCATGAGCTACTAAAATAATACAAATAAAAGTCTAAATAAAAATAAAGTTGTCTGAAAGAAATACACATCTATGATAAAGTGAAAGGGGACTTTAGAACTGCGAACGCCACATAACTAAACCTCAAGTCTCCTGCGAACAGCTGAATCCGAGCAAGTCTACTGTGCGCCGCTAGGATTATCTCCGGTATCTGCACAAGGAGTACATAGTGTAGTATGAGTACAACCGATCCCATGTACTCTGTAAGTGCCGAGCCTAACCTCGATGAAGTAGTGACGGGGCTAAAGCAGGCCGCTTACATTAACCTGTACGTATTAATAATAATAATAACAGGAATAGAAGTAAGACCAGTAAACCATATAAAAAATTGAAGTCAATTCAGTAGTCATAATCCCTCAATTTATTTTCGTTGTGGCGAGCAACCCGCTCCAACAATATAAACTTAAAATAAAATACGTTGCGACGTGTAACCAAATCCAACAATATAATCTTTCCATTAAATTCCGTTGCGGCGTGCAACCCGCTCTAATATAAACTTAAAAATAAATCTGTTGCGGCAGGTGGATATTGGACGAACGTTTGTTTTAGAGGTGGAGATTGTGATGACCCAAAAATGTCATATTTAATTTAAACATTCATTTCTGGGATTCTCTGGCAGGTGGATAGGCCTAGTTACAAAGAAAACTCTGGCAAAATATTTGAAAATTTTGGGAGTTAGTAAAAATTCGGGAAATTGAAATGGGTGAAAGAAGAGATAAGTTATGTTATGTGTTTGGGGGCAGACTCTACTTCTTATTTGAGAACTATTAATATTATGGATATCAATTGGATATAATAATAAGTGTACAAGGCATATTATAAGTGATGTGGAGTCTAAGGTGAGGCCTAAGTCTAAGTCAAGTTGAAAATTTTCATAATAGATTAAAGTTCCAAATGAGTACGCACAAGATCCAACTTTGGACAAGCATATATATATATATATATATATATATAAGGAGTTATGTGATGATCAACCTATAAAATAAAAGGTCTTCGAGTTTTGTTTCAAACCGTTCTTCATTTGGACACTCCTACAAGAAGTTATGACCAAATTACCAAAGGTTGGAAAATTGTGATTTTTGTGGTCAGATGTGCGACCGCTGAATCATTATGCGATCGCAAAACTCATTGTGCAACCGCAAAAAGGGTCGCAGACCTGTCCAGCACAGCCCAGTTTTCGACATCGATTTTGCGGTCCATTGTGCGACCCGCATACCCATTGTGCGGTCCATTGTGCGGTCGCATACCTGAGTTCGGAGGGTCCATTTTTCTATTTTCATAACCCAACTCCATTTTTATAAATAAGCTTTGGGGATGATTTGGGGGCAATTATCTGATAATTATAGAGAGAAGGGAGAGTGTTTTAGAGAGAGGAAGAAGTTCAAATGCTTTGTTCATCAAAAATCTTGTTCAAGTTTTGAAATCCAACAAAGAATTATCACAAGATCTTCACCCAAGAGGTAAGGTTCTAACCCCTATTCTTCAATTTCGAGTTTTGGTAAAGATGGATGATTGTGAGTGTGATTCTTGTATGTGAGAGTATTAGTTGTACATGCTTGTACCAATAAGGTTGTGGGAAGATTGTTGAGTTCAAATGGGTAAAGATTGGATTGAAAATGGTAAAATCTTCAAAAACAAACATAAATTGAGGTTTGAAAGGCAATCCGATGTCAGAATTCGATAATTTTTATATGGTTGAACTCGTATCGGAACGGGTGTTCAGATTTTGTGAGTT
Organism: Nicotiana tabacum; assembly: GCF_000715075.1. Taxonomy (NCBI): domain Eukaryota; kingdom Viridiplantae; phylum Streptophyta; class Magnoliopsida; order Solanales; family Solanaceae; genus Nicotiana; species Nicotiana tabacum. The sequence goes on from NC_134093.1 coordinate 108,950,296, forward strand.
TTTCCATGATTCGAGACGTGGGTCCTACTATCAATTTTTTAAAATAAATTTCGGGGTTTAATCCAAAAAATTTGTAATTTCATATGGAATTAGTTCCTACTATTCGTGTTGAGTATGTTGGATTGTTTGTGATTAGTTTTGAAGATTTCAGACACGAATTCGCGAGGCAAAGGTGCATTGGAATCTTAAAATTGGTTGCGAAGCGAGGTAAGTATCATGGTTAAACTTGACTTGATGGAATAGAACCCTTAAATTATTTGTTAAGAGAATTTCACGTGTAATGACGTATAGGCGAGGTGATGAGTGCCTATACGTCGTCAAATTAATTATTTGCATAATTACTTAAAAAATCATAAACATTTTAAATCATAAATTAATTATTATATTAATTATTTCTCTCATATTCCTTGCTCAATATCATGCCTTGAATCAATGCTATAATTGTTACATGCTTATTTGATTTATGTGACTTAAATTGCTACTTGATATTTAGCATACTAATTATTAAAATGCCTATTTCATCCTTAATTTCCACAATTAATTGTTACTTGTCATTACTTGTTTTCTAAATAAATCATAATAATTGTATGCTTTGTTGCCTAATAATTTTTTATTAAATGTGGTGTTTATTGGAGTATTTTTACATTTAAGAGTTTTTTAATTATATTATTGGAGCGGGTTTTACGCCGCAACGGATTTATTTTTAAGTTTATGTTGGAGCGGGTTGCACGCCGCAACAGAATTTAATGGAAAGATTATATTGTTGGATCTGGTTACACGGCGCAACGGATTTTATTTTAAGTTTATATTGTTGGAGCGGGTTGCTTACCGCAACAAAAATAAATTGAGGGATTATGACTACTGAATTGACTTCAATTTTTGATATGATTTATCGGTCTTACTTCTATTCCTGTTATTATTACTATTAATGCGTATAGGTTAATGTAAGCGGCCTGCCTTAGCCCCGTCACTACTTCATCTAGGTTAGGCTCGGTACTTACCGAGTATATGGGATCGGTTTTACTCATACTACACTCTGCACTCCTTGTGCAGTTACCGGAGATGATCCTAGCGGCGCACATTAGACTTGCTCGGATTCAGCTATTTGCAGGAGACTTGAGGTATAGTTATATGGCGTTCGCAGTTCTGAAGTCCCCTTCCACTTTATCATAGCTGTGTATTTCTTTTAGACAATTTTGTTTTCATTTAGACCTTTATTTATATTATTCTAGTAGCTCGTGCACTTATGACACCAGTTCTGGGATGGTATTTAGACATTACTATTATTATGGATTATTCACTTGATTTCAGACTTTATATTCGCATTTGTTTCTTTGTTATTAATTAATTTAACATAGTTTAAAATGGCTAATATTATTCTAACGTTGGCTTGCCTAGCAAGTGAAATGTTAGGCGCCACCACGGTCCTGAAGGTGGGAATTTCGGGTCGTGACAACGACCCAATCGGTCCTTTTGCCTTCTAGAACCCCGTTCTCCAAAATAAGACCCCACGTATGTGCTTTTACTGTTTTATAACTTGTGGGGATGGTTAGTTCTGGATTTGAAAGGGTTCGAGTTGAAATCGGAACACTTGATTCCTTAGTTTGGCTTTAAAAGACCAAGTTTGACTTCGGTCAATGTTTTGAGTAAACGACCTCGGAATCGGGATTTGGTGGTTCCAATATATTCGTATGATGATTTTGGACTTGGGCGTATGTTCGGATCGGGTTTTGGACAACCAGGGAACGTTTCTGCTAACCGTTCTGAAGAATAGGTAACTTCTACTGGAATGAAATGTGCTAACTTGGTCAACCTGTCCACAATGACCCATATTGCGTCAAACTTTCTCTGAGTCCGTGGAAGCCCAACAACAAAATCCATAGTGATACGCTCCCACTTCCACTCAGGAATTTCTAACTTCTGAAGCAAACCACCAAGTCTTTGATGCTCATACTTAACTTACTGACAATTCAGACACCGAGCTACATATGCAACTATATCCTTCTTCATTATCCTCCACCAATAATGTTACCGCAAATCTTGATACATTTTGGCTGCACCTGGATGAATAGAATACCAGGAACTGTGGGCCTCTTCCAGAATTATTTCACGAAACCCATCCACATTTGGCACATAAATACGACCCTGCATCCGTAAAACTCCATCTTTCCCTACAACAACTTGTTGGGCACCACAGTGCCGTACTGTGTCCATAAGGAAGAGCAAATGAGGATCATCATACTGCCTCTCTCTGATGGGCTCATATAAAGAAGACCGAGCGACTGTGCAAGCTAGAACCTGACTGGTAATGCCTTTTTGTAAGCTACAATGATCAGTAAATATCTCACACGAGACACCGTAAAGGTAATGCCTCCAAATATTCAGAGCATGGACAATGGCTGCTAATTCTAAGTCATGAACTTGATAAATCTCCTCGTGAACTTTCAACTGCCGCGACGCATATGCAATCAACCTGCCATCTTGCATCAATACTACACCAAGCCCAGCGCGAGATGCATCATAATACACTGTATAAGATCCTGAACCTGTGGGTAATACCAATACTAACGCCGTAGTCAAAGCAGTCTTGAGCTTCTGAAAGCTCAACTCACACTCGGCTGACCATCCGAATGGAACACCTTTCTGGGTCAGTCTGGTCAATGGGCTTGCTAAAGATGAAAACCCTTCCACGAACCGGCGATAATAACCTACCAAACCTAGGAAACTCCGGATCTTTATAACTGATATAGGTCTAGGCCAATTCTGAACTGCCTCAATCTTCTTAGGATCCACTTTTATGCCTTCAGTCGATACTACATGCCCCAAAAAGGCAACTGAGTCTAACCAAAACTCACATTTAGAAAATTTGGCATACAACTGATTATTTTTCAAAGTCTGGAGTACAATCCGAAGGTGCTATTCATGATCCTCTCGATACTGGAGTAAATCAAGATATCATCAATGAATACCATCACAAACGAATCCAAATAGGTCTTGAATACTCGGTTCATCGAATCCATAAATGCCGCTGGGGCATTTGTCAGCCCAAATGACATCACTAGGAATTCGTAATGCCCATACAAAGTCTGAAAAGCTATATTAGGGACATCAGATGCCCTAATCTTCAACTAATGGTAACTAGACCTCAAATCGATCTTTGAAAACACCTTGGCACCCTGAAGCTGATCAAATAATTCATCAATTCTTGGCAAATGATACTTGTTCTTGATAGTAGCCTTGTTCAACTGCCGAATATCTATACACATTCGCATTGAACCATCTTTCTTCTTTATAAATAACACTGGTTCACCCCAGGGTGATACGCTAGGTCTAATGAATACCTGGTCAAGTAAGTCTTGTTACTGCTCCTTCAATTCGTTTAGTTCTAGCGGGGCTATACGGTATGGTGGAATAGAAATGGGCTGGGTGCCCGGAGCTAGATCAATACAGAAGTCAATATCTCTGTCGGGTGGGATCCCGACAAATATGCAGGAAATACATCTGGAAACTCACGATCGACTGGAACTGAATCTATAGAAGGAACATCCGCACTGGGATCGCGAATATAAGCCAAATAGACTAGATACCCCTTCTCGATCATATGCTGAGCCTTCATATAAGAAATAACCATGTTGGTAGAATGACCAGGAGTTCTTTTCCACTCTCGTCGGGGTAACCCCGGCATGGCTAATGTCAATGTTTTGGCGTGACAATCCAATATAGCATGATAAGGTGACAACCAATCCATACCCAAGATGACATCAAAATCTACCATATCAAGAAGTAGAAGATCCACGCTAGTTTCAAGACTCCCAATAGTAACCACACACGAACGATAGACATGATCTACAATGATAGAATCCCCCACCGGCATGGACACGTGCACAGAAGCACTCAATGAATCAAGAGGCATAACCAAATATGAAGAAAAGTAGGAGGACACATAGGAATAAGTAGATCCTAGATCAAATAAAACTAAAGCATATCTGTGACAAACTGGAACAATACCTGTGATCACGGCGTTGGATGACTCAGCCTCAGGCCTAGCAGGGAAAACATAGAATAGGGGTTGGGCCCCACCACTCGGAGCTACATCTCCGAGATGGCCTCTAACTGGATGGCCTCCACCTCTAATAACATGACATCCATCTCTAGCTGTCTGACCCCTGCCCCTAGGCGGTGGAGCAACCGATGCCGGTATAGTGGCACGAGAATCCTGCTGAGATCTGTTACTCGACAACCTAGGGCAATACCTCCTGATATGACCAATGTTCCCACACTCATAACACCCATCATGTTGTTGTGGCTGCTGAAGCTGAAGCTGGCCCAAACGGGCCGGATAACCGATGTAGTGACTCTGGAGCGGTGGTGCACTGATAGGGGCTAGATGTGCACTAAATATCGGCTGCCCATAGTAAGGCATAATAGGAGCATGACTTACTGAAGCACTGTGAGATGCCTGAAGTACTGAATAAAATTGTCTGGGAGAATGACCCCTACCATAAGTACCCCTGCCTCTAGATGAGGCGCCTCTGAAATTACCGGAATAACAAGGCCTCTTATGAGACCCCTGCCCTCTCTCCTGTGCAAGCACCCCTCCTAGCAACATTAGCAGCCTCCTGAAAGGAAATCTCACTTCTGGTCTCCTTGGCCATCCGAAGCCTGATAGGGTGAGTGAGTCCATCAAAAAACCTCCTCACTCTCTCCCCTTCAGTAGGAAGTAAAAGGAGAGCATGACGGGCTAGATCTACAAAATGGGTCTCGTACTGAGTAACGATCATACTGCCCTGCTGTAGACGCTCAAATTGCCTGCGAAAATCCTCACTCAATGTGATAGGGAAGAACTTCTCTAGAATAGCTGTGAGAACTGCTCCCAAGTCAATGTAGGCGACCCAACTGGTCTGGTCAACATATAATCTCTCCACCACCTCTTGGCGGAACCCGTTATCTGAAATACTACAAAATCAACCCCATTGGTCTCAACTATGCCCATGTTCCGCAACACCTCATGGCAGTGGTCAAGATAATCCTGTGGGCCCTCAGAAGGTGTACCACTGAAGTGAACTGGAAGAGCTTAGTAAACTTGTCCAACCTCAGTAAAGCCTCAGAAGACATGGCAGGCCTATCACCGTCCTGTGCCGCAACAACTGGCTGAACTACCCCAACTGGGGGGGCTGCTGGAGCCTGATACTGGGGAGCCATCTGCTCTGGAGCAGGAGTTTGTGCTCCTCCCCCAGCCTGTGAGACGGATGGTACCACTTAAAATGTACCATTCTGGGCCATACCCTCCATTAGGCTCACCAAACGGACTAGAGCGCTCTGAAGCACTAGAGTAGCTATGAATCCTTTCGGAACTTGAACTGGTCCACCCGGTACAGTCTGAACTGGAACCTCCTCCTGAAGATCCACCTGAGGTTCTACAATAGGTGCTGCTGCTCGAGATCTAGACTGAGCTCTACCTATGCCTCTGCATCGGCTTCTAGCGCGACCTCGGCCTCAACCTCTACCCTTGGTCATAGTTGCCACCAGTGGCTTTGGACCTTGTCCGTCGGTAGATGCATTATGCATTCTCGCCATCTGCGAGGGAATAAGAATAGAATGGTTCAATCATCGATGACAGAATAAAAGCGCACGACAGAATAAGAAAGAAGTGATATTGTTCCTAAACTTCATAGCCGCCTCTGAGAGATAAGTACAGATGTCTCCGTACCGATCCTTCAGACTCTACTAAGCTTGCTCGTGACTCGTGAGCCCTATGTAACCTAGTGCTCTGATACCAACTTGGCACGACCCAAAATTCCCACCTTCGGGACCGTGATGGCGCCTAACATTTCACTTGCTAGGCAAGTCAACGTTAGAATAATATTAGTCATTTTAAAACTATTTTAAATTAGTTAATAACAAAGAAACAAATGCGGAAATAAAGTCTGAAATCAAGTGAATAATCCATAATAATAGCGATGTCTAAATACCATCCCAGAACTGGTGTCACAAGTGCACACGCTACTAGAATAATACAAATAAAGGTCTAAATAAAAATAAAGCTGTCTGAAAGAAATACATAACTATGATAAAGTGCAAGGGGACTTCAGAACTGCGAATACCACACAGCTATATCTCAAGTCTCCTGTGAATAGCTGAATCCGAGCAAGTCTACTGTGCACCGCTAGGATCAACTCCGGTATCTGCACAAGGAGTGCAGAGTGTAGTATGAGTACAACCAACCCCATGTACTCTGTAAGTACCGAGCCTAACCTCGACGACGTAGTGACGAGGCTAAGGCAGGTCGCTTACATTAACCTATACGCATTAATAATAATAATAATAATAATAGGAATAGAAGTAAGACCGGTAAATCATATCAAAAATCAAAGTCAATTCAGTATTCATAATCCCTCAATTTATTTTCGTTGCGGCAAGCAACCTGCTCCAACAATATAAACTTAAAATAAAATCCGTTGCAGCGTGCAACCTGATCCAACAATATAATCGTTCCATTAAATTTCGTTGCTGCGTGCAACCCGCTCCAACATAAACTTAAAAATAAATCCGTTGCGGCATGCAACCCGCTTCGACAATTTTATTAAACAACTCTTAAATATAAAAATACTCCAATAAATATCACATTTAATAAGAAATTATTAGGCAACAAAGCATACAATTATTATGATTTAGTTAGGAAACAAGTAATGACAAGTAGCAATTAATTGTTAAAATTATGGATGAAATAGATATTTTAATAATTAGTATGCTAAATGTCAAGTAATAATCTATATATTAATATAATGCAGGGCCATAGCCAAGCTGATGTGGCATTCTCTTACGCCAAGTTTTCTATTTATCTTTTTTCTTAGAATTTTGCTTTTTTGTACCTTTTAAATAACGTAGCTCTACTAAAAAATCCAATAGTCACCTCTCTTAAAAATTTATTACATTATCTTTTTCTTAACCGTCGTCTATTAATTACGGCTACCGTTACATACTGTAACTTATGGAAAACGCACATTCAAACCTCCTGGAAATCTTAATTTCTCTGCACTTTGTGCCCTTCTGCTTCTTCTTACGCCCAAACTGCAATCAACCAAATTTGCCAAGAAGGAAGGTTAAGACGGATGCATACACATTGCATTCTAAAACTCCCAACTGCAAATGCCGTTTGACACTAACTTTGCATACACCAAATGCAAACTCTTACGAGACACTTACAAAGGTTTTACCTTTCATACTAATATTTTTTTTATATTACGGGGTAATCCTTCAGTCACTCTATGATTTTCATGCCATGCAGTGAACAACAGCCGCTTAATTAAAGTTTTTAGTGATGTTCCCTTTCTTCTTTGGGCACTTTCTTCGAAAGAAAAAAATAAAAAAATCCTCCACTCAATATCATTGAATATTTTGTAACTGGAAAATATTAACGTGGTTATAGACTCTATTCTTTACTGTTTGTGACTGTATGAGACCATTGATATATTCTCTGGATTGGCAATAGCCAAGTAAAGATGGGACTTGACACAAATGAAATTTGAATCACTAATTATATAAAATCTAAAAGTTCGATTAGGTGAAAAAATAATTTCATCTCTATTACACTTAATTGTTGATTTATTGAAAAAAGAACGTAATGCTCTTTTTTGAAAAGTTTCATAGGAGTAAGTATAATGCCTATCTAAAGGAACTGATCATGTCCGCCTCACAGCAAAAAGTATTTGCTTCATATGATGTGTCTTTTATATTGGAATAGCAAATATGTTGCTCTATAGGACTAGGAAAGTTCTTACCAAGCTAGAAAAAAGGGAAATTTGACAGTTTCTCTAATAAAATGAAGAGGCCGGTTAGGTAATTTAGAAAGAAAAAAGAAAAGAAAAAGAAAGCCAAAAAACTTATAGATAAGACTCATAAAAGTTTGGTTTGTGAATTTGTGACAGATAGATTCGGGTTTTTTGTTTTTTTTTTCTTGCCTTACAAGGAAAAATGATAAGACAATAAAATTTAATTCGCTATGAAAAAAAATTAGATACTTATATACACATGTTAAGGGGCAGTTTTTTGATTTTGTGAATTTGCGCCAAAGGATTCGGGTTTGCTTTGTTTCTCTTTTAGTTGCCTTACAAGGAAAAATCATAATACCATAAAAATTTAATTCTCTAATAATTATTTGTAGATACTTATATAAATATAGTAAGGAAAAATAATGTTTAAAATTTATTACGTATGCTCAAAAATTCTTTACATGTTTTAAGGGGAACAGGAATTATTGTTGCATCTCTATAGGTAAGATTTATATGACAAAAAACCTTACATGACAACAAAGTACAGAAAAGGAAAAAAAAAGTGTTAATACTTAAATGAGTTAAATATTATTTTAAAATTTAGAAGGATATATATCTAATTACTAATAAATATTAAAGAATAACTCGGTGCACGATGCATCTCACATTCACGCATGATCCCGGGAAGTATCGTACCCCTAAGGTGTGATGCATTATGCTCTAGGGAACAACATTAAGTAAGAATAGAAGGCAAAAAAGTAAATGTTAATAATAAAATAAGATAAATATTATTTTAAAATTTTAGAAGTCAAATTTAATTACTAATAAATATTAAAGGACAATTCGGCACACACATGCATTTCACGTTCACGTAGGATTAGGAGAAGGGCCACACCCTAAAGGGTCGTTTGGTACGCGGGATAAGATGGAATAAGATGTGGGATTAAATTTATACCATGTTTGGTTGACAGTATAAATTTATTCAAGAATAAATATATATTGTCAACCAAACATGATATAAATTTAATCACAGTCTTAATACAAGATATCCACCTTATCCCATCAAACTTGAGATTATATTATTCCACCTTCTTTGTAGGATAAATTAATCAGGGGATTATAATCCCGAAATAATTTAGTCCGCGTATCAAACGACCCCTAAGGGTGTGATGCATTATTCTCTAGGGAACAACGGTAAGTTGGGATTGGAAGGCAAGATGACTTACCTATGCCAAAAGTCTAATAAATATTATTGTTTGTAATAATTACTATATATTACCAAGGAACAGTATTTGCCTCTAAATACAATCACTACTAATATTATTATCTATAATAATTAGTATAGTATTACTTATGAATAACATTTAACAGGATTTAAAGGCTTAATTTATAAAATTACAAAAATTATAATTATTAATATAATTTTTTTTATATGTATGTCTTACATTATCTTTTATATTGTTGGTGTCATGAAAATTATAAATTTTTAATCTTGACTAAATTTGTTAAGAGAATCACTTTGTAATGTATTGATGTTTCAGCGCGCGAAGCGCGGACAATTTAACTAGGTAAGTCACATAAATCAAATAAGCATGTAGTAATTATAGCATTGATTCAAGGCATGATATTGAGCAAGGAATATGAGAGAACCAATTAATATAATAATTAATTCATGATTTAAAATGTTTGTGATTTTTCAAGTAATTATGCAAACAATTAATTTGACGAAGTATAGGCACTCATCACCTCGTCTATACGTCATTACACATGAAATTATCTTAACAAATAATTTAAGGGTTCTATTCCCTCAAGCCAAGTTTAACCACGACCCTTACCTCGCTTCGCAACCAATTTCAAGATTTCAATACACCTTTGCCTCGCGAATTCGTGTCCGAAATCTTCAAATCTAATCACAAACAATTCAACATATTCAACACGAATAGTAGGAACTAATTCCATATGAAATTATAAATTTTCCGGATTAAAATCCGAAATTTATTTAAAAAAATTGACAGTGGGACCCATGTCTCGAATCCCGAAAAAACTCATAAAATTCGAACACCCGTTCCGATATGAGTTCAACCATACAAAAATTATTGAATTCCAACATCGGATTGCCTTTCAAATCCTCAATTTAAGTTTTTTGAAGATTTTTACCATTTTCAATCCAATCTTTACCCATTTGAACTCAACAATTTTCCCACAACCTTATTGGTACAAGCATGTATAATTAATACTCTCATATGCAAGAATCACACTCACAATCACCCATCTTTACCAAAACTCAAAATTGAAGAATAGGGGTTAGAATCTTATCTCTTGGGTGAAGATCTTGTGGTAATTCCTTGTTGGATTTCAAAAGATTGAACAAGCTTTTTGATGAACAAAGCATTTGAGCTTCTTCCTCTCTCTAAAACACTCTCACTTCTCTCTATAATCATTAGATAATTGCCTCCAATCAGCCCCAAAGCCTATTTATAAAAATAGGGTCGGGTTATGAAAATAGGAAAATGGACCCTCCGAACTCAGGTATGCGGTCGCACAATGGACCGCACAATGGGCATGCGGGTCGCACAATGGACCGCAAAATTGATGCCGAAAACTGGGCTGTGCTGGACAGGTCTGCGACCCTTTTTGCGGTCGCAAATTGAGTTTTGCGATCGCATAATGATTCTGCGGTCGCACATCTGACCGCAAAATCACATTTTTCCAGCCTTTGGTAATTCGGTCATAACTCTTTGTAGGAGTGTCCAAATGAAGAACGGTTTGAAGCGTTAGAAACGAGACTCGAAGACCTTTCACTTGATAGTTTAACATCACATAAATCGTTATACATATTTAGATATGCTTATCCAAAGTTGGGTCTTGTGAGTACTCATTTTGAACTTTAGTCTATTATGAAATTTTCCAACTTGACTTAGACTTAGGCCTCATCTTAGACCCCACATCACTTATAATATTCCTCGTATACTTATTATTATATCCAATTTATATCCATAATATTAATAGTTCTCAAATGATATGTAGAGTCCGCCCCCAAACACATAACATAACTTATCTCTTCTTTCACCCATTTGAATTTCCCGAATTTTACTAACTCCCAAAATTTCCAAAACTTTTGCCAGAGTTTCCTTTGTAACTGGGACTATCAACCTGCCAGAGAATCGCAAAAACCAATCCTAACAATACATACATAATCCGATCATCGTATCACAAGATGAAAACAATACTAACAGTGGCATCATAAGCAATATATTATTAGAAAAGGAACGCCACTAAAATCAACTATTCACGTGATACGTAACTCATAACAGGTAATCTCTCAACATCTTCATAGAACACAGAAATGAACGCTTAAATTAAAGATGATATTTTTGGGTCATCACAGTTGTTACATTCTCTACCTCTTAAACAAACGTTCATCCTCGAACGAGTTTAGAATCATACCTGGAGTGCTGAATAAGTGTGGATATCTGCTCTGCATGTCCTCCTCGACCTCCCAAGTAGCTTCCTCGACTGGTTGGCCCCTTCACTGAACCTTTACCGCAAAAATCTTCTTGGACCTCAACTGGCGAACCTGCCTATCAACAATGGCAACTGGTTCCTCTTCATAACCCAAGCTTTTATCTAGCTGAACTGTGCTGAAGTCTAACACATGTGACAGGTCGGCATGATACCTCCGGAGCATAGATATATGGAAAACCGGATGAACTCCCGATAGATTGGGAGGCAAAGTAAGCTCGTAAGCAACCTCCCCAACTCGTCTCAACACCTCAAATGGGCCTATAAACCTTGGGCTCAACTTGACCTTCTTCCCGAACCTCATGATTCCCTTCATCGGCGAAACCTTCAAGAGAACTTTTTCACTCACCATAAACGATAAATCACGC